>NC_054059.1:33632556-33948903 GCF_017639655.2 Falco naumanni
TTTGAAAGAAAGCTATTTTTGGACTGCTGAAGGACTGTTCAACTTCTGTGCCTGATCTTGGTGTGGATGGGGGCTGACATTGCCATCAAGGGGGCTAACTGCAGGGTGCTTTGATAACCTCAGTTTATTCTTTTATTGCTTTAAGCATTGTAGTGAAAACAGGATTTGCATGTCCTTTTTATTATAATTTGGTTTCCTGTTCAGGCTAAAATAGCTTTTGAAACTGCAGTTTATCCACTCGTGAACTAGAACGACGTCTTGTAAAACTGTGCTGGGTTTACGCTAGTTTCACTTATTTGAAACATATGCAGAAGCTTATGGTTGTGATCTAGGATTAATACTGTTATAGGCTGGGTTAAATCTAGTTGGAACTGCTGGGTGTGACCATCACTCTTCATTTAAGACAGTAGAAACAGGCTCATTTATGATGTGATAGCAGTATTCAAATTGAAACAAAGGCACACCCAAGACCACTAAGGAATTTGAACTGTCTTGGAGGAAGGCTTTGCTGGTTGTTTTTTTCAGAAGAGTATGCGTGTACATGTATCTGTATGTCAGAGAGGGGGGGAACAACCCAAGTGCAGAGAAGCTCAAATTATGAAGCCTCTCATGGCAAAGCTAGAGTGAAAGGTCCCTTTCCATTTCTCTCTTGCCTTTATCTGCTTGCTCCCTTCCACATACCCCTTCTGCTCCTCTGGACTTGATTAGCTATCCACTTTCCCTATTGAAGCTATTTATGTGGCTGTGTTCTCAGGCATATCTGTATACTAGCTTATTTGACAGGGGGAAAAAGTATTTCTTTATGTCCCTGCCTCCCCCCGCCCTCGCCAAACCTATAACTGGTTGAGAACTTTGCCACAGAAACAGGGGCAGAGAGGGAGCAGAGGACCAGATGAGTCACCACAGTCAGGAAGGGTTAGGTTGGAAACCTTAGCTTAAAAGAATTATAACTAGATTCAACTAGATTCAACTTTGGGGTAAAGCTGATCTTGGTTTGAAAGGACTGAGGTGCTACATCGGATGATTCAGTCCTTTTAGCTCCCCTGGTAGCCTCCAGAAGCACTGAGAAGAAGAAACCCCTGCGTATTGTCTGTTCTTGGAGGCAGATGAGTCTGGTTAGTTCACAACTTCTTTATATCCTGCTTCCAGGGCACCTGGCTTCCCTCTGTTTTCTCTTCCCACACTGGTGCCTTCCATACCCAACACATCAGAAGACCCCTCTGTTCCCTCTTCTTCCCTGCCTGCACCAGCTTGGAGCAGGAAACCTTTGCTCTCCCAAAGGAACTATACCTGATGAGTCTCCCTCTCTGAATGAGACAGTGTAGAAAGGTCCTGGAAACCCTGAGAGTGGTCTACAGCCAGCTTTGGAGGACTGCTCACTGACTGCTCTCTGAAAGCGTCATGCAGATGAGAGCATGGACCCCTTCCCTGACTTTGCTTTGGTATTAAGAAAAGACAGATTTCATAAAGTCCTTACAAGAACTCAGATACATGTCAAAAATACTGAACTGTCCAAAGTATCCTACTGTAACAAGTGGCTTTTCATTCAAGTAACAAGGGGTAACATTTACACCTCACAGGTAATTCCAAACATTAGTTCAGCTCTGCACTAGTTACTTGCTAAGTACTTGCTGCTTTGGTAAGCACTAGAAGGACCTATGGAAAGCTCCTATTAGGGTCAAGGAGAAAACTTGGTGACAGATGATGTCATCTTTGATCTAAGCTGTGTTGGTCACTAAATTTGCTATTGGACTATTCACAAGATCTCTGCATGCTCGCTGCCAGGCTGTGTTAGAGAACAAACTTGTTTTAGGTGACTGTCCATTTAGGCCTCTGTAACTCTGGATTTGCATTGTCCGCAAATATTCTGGAGCAAAATGCTGTGTCAAGTAAGTATGCATAACTATAACCAGCTTCAAAACTGAGTGTGCATCCTTACTGTGGGGCAAATGGTTGGGAATATATCTCAGAAAATTAATAGCGTAAAACTATAAGTTTTAGACATTGCATTGTGAGACAACATAGTATGATTAGCTACATTGACTCAACAAATACACAATAAATCTTCCTCAAATTATTTTTATTTCAACTAGGAAAAACTTATCAAAATCTAATGCTTTCCAGGAACAGAGGAAACACAAGCTAAATCTTGTAAGTAATTTCTGTAATCAATCAACTCACAAAAAGACTCAAATTTCCACTTTGTTTCAAGGCTGAATGTGATTGTATTTATTTTCAGTCACCAGTTCTGGTAAGTTGAAGAGCCTTTGCTATTAAACATCTCTTCATCCACTCACATCAAACTTGATCCTTGTCAACAACTTTGTTCATAGGTATTGCAGATAGAGTGGGGTCCCCAGGTCTTAGCTGTAAAATATCTGTCACCATCCTATAGTTTAATGTCCAAGTTCCCTCTACCTCCACAATATGCTACAGGACTTAAGGCCCAACTCAGAACACAGCGTCCCATTAGTGGTTCCCCTCACCACATCCAAAGATAATGTAGTGTGCTCTAGCTTCCTCCAGTTTCCTCTCCTCACATATATAAAAACTGCATTACATTTTACATTTCAGTGCAATATTGGGAATTTAATCTCAGCTGTTTATCCTTTACAACTCACAAGCCATTCACCAGAGGTACTTTTCCCCTAGTTTGTAATTATAGTCTGTAAGTCTGTCTTACACTGAAAAACATTTCAGTTAACCTGCAGCTGACCACAGAACCCAAATTACTTCAGTGGAACTGATTTGTTCTTTTTGTTTTTGAGCATTCTTTCCTATCTGGGTAATCTCTAAATATTATATATAACAATTCCATGTTTTCATCCAGTTAATCAATAAAAACATTAAGTAGCAGATGGCCATGAATAAAAGCTTGTAGGACTCCACCAAAGATGTCTCACAAGTGATTCCTTGTTCACAGTTTTAACGAGTGCTTCATTTAATGGAACAATACTCTGAATTTGTAACATACATGTTTCTTGGTCATAGTAAAAGAAAACGCCAAGTCAAATACCCTACAGGAATCTATAATATCAACTTTATCATCACTAGACTGTTTCCTTTCATCAAAGATACGAAAGTACATGCATGATATGAAAGAAACAAACAAGATCTGTTTCTGCATTTCGATATTCATTATATTTTTCTTTTTTTTTTTTTTTCAAAGAAATTAAGAATGACCCATTACACTATTTTGCCAGGGACTAATGACAAAGCTGGCATTCTTACAGTTAACCTTTCACAGTGTCACCACAGTTGTGGTGCCTTCTTTTATACCTCTACAATTTCTTCAGTGTTTCAGACAGTTCATGCGCTTCCTCTGTTCCCATTCACAGATGTGGGAATCCTTACCTATTGATTTAACAGCCTCCTGCTTTGCTGTAGAACTGGAAATATTTTCAGCACTGGCCTGTGATAAGAATGTGTCCTCCAGCTCTGTCCTGAATAAAAAGCAGAAATATCCCTTGAACACTGCTTCCTTTGTGTCATTAGTAGCAGTTGGAATAATATTTCCAACTACGTAATGGCATGGACACTCACAGGTTTTCTTTAGTGCTATTACATTTCTCTGCTTTGGCGGAGTGTTCCTCCTTGCATACTTTGGCTTCTTTCACAATTTTTACCAGAGTTCCTTGTCTAATACTATTCTTTGCTGCTGGTTTTCATTCTATTTATTTTCCTTCCAGATGAATATTAATTTTTGTATTTGCCATAATTTCTCCACCCTATTAGATCATTTTATTTTATCAACCATTAACATCTTATAATTCTAGGGTTGTGAATCTGAGATAAGTGAGCGAAAATTTTTTTAAAGACTTCTCGATAATCTTTTGGGTTTTGAAATTTGTTCTTTACAGGTGATTTACATTCCTGATTCTTGCCAACTTTATGAAATTAACCCTCCAGAAACACTAGTCTGTAGCCACATCCTAAATGAAAGAAGTTGCAAATATTTACCGCAAGGCAATTATTAGATTTCACATCTGCAGTGGCTTGATTGGTTTATGTCAAGATGAGAACTAGGTAATTCCCTTTTGTTGTCCGCAAGATTTTTTGAATTGTTACATCTTACTTTGTAAAATCCTGAGTGTTTTAAACAGACAGTACGAGGCTTCCAGTTAAAGTACTAAAGTTCTCCAGCATAATGCAGCTTACTTTTTTTTCTGGCATACAATCATCATGAGCAAACCAATCATTCTGTTTTTAACGTGGATTGTGTACTACACGCTGATTTTCCTGTAAGGGCATGGATTTAGTAGCATGTCGAGTTATTTTCTTATGTGGCATAGAAACAAGTGGCTGAAGATCACCGCTTTCTTTTGCCTATTTCTCACTAATCCATTTTATGTACATTATAAACCTTAGGGCCACCCTGAGGCTGTGTTTCCTGGACATTTCTTCCTTCTTCTGCCAGAAAGTTTTGTCCAGGCAGACTGGGCAGGGTGGGGGTGGGGGAGTGTTACACATTTGTCTCAGATTTCCCTGTGGCTGGAGCCCCAACTAGCTGGACATCTCCAACTCAGATGCTATACATCCAGAAATACATGTCGGGCTGCCTAGCTGCCTGTGCCTTTATTTATAGGAAGCATTCAGTTTAATGGCTCCATAGTCACTCTGCAACTGTACAGTACGTCCAGAGCTTCTAGGAAGTATCTGTAATTCCCAAGCAGCCTGTGTGCACGTTGCCCTGAAATATCAAAATGAAAATGTTACAAAAGTCAATTTTTGATTGGACCAAAGTGTCTTCATCCCGGTAGCCTGTTCCTGACAGTAGAGGAAGTCTAGGGAAAAGAGAATGAACAGAGCAACACAGAGTGCTCTTTCCCCAGCAAGCCTCCCCCCGTTCCAGATATTAGAGAATTAGGAACTTCCCAAATTAGAGTGTTTAATAGCCCTTCATGTTTAATAGCCCTTGTGGTAGTTCTCTTTGGTGGGTGAGCCTCACTAGTGTTTGAACCCCACTTGACTTCTGGCATGTCTAGTATCTTGTGACAGTGAGTTCCACTGTTGCATTCTGAGTTGTATGAAAAAAAGTTTAATTATATTTGTCTTGAATGTCCTATCTGACAGTTTCAGCTAATACTTCAATTTGTGAAATACAATTAAAAATAATTCCTCACTTACAGAACACATTATTTTATATACCTAAATTTCACATAGAACATGATTTTATGTCCTCTCTCAGCTGAGGGTTTTTTTTGGTTCAGTTTTTCATCATATGATTACTGTTCCATATCTCTGTTAACTTCTGTTGCTTTTCTTTGTATTTTCCTTAGTTGTTCTATAGATTTTCATGGATGCAGGACCAGACCTACATTCAGGATGGGAATGCACAATGCATTTATTCAGTGACAGACCAAAGATTAATGTTGTCACAAGTGTCACAAGTTTGTTTTAATTAAATTATAGTTTGATCCTTCTCTCACTTTAGCTCTTGACTTGTTCTTCTGACTCACCTGGAAAGCATGCCCTTTCTGTTTTCTCTTTTCCTCCCATGTACACAGATCCTCTTTGTCCTTCCATAACCAGCTTTGCTCTTAGCTCTAATAACATCAGTGCTGAGACAGAGCTAAAAGCATTGGCTGCACCTGGTTGATTCCAGCCAGAGTCATTCACACTAGTTGCCCTTTCTAGAAGCAGGATGTAGAGGTGCTCAGGCTGGTTCTGGAGAGAAGTAGCATGAATCCAGCAAAGCTTTTTCCTCTGGGCTTTGTGCCACAACTCTTTGTAATGGGATCCCCTTCACTCAGGAAAAAACACTACCTAAGAAGCCTGATTCAGTATAGCCACTCTGATGTGGCTGTTCCCAAAATATGGCAGTAACCTTTGCATTCAGATTTTGAAATATTTTACATTAATTCTCACCCTAGAGATTTTGGCTTACCCATCATCAAGACCACCATAAAGAAATAGTGATTGGTAATTGAAATATGCGCCTGGAAAGCTTTGCATTATTAACCTCATGTGTTCTGAGCAAACTCCAGGTCAGATAATTACATTCCACCCACCATAAATTCTCCCCACGATTCCATGTGGGTATGTGTTAAGGGACAAAATCAGGCTGCTGATTTAGGTGATTGTTTTCTTAAACCTTAACCAAATGGATGAACCAGATTGGGAAAGCAGTTGTGTAGATTATTCACAACATCCATTACTTGATAAGAGG
Source organism: Falco naumanni (assembly GCF_017639655.2). Classification (NCBI taxonomy): domain Eukaryota; kingdom Metazoa; phylum Chordata; class Aves; order Falconiformes; family Falconidae; genus Falco; species Falco naumanni. The sequence goes on from NC_054059.1 coordinate 33,638,726, forward strand.
TTACACACATGCTATGCAGTTTACTTTAAACACAGTAAAATTAGACAAGTATTATTCTGATTACTACTAAGTGACAAAACAGTTTCATTCATTCTGCAAGAGAAATTGTGTTTCCTCCGCCATTTCGTATTTTTTTTCCTGCAGAAAAATATCTCAAACTACCTCTGTCAGTAACAATTTATCCTGTAACATGTAGTGGGTTTCCAGCTCTCAGAGACCTGTGATGACTCCCAATTGGTGCTTAATGCAATTATCGTTTCTTCTATTTGGATATTAGCATTAAAGAGGTGTATTTTTTTCATAACAGCTTTACGTATGTTTTTCATTAACATTCCAATGCTGCCCAGTAAAAATAGTTGGCCATCTGCCCACTTTTTTAAAGTAAATTTTTGGTTTACAATTTTTTAAATTTGGATTTCTAATTATAGTTACCTCTTCATAAATAGTTTAGCAGAGCTGGAGAGAGTGTTAAGCACTGCATTTCTGAACCTTTCCTCCCTAATAAGTAACTGTAACCTGGCTCTGACACGCCTCAGCTATCCAAATTCCTCCACAATCCAATATATTTTTGTAATTTCCCCTTCTTTGTTCTGGAGACTTAAATTTTCTCCCTGAACTTTCTAAGACGAAACATCCTTCTTACCTTTGACCCTGGCAGTAAACCATCATCCATTCTGTTTGCTTGCCTCCCACCAAACCAGCTAGTGTCTTCTGATGGACCTGTGGGCCATCAGCTGGAGAGCTGCAGGTACTATGTCATCAGAGAGCTATTCTTTGATGATGTGGTCAGCCTTCCTTCGGTTTCTAGTAAGCCAGTCTTGGCAGGTTCATCTTGCCAGTGCGCCAGCTCATACAGCTGTAATTATAATTGAATCCACAAAGTTAGATTTAGTCTTCCAAGTCCATATATCAGCCTTAGTTACTGCAGTTTTCTGCTACTTAAGCATATTTAATTTACAAACTACTGTGCACATTATATTTCCAGTGGCTTTTGAGATGTGTGGAAGGGTGTGTGTTCAAATCACAAGTATAAAACCCTAAGTAACCACACACATAAAAGAGAGAAAAAAAAGAAAAAAAAAAAAAAGTGTGAGAAGGCAGACGGTATGGGGGGACATAAATGCCTTATGCTATTATATTTCAAATGAGCACACCACCATTCACAAGGGCACACCTAAAACTGGGTGACAGTCCTTAGGAGTTCCAAGCCAGATACCTCTGTACAATTCCAACTCGTTTGCCAGGATAAAACCTGATATTCCTAGGGGTGCCAGTGGTGTGAAAGCACAATAGTGTGTGGTGACAAATCATATTCTGAAGCTTTTCTTTGGGGCATAAACACTTTTCTATGACCAGCAGGGAACTCTAGAAAGCCCCCAGTGGTCCAGAAACTATTTTTTGCCAGTGTAACTCTGTTCAAGGTTTAACTGAAATCCCTATTGAACAAGCCTGTTCCTCACTCATAGCCTTCACTGGATCACGAGGGAGCAAGCCCTACTCCTGCATGTAACCTTTTCTCGCAAGTTAGTTGCATGATTTCTCACCAGTTTTTTTTATGATCACTTACTTCAATGTACTGTACTCAAATTAACTCTTTATGGGAAATATTTTCTTAGTATGCAAAGACCAGCTAATCAGTATCAGTTATACCTCCTCATACTTAAGCTTTTAAAAACATTACTCAAATAATACACAGATATATGTAAGGGCCCTTTCTGAGAAAAGGCTTTGTTCATTGTCTAGGTGCCGGGCTGCAGAGTGATTATGCCTTAAAATGTGGTGAGGAAGCAATTAGCACTAAATCTGGCTCTCTGAGCTCACCTGCAAATCAATTCTGTGCACACCTGTCTGCAATGTGGGGGGGAGTGCCCAAAACCTCCCACAGCTTAAATGTTGGGGAAGAAGAGCTCTCCTCAGTTGAGTATGGAGGGACTAAGCAGCTTGGTGGGGTGTGAATGGATTGTAAATGTGCTTTGCTGCATGTAGGTGCTTTCCAGGGCAGAACTTGGGTGAGTAAGTGATTGTATCTAGCTAGCATTTATGTATGTAATGGGGGATCTCACATGGGGTCCAGCCTTCATATGCCACACTATAGAGGTGTATTTTTATATGTATTTTGAAATTGCCTGTTGTCCCTGCCATTTCCTTAAAGTTTGTCTTTTATTGTGATGTGTTATACAGAATTTTCTGGAGGAGAGACTTTTTTTTCATAAAGTGTCTAGCAAGTTTTTGTAGTTTTCCAGAGTAACAGAGACAATTGGTCTAAAAACAGGATTTGAGATAAAATTATTTAGGAGGGGAGAGGACAGAGAAGAGGGGGGAAAAAAAGAGAATGTAGGTGAAAATAGCCAGCACATACATCCTGGATATTATTCCTTGTGATGTGCTATGCCTGAGGAATCTTGTAACTAACTACAACCTTACAGTTCTTTGTGAAAACTATAGTTTTGTTAAGGATTGACTTCAACTGAAATACAAGTTTAAGTGTAACAGGAGTAGTAGGTATCAAAGGCAATCACATGAGGACTTTAGAATTCCTCTTCTTTTTTTCCCTGTTGTTTATGACTTTTTGTTAAAAATTTTCTGACTATTCCATCTGCTAGTAGTAAGAGTGATAGAAATCTTCAAATTTCATAAGGAATCAGGTGGATAGAAAGGAGAACATGACTTCAAATTATCAGCAGCTTTTCAAATATTACAACTCATGATAGAAACCAAATGCAACTCCAGCACCAAATTGTTAGTAAGCAATTTAAAAGAACAAAAAAGATAGTTAATATAAAAAGATCAGAGATGGCATTGCATGATCTGCTTTACTGCTATCTGAAATACTGACAACACACCTCAGAAATTAGATCCTTTCTTTTAACAGAGGTAACAAACCATGAAGATCTTTATTACTGCCAAGTCTAAGTCTGGTAGGACAGGACAACTAGTGTGGCTCTGTGGAAAACCTAATATAACAAAAAGCATTAGCCACCTATTAAAATAGAAGAAAAATAAACAGCTATACTGTAAGACTTGTTGCTAGGCTCTGAATTAGTAACTTCACAAGGAGTTAGAGAGAGTTTACTTAGGATAACCTACCAGCTTCTGTCATTCCATTATCTTAATCTGCATATTAATTAACAGATCAGATATGACCCACAAAGTTCCATTTAAAGTTATCTGTAAAGTAATTTCATGATAATGTACTTGCCTGTCAGAAAGTGGTTTAGACAGAAAATTGTAGGTGCTGATACAGGTAGTTGATACAAATGGGGGAGGAGCAAAATTAGACATCCTTAGCTGCTTCTCTTTCCTCATTCAGCAGGTTGTAGGAACAGTTGCTGAATTAGTGTGCCATTATGATGTAAATTTGGAAGTCTTACAGGTATAGAAGAAAAAACCATAATGTTAGGCTCAGGAACTGAGGCAGACTGAGGAATGGAATGACGTGGAAGCATGAAGCTGTTGGGATTTCCTGTCATCCTTTGCTCTCCCACCCTTAATCTCCTGAACTGTTCTAATTTTGACATAAGCCTCATTTTAGCATGTTCTTTCCATCAGTCTTAAGGACCGTGACACTGCCCAAATTTTAAAGCAGCAACCTCAGGCACATTTTCCTCACATCACTCTCTGCATATTATGCTGCTCCTTGGTGCATTCTTCATGCTGCAAATTCATGAGTGCCTATGGTGAAAGTTCCACAGGGGCTGACTGTCTCCTTCAGTGTGAACTGCTCCAAAATCTCCTGTTGACCAGCCACTAAGGGGCTGGGGTGGGAGTGAGAATCTCAGTCTAAATATTTTTCTTAAGTTCACTCAGAAACCATGAGACATGTTTGTAACCACTCAGTCTCAGCCATCAGCAAAAGACCATCTTTTCATTCTGCAGCCCAGCAACAGCTTGACTGCTGACCCGTCAATTTTTAATTTCCATTATAATTTTTGTGTACAATATAGCTCTCCATTTTCAGCTTTTTGTTCTATATAATGCTTCAGCTGTGCAGATGTTGGTAAATTTGCAGTTTTAGAGAAAATACAGGCACATTTCACATTGTAAACGGGTTTCGTCTTTCCTGTTTTAAACTCTACTTCAACTGTGTCAGATACCAGGCTGTTGTTTTGAAGATCTGTCTTTAACATGCATATGACTGACTTACTCCATTTCTGTAACAGATGAAGTGCACTTATAAACCTCAATACCTGAGCAACTGTAATGTCTTAGCAATTTCATAATGAAATTCATATGGAATTTAGCAACCCAAGCCAGATTTGTGTCAGAATCTTTAACATGTTCCAGTTGCATGAAATACTAATTAAAGGCACTCATTGTTAACTGATATAAATAGTCCCCACTTAGCCCATTATAGGTATGGGTTGTAAAACAAACAATTATGTGACAGATGATACATGTTAACACAGAGAAATTCTGTAATGACATTTCTGTAACACTGTAACCTCTTCAACCACCATGTGTTCCACATTACAGGCTAAAGGGGGTGCTGATTGCAAAGGTGACGTACTTTCCAGTTTGTGACTTTCTTCTAAGAATAGAAATGCCTTAGAGCACCTCTGAATGATTTACATTACAAATTTAGTTCAGGCAATGAAATCATTAATGCAAGCTTGATTTTAATGGCTGCATGTGTTTGCTATTCCATGTGCTTGTGCCAAACAGTTGAATATGCCTACCTACCAAACAGTATCCTACCCAGAAACTGCCTTGGTAATCCAGGCAAACAATTGTTTCCTATTTAACATTTCTTTCATCCAGTACCTGTTTTCCCATTGCTCTGTGCTATGAATTAAATATTTGGACCAAACAGGAAACTGACTTTGGAATGCATATTTTTTTCAAAAGTATGTCATCAAACTTCCAAGCTAATCATGGGATAGAAGCAATCTCCTGGCATTTGGATAAAACACACAGATTATTCAATTAGTAAAAAATGGTGTCTGCCTTTCCACTAGCCAACATATTCCTGTAACATTAGAAGCAGGTGGCCTCCTTACTCAAAGCACAAACATGCAGAAGTTGCCTAGTGAGTTTGCCCTGCCAAAAAATATGTATTTTTGCATCTGTGAATGTACAATCCTATGTTTAACCCTTGCAACTATACAGTTTCTAGAGCAACAGAAGAAATTACCAAGGTACATGTTTCTTCAGGGAGGCAGCTAATGAAGAAAAGGTGACCAAGATCTGAGTGGTACTATGAGTTATTTCAGCCATGATTTTCAAAAGGGACTGCTAAAGATGTGCACAGGGTAGCTGTGCTTTTTTTATAAAAAGCAGGACACTTGTATTCATGTAAATGCTTGTTTAGGACTCAGAAAACTACAATTTTGACATCTACTTTTAACAGATTTTGGCCTTTGAGCAAGGCAAAACTAGTTGTTAGCAGATACCTGTCTCCAAAACACTTCCTCAGAGTTGTGTATTTTTCACCAGGACCAAGCCCAACTGAGCTATAAAGTGTACAAGACAAAACTAAAATTTTGCTAGTATTATAGTGATTGATTTGCTGCAGAAAGTGAAGTAAAAGCACAAGAGAATGGATGATGCAAAACGTATATGTTAAGGGAAATATCGTTGTCTTACATCACAGCTAGAAAATGGCCTGCATAGAAACCCTTGAGCTCAGCAGACTTGTCCTTGGAGGCACTTTTTATCTAGGTCTGAATCCAAACTTTTTGGCTTAGAGCTACTTTCTGATAAAAGTGTGGAAAGTCCTCTGTGACACCTCACCCGCACAGCGGGTTGGGGTTTTTCCAAGTGTGCTGAGCTGTCATCTCTGATGGTACAGGCTCCACCCATTCAATTCAAGCAGAGACCAAAAAATAACTTCTGATTTCATGTCCTACAACTCAAAAGTAAGATACATTTAGGCAAAACCTGTGAAAGAACTGAAATATCAGAATGTAAAGTCAATACTTAAAGACATTACTATCCAGAGCTGTCTAAGCACTCTGGAAAGATTGTGAATAGCATTAATATCTCCATGGCTAATTGGGGGGGGGGGGGGGGGGGGGGGGAGTAACACTGTTAATCCTGTTTTAACCTCTGTTTAATCTTGCCAACCTCAAGGACACTCACCTGAAATTTTACCTAGCAGTCAGTGGTCATATCCCAGAGTGCACATTTGTTTCTGGAACATTTGAAGCCATTTGGATAGGACATTTGGATGATATTATTGTCCAAAAATGGGGATGTTCTCACTCATTGGACTTTTTCCTAACTTTTTTTTTGGTTTTTAGAACACAAAAATGATTTACCCTAGAAATGTCAAACTTGATTCAATGCTTGCTTGGCGAAGAGGTATGCCTTTGGAGCCTGTTAGAGGGCTTAGGTGGGTAATTGTAAAGTTATTGTTAGTTTTTTCCACACTCATGGCATACAGTACATGGCCAGCTCATGTTAATAAATACCTGTTGGGTACATGTGTGGTTTATAAGGGCTTGATTCAAAGCCCACAGAAGTCAATGAAAAGACTTCTCTGGCTATAAATGGGCTTGGAGTCAGGCTGTAAATGTAAATGACAGGATGGAAGAGAATCTATCATGGGAACGGTAGAGTAGGAGAATCACATCTTCTGCAGCCCTGAGAATCTTCATGGGCAGATGGAGCAGAGAGAATGGGAAGACACCCGTTGTCTGTGGACATCATCTGCTACAGGGGCCAAAGGATAGAAAAGGGAAATGAAGGCTTGAGAAAGGGGAAATCCTGAGATCACAGTGGAGCTGAAGAAGTTTGTTTGAATGACAACAGCTAATGCTGATTAAACATGCATACATTTTGCACCAATGGAAAAGAAGGGAAAAAAGTACATAACCTATATAAAGTCTTACCCTTGTATGATTAATATATAGGTGTTCAATTGCTCTTGAGCAGCATATATGCATTTCCCGTGCTGGACCTATCTCATAGGAGAGTAGATGTTGATGTGGGGACTGTCAGATAACTGCAACACCCAGCTGTGGAAGGAAATGAGCCGCAGCAGCAGGTCACTCTCCAATCCAGCTGCATGCCTAGCCCAGCTTCATCCTGCAATAGAGCACTGGAACCTCTGGGAGCCCCTGTCATCACCTGCCTGAGAACTATTCCCCGGGCCTCCTTCCTTCAGCTCTCCGAGGCATTCCTATGCATCTCATGGGTCCTAGCAGTATGAAGATTTTGGTAGGCAGCTGGAAGGGTCAGGAAGGTTGCATGCCCACTAGTGAGAGCGCACATTTTCTCTGCTTCCAGGAATTAGGCAAATGTCTGCTGAATCAGGCTGTGAAAAATCTCCACAGCAAAGTAACTATCCGTCATATCCCCCCTGTTTTTATGCAAAGCAGGAACACTTTTGCACAGAGCCTATTATAAAGTCTAGCACTTTGTATGTCTGCCAAAAAGTACACATCTCTCTACTCACTGCTTGTCACGTACAAATGGTCTGCAATACCTCTCACTGCATTTGATTTCTTTATTTATTCTCTCTCTGTTTTTGAATGCCTCTTTTAAGGCCGCAAGACACAAGGATTTGCCTAAGCAAGTTTTTGTTTTGCTGTGTGAGTGTGAAGTCCAGCAGTAGCTAGTTGGTAGTGTGCCACTCAAAGTTGAAAGTTCAACAGCCACCTGTGTCACATCTCTCCCTTTTTTGGATTGAAAGGGTGTTGTAGGAAAGGTGTGTTTGCTTTTTCTTTTTTGGTAAAATGGAACTAAAAATGGAAGGGAGTGTTGTCTGTGAGAAACTTATTTCCTAGTGTAGTGAAGTAGCCAGCTGGCAGCCAGATGGCATCAAGCCATCAGAAGGTCGAAGGCCATTGGACAACTGTGTGGGATTTGTTTCTCACTTGATGTGTTTGGTTTTAAAACCATTTATTTCTGGAGTAAGTCATAGATATGGAAAGGGTTTTACCTAGGGGACGGTTGTTTCCCCATCCAGTTGAAACCACAAACAGACAGAAAGCTGGTCACTGGCCAAAGTGAAAGGCCAAAGGCAAATTGTCCCATATTTATCCTTTACTGGGTCAAAACTCAAAAGCTGGACACTGATGGCAGTTCATAAATATTTCACAGCTCCAATCAACAAATGAGATAGAAGGACATTGCATGTCAAGAAACTTGTTGACTCTTGCAGAGCAGATAGCCAGCTGGCATGAGCACCATTATTGCCCTGTCTCAGAGCTGGAAGACCAATCAAATGGTGCCAAATTTGTTCCTGATTTAGCTAAAATAACACAGGAATCATGTTTTTTATGTTTCGATCTTGCTGTGGTGTTGCCTGTGATCCTCAATGGCCATGTGATCCTGACCTATTAGTAAGAGGAGACTCTGAACTCTCTGGAGAGAAATTCTGCCTGAAGGTTTACAATTCCTATTTCATTCAAGCTTCCCATTCATCTCATATTTTACCCTCTTTTGTGTTTGCAAGTGCTCTGGGAGTCACCAAGAGATGCTTTTAACATAGTGTACGGGATCTGATCCTGTACTCACAGCTCTGGAGAACTATGGGTCAGGTTCTTTTAAAGTAATGACGGGCAAAAAGCCACTGAGATGAGTAAAACCAAACCCTTGTAAGTCATGTAGGTAAGGATTTCATCCTGAGCAGCAAAGTTTCCATTCTTACACAGGAGCTTATTCAGAAGTAGTCAATGAATGCCTGTGGCACCTCCTCGTACATATCTGGAAGGGTTAACACTTCAAATTTCTGCCCCTTGTTTGGGATGGGAGATAAACAGCCAAGAAAGAATCAGCTATATGCTTTCCATAGAACATGCCAATAGACAACCTTCTGGCTCCTGGTCCTCGGGATGGCTCACTGCCCAGCATCCCTAGTGATCCAAAAACACAATGTTTTCACAATACCTGAAGCAGTACAGTTAAATTTAGATTCTGATCAGCCTGGCAGGCTGCCCGCGTAAAAGTAAAGGGTTATGAGCATGCCAGCTGGTCCCCTGTCACCAGCTTTTGCTTCTGGAAGGCAGATCTCCTTCCAGAGAGAATGAATACTCTGAGGAGATGGGTTGAGTAAGTCTGTGGGTTTTCAGTTACCCATGGAAAGCAGCATGGCAAAACAGATCTCCTTGGCCCTGCACATGCTTTACAGCCCTGTTCCAGGGCAACTCAGTGACAGAAGGAACTTCCAAAGGCTCTGTGGTGGTCCAGCTTGGTGTAACCTAAGAAGTCATCCTCTTCAGCTCTGCCCCCAGCTCTCTGCCTGGAGGTTTCCTCCCCAGCAGCAGTGGTGGCAACAGAACAGTTAGTGTGTTTGGTTCCCCAGCAACTGCAGTTGACTGTCTGGTATATCAATTTAAGTCACAGTTGAGTTCAGTTTGTGTTAATGAGTATGATGATCTGTGAACTCTGCTAGCAGAGGAACTGGCTGCTCTGCTGCTGGGGAAGGAGCAGCCACTGGCAGGGCTAGGGGTAGGCAGGTAGGAGAGGGAAGGTCTAAATTTACCCCAGCATGACTTGATGGAGGGGACACAGCTGCCTCAAGCTTCATCAGGATCCTGCTTGATTCTATTTACTGAGGACAAATGGAGAGGAAGCAAAAGAAGGGGAGGTATGGGAGTGGGGATACCTGCTCTTTTTGGACGGAAAAGCTGTATGGAAGCGCAACTGGGAATAAACTCTTCACTCGAGAGTGAAGTAAAGAAGGGAGGAAGAAGATGTTGAGTAGAAAACTGCAATTCCCTTCTATGCCCTCTTGTTCTCTTGTCTGGTCTCAGCATAGGGTATATTATCACCTTGTTACCTTAAACTTTTAAAAACATTTTTGCCAGAAGCTTTGAAATGAACAAAACACCATGTGTCTTTCAATTCTGACCTGTGATATCCCTGTCTGATCCAGTTTTCTAGTGTCCTTGCTGAAAGTAAAGTAATATCTCCAATTTTTAATACCTTAGTGACCTGGAACATGTGTCTTGATTAAAATTCAGGGCCAAGAAAGAGCAAAGTTATTAGAGAAGACTGTTAATGAGTCTGCTCCATCTGTAATGTCAGATCAGTTTTGAAACTCAAGACTTTAAATAAATACAAAGATTCCAAATACTGAGGCATTAATGCAAACTACAGCAACAAAGTTTCCTCTCATGGGACAATCGGAGCCAGGTCCTTGCCTAAACAAAGGACAAGAACAATTACAGAGCACAACAAAAGTGGGACTCAAGCTCTTAAGGAGCTTAGTCCCTACAAATATGTAGGGCAGGTAAACTGATTAATTCACAGATTGATCTCCCCTCTTCAGAAAAATGTCTACACTTTAATTTGTGCTCATTATCACGTTTTTCATTGGAGGAAGGTAGTAAGAGCTTCTTCCTGTGACAGATACTATGCGTAACTGTGATAAATCAGTAAGTATAAGGAGTTCTTGAGAACAGGAAGCAGTACTACTGGAGGCTAAAGTGTCTGGTAGAGATTCAAGTGTTACCGCAGGGTTTATATTTATGAGTTGCCACAAATTATTCTGAACAAAAACACAAGAGACAATCCCCTCCCTGCTCCCTGAAACTGTCAGCTCTGGGACTGCACTGAAACATAGATTGGACTGCAATCCAGGAGTAAAAGTTGTGGCTTGGATCTATATATACACGTACCCAGGAGAAGGGCTGACCCTTGTGTATCTGAGTGAATGGTGCATGCATTTTACTTGTTTGTGTCTTTCCCACACTCTCTTCTACCTCTGTCAGCTTCCTCACTCTATCCCCTGGCATGAATGCACAGCACACTTCCATGTCACTGAAATCACCAAAAGCTGGTATTACCTTTTTGGCCAAGCATATGCTAAGTCATTTTTATAAATAGGATCATGAACTGCTGTTACATAGACTAGAAACAATAGCTGCAGGCAAAAAGACTACATGCTACCTGAACTTTGGTTACTAATCAGTTAAAAATAGATATTTGCTCCTTCTGCATTTACTTAAGTTTTCTCTCTATTAGCTAATGTGTATTGATGGAATCTCATCAGCTTTTTCATGACCATTTTGAGATGTGTGCTTGCCAAAGTGTTAAACTACAGTCTTGCTCTCCAAACCGATGTACAGCTGAGCTAGAAATGTCATGTGTTGGCTTTAAAACAAAGCAAAAATGAAAATTGAGTTTTGCTGCTGCATTCATTTCAGATCTTAGGATAACTTCCATAAAGGGTATAGGCCAGATTCTTAGCACATTGAAAACTGCATAGGTCCACTGATTCCCATGAAGCTACATTGATTTACAGCAGCTGAGAATCTGGCCTAAAAAGCTCGGGGCTATATATCTATCTTATGTTATGTTAAAGTCCCTTGACCTCTTACTTGATTGCATTGCTCCAGCGTGTGATGCTAGTGTAGGTAAATTATACCTCTGTTGGCCACTAAGCTTGCTGTTCTAGCAACATTAATAACCTCAAGGCTTCCAATTTTCTTACCAATGCTTACTAGACCCCCCTGTGCAAGCCTCTGGGGCTGCTCTGACAATAATCCCAATATATATTGTTTTGAATAAAAATAAACTTTATTGCAACTTGTGCTGGAGGCAGACCCACAAGCCTAGGCTCTAGAATGCCTAGTAGGCAGCTGTGTAATCATTAGCAATACTACAGGGAGCAGCACTAGGATCGGTTCAGAAGGGTTCTTCATCCAGCTGGGACTATAATTTACAATGACACCATCACTACAATAACAAGGTAGTAGAGGGAAAACACTCTGGAAGGGGTGGCAGTGAAATTCAGCCATCACAAGGTGTGGTCTTTGGGGCAAAACCTTTAATTGGCAGAAAGTTCACTAACTGTTCTGGTAACCTCAGACTTTCACCTTTCATTAAATCTAAATCTGCAATCAAAATGAGCTTGCAAAAGCATCTGCATAGAAAGGCCTAGTAAGGAATATCCGATCTTCCTATGCAGAACCAAAGAGATTCTGGTGGCCTGGGCCCCTTTCTCATTAGGTTCCTCTTGCCCTCCTGCCTCACCATCATACTCATTCCACAACACTGGACTTGCAGCTCTCCTTCTTGCACAACAAAAGAAGCAGTAGCAACCCGTCCAGTTTTGTTTCTGCTTGGCATCCAGCTCACCCCACATGTTCCTTTACCTTATTTTTATATAGTACACCTGATTTAGATCTGTCAGGTTTTATTGTAATCATTAGAGTCAGCTCACACAGGTCACCACTGGTCACTTTTATCAAAAACTAAGTTATGGGCTAATTTTGCAACCAAAACTATGATGCTGAAGGGGCACAAATTTTAGTTTGAAGTTCATGTGATTACATGGGATTGTAGGCTGTTCCCTGACCGGATAACTATAGCCCTCCAGAGCAGGGTTTTCCCTTTATGTAAACATGCTCCATATCTACTCTGAGTTCATTGTTCCTCCACAAACACACTTCATTTTGGGAGCCAATTAACTGAAATTAAAAAAAAAAAATCACATTTGAAAATTGTAAGCCCTTTCACCCCTCTGTCTTCCTAAAAGTCCCTTGAATATCTTTTGTGACATTCAAAAGGAAAGGGTAGAGCATTTCAAGGGCAAGGACTGTGGGGTTTGAATGAAGGGTTGCTGGTGTTTTATCAAATGTTAAGTCAGCACAATTTGCTATTCATGTTGTTAATTTTTTGTTGCTGTTGTTGTTGGGTTTTTTTGTTAAAAAGCATCTATAAGCTTTTTCTAGAAGTTTGTGGTCCTCTCTGAACTCTCCTGTGACCCCTAGAGTGGTCATGACCCATAGTGTGAGAAGCACTGCCAACACCCAGGAAAAGCAAAGGCAGGAGTGGGAACACACACAGATGCAGTCCAGGTTTTAAGACTTCTGTAAGTTGTCTTGAAAACGTCACTGAGCTTTACTGCCACCACATATCCTTACTTAAGTGACTAATCTTAGCTGTTCGACAATACACAATGGTGAATAGCATTGGTTAGCACCTGGAGAACGGGCTTCAGAACATTGCCACCTCTGACAGCAGAAGGTAACATGTTCTGCCTCAGTGGTCAGGTTACTAAGAAAATAGGTCTGGTTAACAGCACTACTGTCTTGTCAGCTCCTTCCCTCAGTTTCACAAGCTCAGTTCAGCACTTCAGCAGGTGGTTACAACAATTTCTGGAGAGGCCTCTGGCTTGCAGGAGGTGAAGAGTATCTGCTCTGATGGTAAAAATGTCAGGTAGAGTACCACTGGAATCCTTATTCAATCATTGAGAACATCAATGAAAATAGCATGCTTCTCATTTTTCTGTAGTCCAGAAATGTGAATAGGAAAGGGGTCCATACTAAAAAGAAACCCATCACTAGACAACACGTGATTTCCAGAAGAGCATTAGGCAAAGCTATATCTACATAATTTGTTTTAATTCGGTAAATCAAAATTTTTCTCATCTGTTCCATCATTTGCTCATGCTGCTGTATTGAACTCATTTGCTGGTTTCCTTAGTCTATTGAATGAGCTCAGTTATGTCTCAGATCTTGTGCATTTGCCTGGCTTCTGAATTGATCCCGCAAGGCTGGTGGTACTCACCTATCTTGTAAAGCAGAGATGTCTGACTGAATGTCTGCTGGGGTAATGAGGACATGGGGTGCATAGTTACAAGTCTGCATGCTGGTCTAGTTTTGCCACTGACTTGTCCCTTGGCTTTGGCAAAGCCACTTGACCACTCCAGGTTCCAGTTTATCGAGCTAAAACCCTGAAATTCTTTTTTTCCTTTTTTTTTTTTAAATCAGATTGAAAACAAACAAACACCACCCCCCCCCCTTCCCCAAAATACACAACCGGCCAAAATAAAACCCCAAAACATTTCTAGGTTGACATGAAGCTATGGGCTTGAGTGAAAAGATTTGTGAGAATCTACCGGTGATGGAGAAGCTCAGATTTAATCATGATCATGTCTCCAGCTTTAAAACCAACGAACCATAGATCAGACTTACTTTTAATACTTAATATATTCTTTTTTTTTCACTGGAAACAGAATTGTCTAGACCATCCACAGACCATGGTAAAGGGAATTGGCAAACACTACCTATTACAATGTTTTGTTGCAAATATCAATGTAACTAAACGTCAACTATTAACTTTCCCAAGCATTCACAAGTACCAGGGTCGCAATGAAGATGGTCCAAAATTCTTCAAGTATACAAACCCAGAGATTTTAGTGTCAGTTACAAGGTCTTAAATAAACTCTTCAGGAACAGGAAAACAGTTGCCATATAGATCTTCTCATCATACTTTTTTTTTGGAAAAGCATCATACTCATAGAGAAGGCATGCAAACCTACAAACAGAATTCATGATGAAACCACTTTCATCAGCCTCGAGGGCATCCATGGGGAAATGCGATGTCCCAGCTTGTCAAAGAAGGTTTTCAGGCAATGTCATAACTAAGAGTTTGAACACACAAGAAGACATGACTTAGCTGACACTATGTTGATCATTACTAACTGAACAGAGGAGATACAAGTAAATCTTAGTTATATCGTTCTGATTACTTCAGCTCTAATTCTGTTTGTGATAAGGATTTAAGAAATGATCCTAAGCTCATTATCATGTTAAAAACAGCACTTTCTATCAAGGCAAATCTTGGAGAAATGCTTTGCCAGCTAATGGAAAAGCAGCTTACAGGGCTTGGATTATGAAATCAATGTGTACTTGGCCCTACAGAGTTTCTTCATTTCTAACATAAGTTTTCCATTAGCCCAGATTTTTTCCTAGTTGAGTCTTATTTGATTTTTATGGCCTGGGGTCTACTCACACATAAAATGGTAAATGGTGTAGTCTTGCTTTTGTCTGCTGAAATGTGAGATAAGGTATTGTGTGGTTGTTGGATGTTGAAGTTATTTTGCCACAGTTTATGCCTTGTCATGTAGTTAACAAACTTCACAAACAAGGTGGTTACACCCAGCGAACAGGTACCTGAAATGGATTGGGTTATGCATTCATGTACGTGATAGAGAATATAAGTAAAGTAACACAAACTGAACTGTGTAGCTGTGTGAATGGCAGCCAGATCAAACCTGAAAGTGAGTAACTTTTCAATTCCCCCTGTTGCCCAGGAACAGGCCACTCGTCTGTCCTGGTGGATTGGTGTTCAGATGGGTAATGATGGTTAGCTATGGTAACCACTAGTTGCCACAATACTCTGTAAGAAAATCTATTTTGACCAATGTCTATATTTTGTTTTTTCTTGAAAATGAAAGGACACAATGAAGAACTGATGAGTACCTGTCTGGCTGACTGACCGATTCCAGGGTTAATTAAACTCTATGGTTTGTGAGATGAACTGTTCATGGCAGATCCAACTTGCACTGTTGAAACCTTTAGGCAGAACAAACACGATGCAAAATCACGTTTGAAATGGTAATTCCATGCCTACATACTCAAGTCTTTAAAGCTCAGTGTTTACAAGTATTGTGACACTGTACGGTTTCTCTCTCTGCTTCATCTTATCAATCACCTGTCTATTTATCAGGTCTAATCTTGCTTATGTCCTTAACATTCAAAATGTTTGAATCTAGTAATTTTCCAACATCCCTCCAGTGAGAAAACAATCCTATCTGGAGACTGTTTAGCTCCCTTATGTGGAAACTTGTAGGATCTCCAGAAGCTGCAGCATTGAACAGGAAGGGCTTTCATTTGTTAACTCCTAGCTATAATGTCTTAGCTAAATCCACTGCTGCCTGGTGCAGACAGATTCTTGCCTGCACAAGTATTCTTCTCATTGCTCAGTCAGCATGAATTCAGGCAGTTTCATTTAAATAGTAGTGGGAAAGAGCAAAAAAGAGCTGTTCACACCAGACTCAGCTGCAAATGACGACTTTTTCTACTGTCTGGCACTTGCCTGTACAAGCATTCATCTTTTATTCCACTGTCTCTGGTCTAACCTTCCACCTTGATGGCAAACATTAATCTTAGGGCAACCACGTTTCAGCTGAGGCAGATGCTCATTAATGAGCAGGCTGCTGTAAACCACACAGAAAGGAGAAAGGAAGGGGTTCCCACCCCAGCAGGGATCTGGCTCAGCTGGGGAAGGGCAGGTAACCAGGGTCTGACTAACTGCTTGTGCTCCACCCTGATTTGCATCTCTCAGGACCTCAGCTAATTTGTTTAACGCTGTAGTCCAGCACTCACTCTGACACGCAATGATCTGAGCTCAAGGCAGCAAAAAAAAGTGATTGCTCTTTCCCAGCTGAAATTAGTCATTCAGAATGGGATTCATCTTAGCCAATGTAAAAGTCTACATCTCAGCTGGCCTCTCTATAGACAATGAATAGATGGTTTTAGGATTATCTTCATCTCAGTGTCACATAGACACCTAAATTAGATCCTATGGATCATACCCTACACCGTAGATATTTGAAGTGAAGGAAGATTAATCCTTGCTGGTGTAAGTACCATTTTCATATTTTGTTGCACCAATAACTTTAGCTATATGATAGTGTTTTATGATACACAGAATAACAATAACTAGGTCTACGTTACAGGTGTAAGACAGGACTTTCATGGAGACATCCTGTGGTTTTGAAGACACTGTTTTCTTATGAACTGAGTAAAGAAAAGAGGGAACTGTGTGTAAGGCACAGGAGGGATGTCTGAACCCTGTCTGCAAAGTAAGCTATTTATCAGACTAAGAGGAGGAATAATTAAAGCACAGACTGTAACCTACAGCTCTGCAGTTCATCTTGCTTAGATCATGGCATCATTGTACTTGGTTCAGAGGTCTTTGTTGTTGCCAAACTGGGGGCAGCAGATGAGTGACTCCACAGTGAAGACATAACCATAATAAGTGAGATTTTTGCTGCTGTAACCACATCCCACTCCCCGGCCCCCCCCCCCCCCCCCCCCCCCTTTATTATCATATGTCTTGAATCATTTCCTTGTGGGGAACTTCAGCTACCAGTGCTAATTGTATTACACATAAGAACTGCCACTGTTGCCAACACAAAGGGGAACACATTCTTGTTTGTTAAAATACAAAGATTACCAGCTATATTTGAGTAGGACTACATTTAAAATTTATCTTGCTCACTATATAACACAAGTGACCTAGTGCATATGTTTACCTTTAACATAAAGCTAAAACTAACACATTTGGAATCTCAAGCGATAGTTGTAATAATAAGGAGACAAGGCAGAAAAGCAGGGTAAAGTTAACCCTAATACCAGGATTAATAATAAAACACAGTTGTCACGTGCTGTTTACTTGTTTTAACATCTGGAAGGGTTTGGGGGAGTTAGAAGAGAGGCTTGTTTAATGTCTTATTTCCACTTTGCTTCTTCTGCACTCATGTACTTAGTTTACACAGTTCCTTGTTGGCTGAGTTATGTTTCTGAGAAACTTGATTTTCGAGACCATGCGGGGGCTGTGTCTAGCAGGAACTTCTCAAGACATTCTGCATCCTAATTCCCTTGCTCTCCTTCATCACGTGGCAAAGGACAATGTCCAGCAATAGTTAATCCAACATCACAGGTTATGTCTCCATAGCTTGCCTTTTGCCAAAGCAGCCCATTCTTAACACAAGACAAGCCTAAAGAAGGAAACAAATGTGTCCTAGCAAGCAGTGAGATGAATTCCTGACTGCAAAATTGGAAACAAAAAATGAAATATGAAAACAGAAACTTAAAATATATCTGACTCCAAAGTTCCTTTTTAGCTGTTCCAGTATCTTGGCTATGATGAGTGCAAAGGTCTGGCAATGTAATGCCTCTCCATCTCTCTTCCTTTATTTCCCCTTCTTTCTTCAAAGCCTGGCCTCACCTTGGAAAGCTTGCTGAGCTTACATTTTCTTTCTCACTGTAGTCTGAGATATAGTCTGCTCCTTCTCTCTCCCTTAGGCTGGTGCATACTGGCATTCAGTGTAAACGTATGAAGTGGATTTTTCCTCTCCGACCTGGAGCTTTTTCAGGAGAACCTGCCTGTTTTGGTCATAAGACACTGCCTTCATTCTGAATTCATAGTTCCTTTTTGTGACGACATTTTGGGGTTGTCCTAATATTTCGTAATTCATCTGTTAAATTGAAATTGTTCATTGTACATAGTCTCCATCATTAGAAATCTTTATGTCCCTTCTTCATGCCTTCTAGGAAATGTTTTAGCTAAGTCATCCCCCCTTCTGTTGTAAAGGATGGAATGAGATGAAGGAAAGGATGGGGGGGTGGGGTGGGGTGGAAGTAGAGGAGGTGGTGCATTTTTATTTTATTTTCTCCCCATCACTTAAATGTTCTCTTTCACACCAGTGTCCAATCAATCCATTTAAAATAGCTAACACTACCGGGAAGCTGATCATCTGAGTTATCTCATTTATCCTAGTGTGTTTCTTTATGTGAGTGAAAGTTCACTAATCTAATGGGGTCAGAAGAATTTTTTTGTGCTGTAGGAACTCTTCCTGCTAGAGGTCAAGGCTGTGTTTCCTTGCAAAAGCTTTCCCTTTCTTGTCATTTCATAAGCAATACTGTTACAGTATTAATTATAGTGAGAGAATGCAGAGCACAACTTGTCATTCATTCTCTCCCCTGCCAGTTTTACTGGACAAACCTTAAGATGGCTCATGACTTCTTTATTCCTCAGTTCAACCTAAGAGACATTTAAGCCAATAGAGCTAGTTTTCTAAGCCTGCTTATGACCTGCTTCTTCATGATTCCTGCAGCGTTGTCATGTTTAAGCTTGTTATATGCTTTGAGACTCTGAAGAGTTAAAATTGGACAGACCATTCCTTAAATCATACATACGAATGATACATGCCAGAAAACATGGTTAATTCCTTCAAACTACTGCTAACCATTAGTAAAAGGCATGTTTTGTTTTGCAATTCCTTTACAAATCTAACCATTTGAGAAGAAATCTCCTGGAGAAAAATCACTGTCAGACTGCATATTGTTTTTTCACCATGCATTTTTTTTTTTAATCTGAGGTATAATTTGTTGCTATTTTGATACTAAAGTCTCTAACATCTCAATCTTCTGAACTGCATTCTGTGAGAAGGAAGACCAGAAACAAATAGAAAGTTAAATGACATACCGTTAAATGACTGGAAAAGCCTTTTAGATCTTTTTTTGTTTGTTTGTGGGTTTGTTTTTTTTAAATGGAGCTCTGAAAACAATAATGAAGAACTAGAGGCTTCCTGAAGGTGTAAAGGAAAGTTAGTGAATTTAGTGTGGGTTGCAGTGCATAGATGGATCACCAGAACTGTTATCACCAGTGATGGTTCAGTTCACCGTCACTGGCAATATTACAGCCAAGACAGCAAAAGATGTGATCCATTGGAAGAAATGAAAATACATTAATGAACTATAACTGACTTGAAATTAGACATAAAATCTGTGTGTGTATGTAAATGGTTTTATTCTTATAATCCTATTTCTCTTGAGCAGGGAATTATTCTCTCTTGAATTGTCTTTATCTGTATTTGTACTGTTTGTTATGCCTGTGACATTGCAAAACTGAAAAAACTTCATTCCAAGTGTCATGCCTCCCTGGCATGACATAAGTTTATTGGTGGGATGGGAAAGCTAGTAGTAGATACACAGCTTTGCTTAGCGTGGTGTAGAAGTTTTCAGGCTGCTGAAATGATACATAACACCAGTAGCTACCAGGTCTGTCTAGCTGGAGACATGCAGTAGAGCTGCAGACAGATCCTTCAGCTAAGTACTTGAGTACAGAAACATCTTGGTGCTCCCACCTCTGCCAGAAGATCTGTACTCCTGCCTGAGGGTGCAGGACCAGGTTCAGGAGACAAAAAGCCTCTGGGAAGCAAAAGCTTGTGGAGGGGAAGGGTTCCTTAGGTGAATCTACCTTAAGTAGGTTAGGAGGTTGGTTCGGGTGAGTGCAAGTGGTGGTACGTGGTAGGCAGATGAGGAGATTGGTGTAGGGGTACAGCTGGGTGGCCAGTGTGTTAAAAGCTCTACCATTTCCAGTGATTGTGTGGAAGAAGCAACTGAGAGAAGAATATGGAAATATCTCTCCTAGTGTCTGTGTGGGTTACAGCTAGAAGCTATTGCTCTCTCTTGTGGTGCTTCTTGTCACCAGTAGTGGTGTTCCTGGAGCACAGGATTCATCTCACCTAATTCTAACATCTTTATGTCAGAATTATGTGAAAACCCATCATTTAATTTTATGGAGGGCTGGGTCCACTGTTTTCTTCAGTTTCTTTCTGGGTGGGGTCACAGCTACAAGTTTTGCTTGTGTTTCGGATCCAAATAAACTCAAAATGAAATACAGTCAAAACCGCCAAATTTTATCTGGCTCCTTGTCAAAATCATGTGAGAATGTAAGGCATAAATCAGCCAAGGTTCACTCAAAACTATGCCTAAGGTTCACTCAGAGAGTCTAATGTTTTTATTAAACATGAAATCACGTGAGTTTTACATAAATTGGAGTAATGTAGAATATGTTCCTCATGGTTCCATAAACCTCATTTTAGCACTTCATTCATCATTTTGTCTGACAATTGGTCTCATTTGTGTTGTCCAGACTGAACCTAAAATTCCACTGAACATGGTGATAATTTGATTAAATCCTAAGAATTAGCTTCAGAGTTGGATCCACTGGGCCAGCTGAACAGAGGAGAATCTGTTTGACTGATTCCAGTTCCCTCTAGAAGCAAAGTACTACATCTCTCTCAGACTGGAATATTTAAGAAAAGCAAAACAAAAAAATCCACATGTCCTTTTTTCTTGCTTCCTCATACGTGTAGATCCTGTAGTTGTTGTAAGAGAGGAGTACCCAAAGGCTATATTTATTTATTTTTATTTATTATAATATTATTTATATTTAGTTATCTGTTATCTGTTATGATGTAAGACACTTTTTACTCTATGTAACTATATATATATCTGTCTCAAATAGTAATTTCTCCATCATACACTTAATTTGATTTTTGAGCATTTAGGCAGTAACATGCATATTTTCCGATAAGTTTCTAGCACACTGCTCCAAAACAGTGTGAGGCGGAAAGGAAGCACTGCCTGACAAGCTCATAATTTATGTTCTTTCTTGAGTCAATAGCAAGGGATAAGTAGAGTTGCCGAGTGCAACCTGTTCCATCCTAAAATACATGTCTCAAAGATGGGGAATTAATTGTCCTGTGTATGTGTGTGCCTCTGTGCATTTCCCTTCCTAGTGACTTCACAGGGAGTCACAACGACCAGCTTACACTACTTAATTTGAGGTGAATGATACTGTATAGATGCTTTAGGTCTAAATACCACCATTTACAGTTTTCCCTATCAGGAGAACTTATAACAGTACCCAAAGCTGTCTTTTAGTTAGTTCTAGAGTTTCAAGGACAATGTTGGTTAAAAGTCTGTTTTAAGACTTGTATTTCTTATGTCCAGCCTATTTATACGTTTTCAGAAATCCACACTGGAATAAAAAAAAAAAAAAAAAAAGAGAAAATACTTACGGTTTTGATTATCTAGTATTGGGGGCGAAATAGTTATTTTCTCTACTGTTGTAATTTTTCTGTAATAAGTAGCTCAAATGCAGAAACACTGGAGTCACTGAGAACATTTAATATGATGACTGATTATTTAAAATATGCTGTGAAACACTTTGGGTTTAGAAACACTTATGCCCTGAAGACTATCATGAAGAATGGTTGCATTCCACAGCAAGAACAGTGTTTGGAAAGTTTAGCTCGCTCCAGCCTGCTCACAATGGTGATAAATTGCATGTACCGTACATGGTATGCATAGTTTTTATGCAGGTATTTTTGTTTTGTTTTGTTTTTTTACATCAAAAAGACCTCTTGCCCACTTTATTCCCTGCTAAGAATATGTAGATCCATTCCTTTGCTATTTCAGTCCCTAAAGTACAAGTGGTACAACTGCTACATTACCTTTGCAATAAGGATGAAAATCCTGCAGATTTTCTGATATATTCTGTCCCTAAGTACCTTGCTCTGGAATGAAACAAGGAAAACTCCAGAATTACTTTGGCTGCAATGTTCATAGCGTTAACCCAGCTAGCTCCGTGCTGCCCTTTGCCTCTTCCACTGAGTGGAAAGAAGGAAGAAAAACGGGGTGACTGTGTACTCTTGGTAGGTCAGGTTGGAGCATCCAAACTCTTGCATTTACCAGGAAGTAGAACAAGGTGCAATTTCTTGCTGACCACTTTTTCACCAAAAACTGGTTACATTATTATTAGTTCTAAAGTAAAAACTTCTGCAATAGCGACCTTGACTGGAGCAGCTTCAGGGGTTACAGACACGAGTGAAAGATCACGTACTCCTCTCCCACCTTTTCCTCCTCCAACAATTCCTTTATTCAGAGGGAAGCGATGAAAGAGAAGAGCATGGCTGGGTCATCTATGCCACCCCATCTTCATCCTAAAGCCTGAACCTTTATTTGCTTATCTGTTTAGACATTGTTTTCCTTACTTATCAGTGCAGGGTTTTCAGGGAATCATTTATCCATAGTGACTCCGTTCTTAGGTTACCTCTAAAGCAGTACACAGACCAGGGCCACAGTGTGAACCCAGGTATGGCAGGGTTGAACCTTGACACATTTTTCATGCAGACTGGCTGACACTAACCTACACTCTAGCTGTGGCATGGTCAGGAGATAATGTGGGCTGGGTATTTATCTCAATATGATGGTTTGGAAGCAAAGGGGTAAAGAGACTTTAACTACATAAACGTAATATATGCACAGGAGGTGACAATGGATTTGGGCCATTTTATTTACTAACATGGATATAGTTGAAGTGTTTTATACAAAACATGCATTTACCTTGCATAACAGTGAAAGAATCCATAAGGGTACAAACAGATACAAGGTTTTTATAGATGCACACAACCTAACTTCTCAGAAACTAAAATGTTTCATTACAAATTTACCGGCATGAACAAAAAAAGGTTTCCACAGAAATATGTCGAAATTCTTGAATCACTGTTTATTTCCTTGCCAGGCAGAAGCAAAACTTTAGGAAGCATGAAATGCAATAATTCTGGCCATGTAAAATAAGTGTTGCAAAACTGAAGATGCTGCAAATGATTCCCTAGAACTTTGTTCTGTGTTATGCATTTTGTCTGAAATTTTTCAACAAAGAGAAACTCTGATTTCTCTCAGAGCTTACACAACAGGAAATAATGTAGTAAAAGGGTTTAGTTTTGTTCTGTTTTTCACGCCCCAAAAGTGCACTGACCTAACTGCATTTTATCTTAGGAACGTAGTCAGAGAACATCTTTTCATATTCATGTGCAACTTATTCAAAAGGTTCATCTACTTAATTTTTTATTCTTTTCTCAAACAAAAAGTATGGGAACTGTGCAAAACTATATGCAAAGCAGAGACTTTGTCAGAAGCAATTTCATGTTAGATCTGTTTTGTTTCCTTTTGCCGCCACTAAAGCTATTAACACTTAATAATACAACATAATTCACTGATTCCCCTAGGCAAGGAAAGATTGTAGGCACAAATATGTTGTGCACGCATATGCGTGTGTGTGCTTGAAAGGAGGATCTCCAACCTCAGAAATGAAGCTCTCAACAATCAATTTAAAAGAGAAAAGGGATCTTTCTCCTCCACACTTTAGGAAGACAGTTAGTACTTCATTTGAAAGGGATTGCTTGCTTACCTTTTGAAGATGTTTCATTGTCTCGAATCTGGCTGTAGGGATTTCTGAGCAGCAGAGAGTAGGGCTTGTCACAGTCTCTGTTCCCACCCTCCCTCTCCTCAAAACTTGCAGAATGGCCAGATTTTCTTGGTGTTCTGGTTTCTGAAACTCCTATTATCCCTATATATCACAAAGTGAAGCTCACACATAAAACCCAAGGTTGTGAGTTCCACTCAACTGCAGAACACCTGGAAATTTCAAAAGCTGCAAGACACAGTGTTATGGAGTGTAGTGCTGTCCTACCCACTGCCTTTTTTGCAGGAAAAAATCCACCAAGCAAACAAAATCAGAATCTCCACAAATTAGGTTTGTTTTGCCTTCTGCACATCCAATATGAAAAAACCCAAACCACCACATAGCTGCTTAGTAAAATAAAGTTCTGAAGAACTTAGCTCAAAAAACGCCAGCAAAGTGTGCTTAGTTTACTGTAAGGAGTTCATAAATTCTTTTCTGTACAGCACTTTGTGTGATATCAACACCTTTCACAGACACAAACCTGTAGCAATGCTGGCTTGTGCAGTTTGAAGCAAACTAATCCGTAATTGCGATGTGGCTAAGAACATGGTTATTTGCCAAGCAACTGTCACTGGAAAGACCACCACAGACTACATGTAGAATAAAGCATTGCTCAGCATCAGTAAGATTATAACAGCTTGGTCCTTTATGAACCCATGTGAAAAAAATAATAAAAATATTTGGAGTGAACAGACTCTAATTCTGCATGCTTGATCAACAAACAGTCTTGACTGTCACTCTTGTAATTTGTAAATGAATCAGAATTAATTTATAACTCAAGACTACATGCTATTTGTTTTTTCAGAGCGCTTGATGAAGTGGGTTATGGTGGGACATAACATATACACTGTTTAAATCAGTCTGTACAGAATGCAACTGAAGAACTAAAGCCAAATTCAAATCAACTGAGTCTGAAGTAGGATTAAGCCTGTAATATGCTTTTTAGGAAGAGCAGTTTGAATGCTAAACACAAGCACAGGCTCTCTGTGGCTCTGACTTAGTAAGTAGGCATAGACTCATTCTAAGTATTTGGAGATGGGTGGGTTTCACTTTAGCTCACTAATTCTTATACACGCTTCAGCTAGATAAAAAATGGTATTTAATAAGCCTTAGCAATGATATCAGGAAAAAAAACCACACCAACTGTCTACGGCCAAAAATCCTTCAAAACTTAGCAAAGTAAAATAACACGTTGTGTATTATACGGCGTTATTTATTTATTTTGTTAGTTTGATTGGCTAATACAAACCCCTCATAGATAAGGTGATTACAAAACAGGAATAGCAGCCAGAGTCCTGGCACAAACCACTAAAATCCTTCACCTCACTTTCTTCAAGGTCAGCATCATTCCCAAGCCAAATTTCATAAAAAGGATATACTACTTGAAAACAGAGCAATGAGAAAGGGGTCACCGGAGACTTAAAGTCTGGCAACCAAATTCTGGGAAATTCTTTTGAAAAAGTGACTACACTGGAAGGTGAAAGAGGCCTTCTTGAGCTTTAAAGGGGACCTGCGTCATGGACACTATGTACTTATCACAGAAAAGCAGTTGTTCTATCAGTCAAATGTTTTTTAAAATTCAGAAATTACAAGTGGACCTTGGTCTTCATTTGTATAAAAAAACCAAAAACAAACCACAGAAATAAACAAGCAAAACCCAAAACCACCCTACTTTTTGCATTATCTAAGTTATTATCTGTGTATTTTTAGCTGGTCATATTAAAAATGTGCATGAACCATGACCCTGACCATGAATGTGATACTGAAATCGGAAAACTCCTTTTCCCTTTCAAATCGCCTCTGCCCCAGACAAAAAGCAGTTTGTAACTTTTTGGAATGATTAGGGTAATATTGACATTGTGGCACCATAGCATGCACAAAAATGCATTCTATAGTATTAGCTGTAACAATCCTTATAGCTTACTTCATTCTAATAGCAAATATATTGTCTTGTTCTCCTAGAATGCCCCTTACCTGAAATTGTGTGGTCTTGGAACTCTCTTTTCAATCAAGAAAATAAGTTCTGCATTTTTCTATCTGGTCATGAGGATATCTAGCCACATAAATATTCTTTGCTGATTATCATTCCTAAAAAATTAAAAGGGAATAATCTGTTGTGTCGTTTATTGTCTTCAAGACATACCTAAACTGCCTCAAAAACAGTAAAAAATGTGAAATGTTTATTACAATAAAATATTTTCCATTTTGACAATGAATGAGCATTTACAGCAAATAATACTAATATTATAACTAAACAGCAATGTTACATCTTCAATCTAAATAGAATAAAAAATGAGAATGAATGTTTGTGTCCAACTACCTATGTAATTTTTATGCTGCATAATACCGAAAATTACCCTGGTTGTGATTTGACCTTGTCATAATTTGATTTCAAAGGCTGATTATCTCTGTACCCTGCAGCTGGAAGGAAATGTCTTCCAGCTCTTAGAAGTCACTCTGCATACTAGGCAAAGCTGCCTGCTTGCAGTTTTTATTTCTGGAAGGGTGGCAATCAGTGGAGTGACAGAAAGAAATGCTCACTGACT
This sequence comes from Falco naumanni, assembly GCF_017639655.2. NCBI lineage: Eukaryota > Metazoa > Chordata > Aves > Falconiformes > Falconidae > Falco > Falco naumanni. Next base: position 33,664,834 of record NC_054059.1, read on the forward strand.
GAATACTGCTTGCATTTCTCACTTAAAACTGTCTGATTTTCCTTATGCTGAATTTTATTACCTCATTCATTTATTCACAGAAAGTTAAATTATATCAAAGAATTGATGACAGATTCTCCAGTCATAAAAGTAACTCTTATCTGAGAACAAATAATGGCAAACTGGAAGAAGTGGGAAAGGATTTCATTTAGTGATATACATTAGTTCTCAAATATCTGACTTCAGACTTTGATTTCATCAAACAAAATTATGTTAACCCAGTTCAACCACCTTTTCTTCCTTTTCAGGAAATTGTAAGGATTATTGAAAACTGAAATTTGATGAAAGGTAATATACAAGAAATACATGGTATTAAAGATTCAGTAGAATATGTTGTATCTTACAAGTCCTATGCTACGAACTGGCTTAATGTTCTATTTTCAGATGCCACTTCTCTTCATTTTTTTAAAGCTTGTATGCCCATTCTTACCTCACGTGCAGAAGTAGAAAGAACATTCTTGTAAAAAAAGGTAAGAACAGATTGCACTCAATAAATTTTGCATATTAATTTCCTGCTAAGATTAGTTTCAAATGTAAATTTAAAGGGGTTTATAAATTTGATTCAGAAGGCAAAGCTAAAGTAAAAATCATTATAGACATTAAATACCATTTTAATTATTAAGTTGAAATTAATGATCTCAGAGTTGTAATTTGAACACAGTATCGAGATACACTTGAGAAAAAGTACATGGTATGCCAAGGATTGTTTTTCTCCTGAATAACATTTAAAAGGAAGCACTGCCCGCCATTTTTCATACGATTTTGCTTTTTTCCTATCCAAGCAAGATAGAAAGTGACTGATGGGCTAGCGCAAGGAATTCAGAATGTCTCCTTTACATTCACAGATGCATAAAAACATCCTGCTTTTCACTCTGCTTCAATAAGGCTTTTCCACAGTAAGTTGTGAACTTAAAAGTGGATTTGTGTCCTGTGTCTGAAGCAGATAAGTTCCCAGAAAGAAGAGGAGGGATCAGAGATTTATTCTCTGCCAAAGCACAGTTTCCCTTCCACTTCTTTCCTTACCTCATTTAGACTGGTCCTTAGCAGGCAGAAGAGTGCAGTTTTCTCATCCATCACCTTCTCAGAAGCCTGTAGGCAGCATCTTTTGCCTGAACTGTGACAACACACCTGCAATGAACAACTCCATGGCATAAAATTGCATCCTGACCTCGCTAGAGTTGCAGAGTAGTAGAAATGTAAATACTTAGTCCAAAATTCTACCAGTCAAGTACAAAGACCAAGATATCTATTTCCCACTGATTGCAAATGAGTTGTCTAAATACCATCTTAAATCTGGGCTGTGAAGACCATAGGTAAAAAATTGTGCTGCTTTTTGCTGTAATTCACGTGAAGACTATTGTCTTGTAAAAAGCAGCTCCTTCTTCACTGCATAGCTCAGTCTCCGATTAATTTTAGCTCAATAAAAGTAGTGACATAGTCTTCTTTACAATACATTTTTCTTACTCTACATATGGTTCTTTTGTGTGCGTGTGTACATGTGTGCGCGTATGTGTATAACCATCTTATTCCACCTGAAACTTGTTAGAATTAATACATGCAACATAACCCTGCCCATCACTTGAAATTAATGAGGATTTGCTAAACTAAATCTATCTACTTCCAGGGACAGACTATTGGAGTAAATTCTCCACTGGTGTCCAATAGGGAATATGCCAGCAAGAACTTGGCCATAGTCACCATATAAAGAACACCAAATGAACATGTGCTACTGAAAGTGAGTAATGATCAAAAAATCAGACCTAAACCTCCTAATGGATATTAAATACTTTGACTCTGGCACTTAACCAAGATGACTATGAGATAGAATGCCAACTATTAAAATAAAAGCATTACTTTTACATCACATTTATTACCCTTTCATATTTTTGTGAGTGCTGTTGCCATCTTTCTGATCTGTCATGATAACTTTTTTCTGGCTCTTCCTCTATTTCTGTTGGTCCAAGGGGCTCATTCAATACCCACCAGTGGGGGGCGGGGGGTGGGGGGGGGGGGGGGGGGCAGAATCTTTCCATGACTTCAGCGAACTCTGGATCAGATCTCACAATTTCTTAAACTTCCACATCCTTTGAGACCCCAGCTCTCACATTTTGCCTTAGACAATATTGTCTTCACAAATGGGTGGTTTTTTACTATGTAAATCAGTCTTTTCTTCTTGTTGACAAAAGTGATGCCAGCCCCATTATTTATATCACATTTAGCAAACCCACAGGAGTTAAGCAAATCTGGAACTCTCCAGGAGATTGACTGCCTTGATGAGTGTAGCATAAGTCACCCAGGCTGAGGCCATTCACTCAGATATTTCCATGTGTAAATATTAAGTTACAATATACTGTAATGGAACTAACAGTGCATGCCCCAAGTCAGGTGCAATGAATGAGCTCAGGTTCAGTACCAATAGTTACACCCATGCATCACCCTTTGCTTTCAAAGGGATGTGGATTATCTCAGATATTTAGACCAAGTTCTCTGTAATTTCACATCCTTGGGACATCATTGTCGTCTTTTCCTGTAGTCTAGCTCTTACTCTGCAGGTGAAATTGCTCCCAGCCTGTAATTACTTGCCTCCACCTCTGCCACAGAAGGGATGAGACACACCAGTTGCAGGAGCATGTCTGTTACTGCTATAATGGCTGACTCTAAGCTTAAAAACAGATCTGCCCTCTGTTAATGGTCCTCTTTTCAGTTTGGAAGACTATTACCCAAACATGTGGTTGCATTTTGTGGTTTTGGACCCTGAGAGAAGGGGGAAGGTGAGACAAATTATTTAGTACATGAAGCACCTTACAAAGTTTTGTTTCACATGGGTCACTTGTTCCTGTGGATTGTCTTGGGACAGAATATGCAGAACTTCTGTGCCATCACTTAATAAACACTAGTGCAGAGAGATTTTATGATTTTCATACTACTTACCCATCTTATAAAGGAGAAAAGATGGTGATATTTCTTCCACCTTCCTCAGTAGAGTATCAAATGATTCTTTAATCTGGCCAAAACGGAAAGGGCATTATACCTTAAATCATAGCCTTTTTGGAATTCTCCACTAAAATAGCAAAGCATTTCCTAATGCAAAATAATTAACCAACCTGCACAGGAGCCATTTCTCTGCTTCAAATCTCCTGATTTTTTTTTTTTTTTAAATGTACACAGAGGCACTAGGCTTTGTCTAAAAAACTTCGAAACTTTCATTGTGGAAAGAAATACTTTTTGCATTATAAATATGTATACCAAACTTCTGAAACTTCTTTATGCCTCATTCATCTAATTTGATGTTGCCCTCTAGTAAGTTACAATCATTATTTTGCCTGCACTCTTTGGTTCAGTCATCATTCATCAAATCTCAGACTAAAAGGAGTTTTTACAGCTGGGTCATAAACCAAATCAATGGAAATGTTGATGCAGCAATAACTATATCAATCCTAACAGGTGTCTCTATAATAACCCTTGTAAAAGAAACACCTCTATGCAGCTCACCAGCAGGCTCCAAGGAGTGTGCTAAAGTAGGGAGCAGGAAATAATGAGTAATTATGGTTTTCACTAACCAGAAAGATAGGTTCTTTCAATTTCTGTCCATTAAAAGCCGCACATGTAAGCATTATGGTAATATAGATCTCAGCTGCACACTTCCAGTAAACTCATGATGAAATATTAAAAACTAACCCAAACGAGAAATTGCTAATCTCCCAATTACCTTACTCATTATATGCAACCCCATGAGCTCTGCCACATATTCACATGCAGGTGTCCACTTAAGGTATTTTTAGCAAGGAAAATGGTGTCTGTTGGAGAGAAAAAATATGACGCTGGCCTGCTGTATTTATTGTTTAAGTCACATTTTAGCAAATGTCTTCGCATTTTGTGTTGGAAGCTGAAGGTGTCAATTCCCTGGAGAGCTGACCAGGAGCCCACTGCAGGGAGCAGCACCACAGCCCTGGAGGTGCCTCAGTGAGCTGTCAACAGGAGCTCTTTGGGGGCACGCTCCTATTACACAGAGGCACACTGTTCAATAAAACTGGTATTCTGATGCTAGTTGCTTTCTAACTTTTTCATACTGGAGATTTCTTTTCAGTATCTTTGTTGTCTCTCTGATCAGCTCTGCCCAGTGCAACTCTGTCTACGTCACATGACAGACCCTTTGCAACTTCTGTCCTTGTCACTAAATTTGCCTGCATCCCTGCAGAGCAGTAGCATCCTCCACAGGCTTTGGATGACTGTATGCTTGTGTATGCTAGAAGTATATGTAAAATCAAAGCCACTGATCTCCCCCAGGAAAAGCTGAATCACCTCCAATGGTGATCAGTCAAGCTTTTTATTAACTTTTGTATCCCTCACAATGGGCTAAAAAGTATGATTAATTCAATTTTTAATGACACAATAATCAGCAGCAAAAAGAAGAACTGTAAGCAATATGCAGAACACCTGCTCCTTGTCAAAACTCAGGAATCTTTGTACAAGAGAACTTAAGGATGCAGCCACATTTCTCTATTTCTTAAACTGTTTCTGTCTAGCACACAATACAGCAGTTTAGCTGAATCTCCAGAAAGTAATTTTGCCTGTAAAATGTTAGACAAATTACTTGTGAAACACTGAGAACACTAATGTACTGTCAGTTTGGCACTGTTTTTAAGGAGCCTGCATATCCCTTTGAACACTATGCTTGACAGGATTGGGATGGGGCACCATGGCCCTTCCTCGAAAGCCACATACCAGACATCTCCCAAAGCTTCTGAGCAGACAAAAGCCCTTGTTCCTTGTTGCAGTCTCCTCTGTTGTGCCTCTCAGTGGCAGGTCAGTGGGACTCAGCAGCAACATCACACTTGTTTACTTCTGTTGATCCTTCATTCATTTTGAGAGGGAAAAGAGTGATAAGGAAGGAAGTGCCTACAAAAGGCCACACAGGGTAGGAAACACTTTTTCTCTCCCACATCTCACTCCATTGTAAGGGACAGCCAATATTTGCTCCTTATTTGGGAACATTTACAGTTCTGATACCTTTAAAGATATTGTCCCACGTTCTGCAATGTTTCTGAAGAGCATCATGTAGAAGTCCCCTTGTGTAGATTAATATGATATTGCACAATAGGTTTAGAAACTGAACACATTAAAATGTTTGAAGCAAACTGAATTAAATCTTCCCATCAGAGACTCCTGGAGAGCTGGAGTCTTTCCTGGTAGGATGCCTGGGAGGGAAAGAAGAGTAAGGGAGGAGACAAGAAGTGCAGCACAATAAGTTGCTAGAGAGTCTGTTGGGAGCTATTAAACTAGGATGAAAACATGGACTTCCAGAGGGGCAGAAAGGAATACAGCTCCTCCTCCTCCATGAAAACCAGAGGGAAAGCTGTTTCTTACTACTTTGGGTATACTCCAACACAAGTCCCCTTCTGGCCTTATTAGCACAGCTAGAGCTCCCTCTTCTGATTCACTCACTCCGTTTCGGGCTGTGGACCTTAACACTCACATGAGCAATGGCAGGACACATGCTGTCGGGCGCCCAGCTGGGGCCTCTACTACTGATCTGGTATGTTCCATATCCTGTCTGTCAGCATCAGACTGTGATTTACAGGGATATAAAATCAAGGGATACAAAACTTTGAGCAGTGTATAGGCAGTTCGATTCAATGGGTTTCTGTAGACATGCTCCAAATACTTGTACAACAGGCTAGAACCAGAGGTAGAAGTATCACCTCCAGGGGGAACCTACCATTTGGAGGCCGTCACCCACCAAGGCTGCCTCAGGGTAACAAGAGTTTGCCATGTGACTCTTCTAATCCCTGCACAACTTGGTGTTTCCTTGCTCACCTCTTTTATCAAAAAGCTACAAAGAAATGTGTGTAAAGTTCTTCACTGTTCCTTAATATCAGCAAGATCCTACACAAATTCCAGAACAGAGTAATTTGGCAGCCTCACGCAACTAAAAGTATTAATTTTTTTTTCTTACAGAAAAAAAAAATAAGTACCACTTGTCATTCATATGTTTTACCATCTTGACATTATACAACCCGGAGAAAAGACTAGCAATTCCCTTTTTGTTCTGCCAGCATTGATTTGCCTTTGATTTCCACTTTGCTATGCCTAAATGTGCAAGTCCTGTTCAGAGAGACCAGATAAAAAGATGTGGAGCATGCAGAGTCTGTTCTTCACCATTTCTTTGGAGGGTAAAATCAAAGTAGGGAGTCTGACGCTTCTTAATAAGCCACTATGTTTTCAAGGAATGCTCACGTAGAATTAGCTCAGTCTCTTTCAAATAAAAAAATAATACTAAGGGGGAAACATTCTCCACTGTTTAATCCCCTCTAATACAGCAACTGAAATCTAGCCAAGTGTCACGTGTACAGCGCTCAGTATATTCAAAATGTATGTGAAGTCAGCAAAACACAGAATTGCAGAGTTTCTATTGTGAAAAAAGCAGACCTGACCTTTGGACAGAATAAACATTGCTTTCTCACCCAGGTGCATCAAACCAGCTTTATATTTTATTATGTGCTTTGCTTCGCTTTTCTTTTCTGATTTCTTTTTTTTTTTCTTAATCACTATTTTTAAATTTTTCCCGATCATCTAAAACCTGGGGGAATAATCCTAATGATCATAATCCTTCCCCTGCAACCCTCCCTTTCTTTTTTTAGCGTGTTGGCAGCCCTGATCAATGTTGATTCATTGAAGGGAACAGAATCTGCAAACTCTTCGGTAACACTAGACAAGCTGCTACTACAAGCAGCTGCAGTTGCAGTTCGCATCTCACTAGGGGTTTTTCAGAAAACCCACCCACAACACACAGGGGGAATTCTCCTGGAAAAGCTGCAGGTGCTATGGATATTTTCATTTAATATTCATTCTTGCAATTCAGCACATTTGTAATCCATGTGGTAAACTGTTACTTACATTTCTCCCAACGGACCACAACCAGATGTCGAAAATAAGAAGTCCAGTGGAGATATCGCTTCTTCTCCTCTTCATTGTACATTTCAATGGTCTTAAAACAAATCTGCTTTCTCAGGACAAAGAAATTTGCTTTTGTATTTAAACACACTTTTGTTGACATTAAGCAATAATAAATGTATCTAGAAATTAAAAGCCTCACATAGATTATGATGTACTTTGATTGGATGAGTATTCTTTGCTATATTAGAGAAAATGTACTCTTTTTACTCTGCAACACCATCATATTGTTAACTAAATGACCAAAAAAGGATCACAGTGGAATACTACATGAATTCATAGACTGTCTTCTGTGTATGTCACAGTTTTTCCAGAAGGCTGGATTTTTGCAGTGTCAAGAGGTTAGAATTCCTGTACCTGTCTATTTGTTTTGTTTGTTTGTAAGCATTTCTATTATTTCTACACTCTTCACCATAGTGCTTGTGTATTCTGAAAGCATGCCAGAGTTACTAATTTTTTGATACTGAAAAGTAATAATATTACAGATTTCTGCAGAATTGCATTTAAATATACACCAGAGATTGGTTGGGGTTTTTTGTTTGTTTGCTTGAAGACAAAAGAAAACCAAAGCGTTTTTATCTGAAACAGTTCTACAAAAAATCCACCTTACTATGCATCAGTGGCAGTAAAGGATCTGCTGTTCACTTTGTTTTCCTGGGCTCTGCTCATTCCCACCATCTTTAGGTATATTCCAGCAGTACTTGAAATAAAGTCAAAGCTTTCCCTAGTAACTCCTCCACAAGAGATTCAGGACTGGGAGGAACATCACCTAAAGCTTCAGGTACAAAACTGTTTACATTTTAATAAAATTTTAGGGTAAAAATGTTATTCAGCAAATGAATGTCCACAGCCTCCTGGCTTACGCAAGTATCTCCGAACTCACCAACAGTGACAGGACAGTAACCTCAGGTACAGGTAAGAAAAGAGATGGCTCTTCCCTTGGATGCCTTTAAATCATGAACAGGTTTTAATATTTTTCTTGGCATTGAACCAACTCTTGTTTTTCATACTGAATATTTTCCTGATCCTAAAGGCCCTAGAAGGGAGCAGATTTCCATACGGCTACAGGATATGTAGTTATATTAAAGGAGATAACTGTTGTCCTAACAAACTTTCAATCTAAGTTCAATCTCATTGAACAAAGTCATATTCTTTTCCTGACAGTTTTGAGTCAGAAAAAGACCAGCATCTTTACTGAATATTCTGGAGAAGACAGTCTGAATGAATATAAAAATCTGGTGAATGAGGACACCACTGTGATGCGTTTAATTGGTTTATTAGGGCCCCCAAAAGTAGTTTCTTTAGCATCTGTCTCTCCAAAGTCAGGAATTCCAGCATAAACTTAGGTCATGATTAGATTAGTGACCTCATCCCAGTCTCATGTTGCAGACATTGGCCATGACCTCCAGTTTCAGGGCACATGGGGTGAAATCCTAGCTATGCTGAAGACAGAGGGGCCCAGACTGGCTTTCTCCTCACATTCTCGAGCCCTTCAGTCTTTGCAGCTGTGCTGCAGAATGGCTGCAGAACCCAAAGGGTGAGTTGACTGTCCTTCCTACAAAGTAAAAATGTTCCTGTGGAAAGGGTTTACTTCTTTTTAGCGGGGGGAGGAGGAGGAAGGGGGAAAAGGTGAGAAGAATTAAAGCATTTCTAAAAGATTGCTTGAAAATGATTGGAAGAAAAAGATGCTTGCCTCAGAGAAGACTGTATGTAAGAACAATGGACCCACTGTACAGGTTACCAAGGAAAATCCTAGAAGCAAGCAGCTACCAAAGATGTACTAGTAATAACACCAGTAAGTATACAGCAAAAGCTTGAAATCAGGTCGTGCCAGGGCTACTGATACTCCTTCACGAGAACTACATTGATTCATATGTTGAGGTGGTAGAAAGATGAAAAACCTCAAGGGCCTAAAGCACTGCTTTTTCCATGTGCATTACCATTACTGAAACACCTGAGCTAAATAACCTATGTTAAGCTGCTGTAAAAAAATTCAATAGCTCTCATTATAGCACAGAATTTCTCATTTCCTACTTGTGGTGAGATGCCGGTTGCACCCTGGGTTGCTGTCTGGAGCGTGTAATGACAGTGGTTCAGGCCCCATTAAAGGTATTCTCTTTTTACAATGCCAACAAGGTAGTGGCAGTAAAAAGGGGGTGGGTGGGGGTGAGGGCGAGGCGGGAATCAAATGCATAACAATATTCGTGAATGAGAAGCATATGTGCTGACAGAGGAATGCGTTCTGCAGGGAGTTGCAGAGAGTTAGTTAAATCCGGATGGTCTACAGGGTTCAGAGATGTGACAAGAAATAAGGAAGGCAAGTGGGAGGGTGACAGGAGACAGCAGCACAAAATAAAGTTGATATAAAGATGGGTGTATTTGCATGTGGCTATTACAGCAAGAACATTTGCCAGCATTTTCAAGAGAAAACAAATGTGAAAAGGTAATTGCAAAACACTTTCTAGACCCTGGACTCCATGGAACTACGTCAGGGGATAAGCATTCAAAAGTGCTTAATTTACATTCCATTTTCAAAAATTGTGTATAACAGTTAAGATGTTATCTATTACTATGTTTCAGTGCCTAAATCTGTTCTGAAAATGTAAATTCAATGTCAGGCCATTTAAACTCGTTGAACATTTTATTTTGACACCTTTGCCTTTAATTAAACCAAGCCCGTGATCATCCCACTAATCATGTAAATACTAATTGAATAGTGGAATAATGTTACTGAAAATAATAAAGGACTATTTATTCCAGCAATATCAGCCATAGCTGTGGAATGTAAGATTAATTGCTTTCATCTAGATAGTAACAGATAATCTCTTTTTAAAAAATTGTAGAATGACCATATATAGACCATATGACTGATCAAGATGATATCTGAAGACGTTGTCTTAGATTCTTTCATTTTTGTGGTCATGAAAAATGAAGACTCAGAGCAACACTGGAAACAAAAAAGTAAGAACCCAAGGTGTTGTTTTAAAGTACTGCGTAGCTAGACTTTCTGGTTCTGAATGCAGATAAATAAAGTGAGGAACAGTTCACAGAAATGGTATTTCAAAGAAATCTGAAATCTAGTTAAATATATACCTGGATACTTCATATCATATGTAAGACAATAGTAAATGCTAATATTTTAGTTAGCTCAGATAAAAAGTTTGTGGAAATCTTACCAGTGCCTTCACATTTTGCCTCTAGTCCACACTTTTAAGTTTTCCTTACTTGTTTTTTTTCTACTTTTTTTTTCTCCTGCTGCCTTTACAATGCAACTGCCTCCCCAATCTCAGTTTTTCATTCATGAACCCAGAGCAAGCCTTTTTCAAAACAAAACCTCAGATAACACACACTCAGAATTCTCCAGTTCCTTGTTCCATTTTATCCAAAGGATGTTCATGTCCTCTTGGTAAAATATTACAGTGATAACATCTGCTTGGCAGTCCTTGCTTTCAGTTACCAGTGCAAGACTTTGGACTGAAAAGTTTTCAGGCTGTTTATCTTTATTTTAGTATTTTTCAGTTTTTAGTTTTCTTGGTGAAGTTTGTAATTTATTCAGTCTAGTAAGTATACTGTATACACACTGGAGGAACTGAGGAGTCTTCTGTCTTTGTAGAAATTCAGCAGGCAGTCTAAAAGCATCTATAAAATGCTCCTTTTGATTTTCTGCTGCACTTTCCTCTTTTCTAAGGTTCTTCTTCAATGCAAAATATACCTCGAAAGATTAAATTTCTGGCCTTCTAAAACTAGCACTAGAATTTGTCATTTAATTTTCCATGTACAATGCCACTGACTTCTCCTGTCATGGCACTCAAAAGCAAAAGCTTAATGATTTACAGTACATTTAAAGACCTTTGTTCCTGTGGGAATTTTGACAGAATAGTTCATCAACACTTCTTGGATCTTCATGATTTTTACATTTCCCTTGCTTAGTGATGCTGGAAATAAACTTAGATGTCAGCCCTTTGCCCATAATGACAAGGGAATCGGACAAGTTCATCACAAATAAAATTTCAATAGTTTTTGTCTTAGATTTTAAAAAAAAAATCATTACTTAGTTTGGATCCTAGGAAATTCCCAGCACATCTGGGAAAAAAATTAGTTCTTAATTTTCAAATCTCTATATTATCCAGAACATGTATGGGTGTCCAAAATTACTCCAGTGAAATACCACATGGATAGAGCTTTCAGAAACTGAACGGATCACATCTGAGAGGGTTTGATTTCAAGGGTATTGAGAACTTTGCAGCTGAAGCCAAAAGATATGATTCATATCAGATAAAGTATGGACTGCTGCTGCAAATGTGAGCCTTAGGGATACCTAATATTGCTTATGAGAAGATGAGATTCCAAGGAATAAGGGCAAAAGAACCTTGAAACTAGGGAAAAAGATTTTAGAGTACCAAGAGAAAACTGACAGTGGGAAAGGGTTTCATAGCTCTCAACAAAAAGTCAAAATATGCTTCTTGGAACTTGTTAGCGTATATTTTTTAACTCCCATTTGGACAGGCTGTTAAAAACCCAGTCTCAAAATGCTCAGAGACATTCTTCATAATTGTCTGAAGGTGAGGGTGGCCTAGAAAGTGTTTCAATTATGAAAGAAAATATACCAGCACGTTTCCCTTCAACACACGTGGGCTTCAATTCAACAGAGCACTTGATTTGGTCTGTAAGTCATAAGTGGTTCCTTACCTGAAGAAAGGAAAGATCTTACTGAAAGAAAGGAAACACAAGAAAAGCAGTGGGACTATTTATTCAATGCATTACCCATCATTCTTAACTGCTGGCTATCTCACAATTCTTGATCAGGCTGAGGGTTTTTTGATATGGCTTAACGTTTCTAAAGTAATGTTGGAAATGCTCAAGTCCCACTGAGGACAGCAAAATGTAGGAGAGATGCCTTTCTTTCTGCAACTTCATTTCCCTTTGTGCAAGTAAAGCTTACCATTTGAGGCACAAGGGAATAAAAAGACCTGTTAAACAGTTACTCTCTTTTTGTCTTAGAATAAGATTAATTAATGGATTAATTTTCCAGAGACAAAAGTAAGACAGTCTATAGTTAAAAGCAAAATTTGTAATTAGAAAAAGAAAAATTGAGTACACTTATGGTAGATATTGCCCTGGGTCCAAGTAACATCTTATCTCAAGCATTAGTAAAAGGCATGAAATTAACCAACATTCTTAAAAATGAAGGAGATTCCTGAGGATTAGGAAGGGGCAAATACAACTCCATTAGTTTAAAAAGGGTCAGGAGATTAAAGACCAAGAAACTAGAGACCAGTGAGTTTAACATCTGTTGAAGGGAAATCTTGGAAACTTTTAAACTATGCAGTAGGAAGAACACCTGGGAAAGTGTGGTTTGGTTAAGAGCAGGCAGTGTGGAAGCAAGCAGGTTGCGTTTAACTAACTAAAAATGCCAATAATAAAGAGACCTGATCAGCTGGAGTTGCTTGAAGACAACACCCTTGTGATAAGAGAGCAGGAACTTAATGGCTGTGCGTAGCAACATTCAGTCATACACTAGAATGTATAAAATAAAATATAAGGCAGTAGGCCAAAATGCATGCTGGGTAGAAATGCCATTCAAGAATATGAAAGAAAGGTTGTGATCTTTTTTGAAACAGAAAAAGGTTCCGGCTGGAATAACTGAGAAGTTAGTTTGGGTCCTCTCCTCTATGTAATAAAGATGTAATATACTATCAGAGTAAAGCTATTAAAAATAGTATTCAAGTATAAAGTGAATTTTGAGAGTATGAGGTTGGTTTTCTTTATGCGTTATAATATTATACCTCTACTAATTTTAAAATATGAACAGTTTTTGATGGGGAATTCCAAATGTATGTATCCATGCAACCTTGCTTTTATGTCTTCCATTCATCCGTTCTGATTTTCTCCAACTAAAGATTGTTTGGACCTAGACACTATGATCTTTGGAAGAAAAATAATTCCTATCTGTTTTTTTACATTGAGCACAATGGGCTTTCAGTAAGGACTGGGACCCTTAAACAGGAAATCCACAAAGCAGTAATCAACAATCATGCATGGGATTTTTCTGGGCAGTTGGCAATGTGTAAAAGCACTAGAGCTCTCTAGTTTACAATCCAGGGGTGGCTTTGAGGAAGACTGAAAAGTCAGGGGACCTGGGCTCTGTCACCAGCTCTGCTACAGACACCTTGTGCCAGCGGAGTACATTCTTCTACCGCCTCTGTTTTAGTTTTCCCTTCTGTTAGACAGAGATAATAAAACCAGCAGGTTTTATGAGGTTAAAGGTGTTAAAGTTGTGAATTCCTGTGAAAATGTAGAATGGGAAGATCTATAGAAGTACAAAATATTCTTCAGAAGGAAATGTGTGGCATATTAAGCACCAAAGGAGACCTCATTTGCTGGGATTCAGGAGTACTTCATCTACTGTATCAGGTTATAAACCTTTCAATAATGCTTGGGTATTAACATGTCTCCAGATTCATTTGACCTCTTTCTGCTGTGCCATCATCGATTTTGCTACTGAAATAGCAACATATTAGCTAAGATCGAGCAAAAGAAAACACACTACAGATTTAGCTCCCTGTGCTGCTTCTCAGATAGGAGCATTACATCCTAGGGAGGACTGTGACTTCAGGTGACACATAATTAAGCTGTCATTAAAAGCCATATGAGAAACCTTTCTGACTGGGCTATCTGACCTGCTGATCCCACCAGCACATACTAGTTTTTCTGTCAGATTTTAGGAACAGGTCTGTCCCCTTAGGAGAACACCTCTAGCTGTTCACCAGCTTGCCTCCAGCATCACTCTCCAATGTGATGACTGGCACACGGGGAAGCAGGACCTGGCAGAGTTCATGGGCCCAAATCTCCCAACAGAGTGCAAGCCTAGATCTCCCAGCAGAAAGAAGATGACAACTCTTTTCATCTACTGCAGTGAAACAGGATGAGGATTTAAAGAGCAATTAGACCAATACGAGAGGAAATCTATGCCTAAAAGACTGTTTGAAAAGCAGATTTACCAAACAGATGTATTATGACTCCTAATGAAGAAAGGTATTTCTCTCAGTTGCTGTATAAAATACCTCCCATAGCATCTGTTTTCTGTGTTTATTCTTAGAGGAATACAAGCTTTAAGTATTTTTTATCATAGCTTTTTAAAGCAAGTTCTATCTCCCAAAATGCAGCTGTTTGTGGTGTTGTTTTTATCAATATTTTTCTCTATAATCCCTATGTTTTTTCCTTTGTTCAAGAGTGCAGAGGGGCTAATAGAGGGAGAACAAACCATCCAAATTGATTACTTGCCCCTAAGTATTAATTTAAATTCACCATTGCTGAACTGTATTTGTTATCTATTGACCTACATAGCTGATGTTCTTTGAGGACAGCATGCTGGTTGTGGGTATTTTTTGCTTTTTAAATACTGTGTGTTTATCTCTATTTCATAAATCAATCTCAAACAAAAAAGTAATATTTCCTGAAAACAAAACCCTCGTTTCCATTTTGTCCATAGAACCAGACATAAATGAGTATAGCTCCATTGGCTTCAGCTGGGTGTACTGATTTTTAACATCTGGGCTGTGATATATTGTATGGGGTAAATTAGTTTCCTAGACCCTGGTCCAGATACATCCCACCTTGCTTTAAAGTAGCTGAGACATCTTCATTGGGAGCTTATTCACATCACCTACAGCCTGTTAATAGAAAAGTAGCTGCTCTAGTAATATGGAAGGCAGATGCACTGCCAGAAATCTTAGCTGTAATTATTTTTTCTCTGGACATGTCAGCTTAGGGTGATTAGGTAGCCATCTTGCACAGCTCAGATCAGTTTTTTGATCATCTTCTGGATACAATCTAATAAAAATGCACAAATCATAATTAAGGTATATATTTTTAGTAGATAAACATCAGTGAGTCAAAAAAAATCTTGATTCTTCTCACACTTTCCAAGTTCACCTGAGCAGTCATCTCTCTGAAATAACATTCTTTTTGCTTTACAACTGTATCATAGCTGAAGTACTGTAAGTTGCATTTTTGTCTTGTGACCACTTTTCTGCATTTCCAGAAAAAACACCCTATGTTTTGTCTAGCTTAGAGAAAGATTTGATTTCTGAGGCACCTGAATTTGTTTTGAGTCAGGCATAGCAGTCAAACAGTAACTGTGGAGGATGAGAATGATGAGTATCGCACTGGAAAAAGCTTCTTTCCTCCTTCTGCAACATAATTTTCAAGATGAAGTATTTTTGAAAGATTCTGTATTTTACAAAGATAGGACTGCACAGCAGCAGAACCAACCTAGCAATGTTTTTGCATGCTTAAAGTGAATGGAGTTTCTTCCTTATCTGGTGTAAATCAACAAAGCTCCAAGTGAAAACCTGACCTGACATTTAAAGATAGGGACAGGCCGTGCAAAATACTGGGAAGCAAGAACAGCTGAGCTGGGAAACTGCTGGAAAGCCTATGAATTGGTTTTCCCATTCACGTGATGAGAAAGGTAACATTTACTACCCTCTCCAGAGTGTGGTGCTTTAGAGACTAATCAGGACTTTGGGTGGGAAACTTTTCACAGTTTTGCATTAAAGCAAGCTGTCAGACAATATACATGAAGCTGTATAGCTTCTGGTAGTTCATATTTCCTAGGAACAACCAATGGAAAAAGATCAGAGGGTTAAAGGCTGGACTACTAAATTTCCTGAAGACTTTGCGCCAAATATCCAATGGAATAATCACACCGAATAAGCATTAGCTTACCAATCTGCATTTTGTTAAATAGCCAAATAATGAAAACTTGATAAGACATGATGGGGCTTTTTTTTAAGGAAAAAAACCCTCTTAATTTACATTCCAGATGGAAAAATTGGGGAAAATGGGCAAGGAAATGTTAGAAAAGGGGCGAGACCAGCCAAAGCCTTGCTTGTTTTTCCAAGACTGGGTTAGGTAAAAAAAAGTGTGGCTCAATCAGAAATACACCACCAGAATTAATGTTTCTCAGATCTGGCAAGCCAATAAGCATGCATTCAGTGTATAAATAACAGCCAGACATTTTATTAGTTTTTCTCCAAATTTTTCAGTTTTCAGAAATCATAAACTGAGATGCTTTTTAGGTGGTTGTGAAAATAAAATATTGATCCTCAGCATTTCTGAGGGAGTGGTTAAGAGAATTCCGGTTATATTGAAGACCAAAGTTTGCTCTTTTGAACAACCCCTTTATCACCACCGAAGGATGTCAATCAGGGGAGAATTAGGAGAATCAGCATTCATGATGCTGAATAAAAAAATTACTTGCAGGAAGGGGAACTAACTGGCACGCTTAAAGTCTGCTGTGAGCCATTCCAGACAGCACTTATTCCGTGGTATTTTCATATGGTTACAGGGAAAACAGAATTGAACGACAGTAAGATACTTGACCTAAACCACATGGCAAACTTACAAATGGCAAATACAGTTCATCATGGACAAATGTATTTCTTTTGCATGCAGCAGGAGCACGGTGAGAGAGAGCTGCTGTTGCAAGACAGTAAGGGAAACGAAGACCACGCCTTCAGTTGCTGCATGCCATGTTTAAGAAGATGCAGCCCATCACTGTAAAGCTTTTATGCAAGAGGTAAGGCCAAACAAACTAGACCCGCGGGTTTGGATAAAAACATCTCTTTGGCAAGCAGCAAGCCAAAGTCTGCAGAAAATAGGCTGGGCATCCAGCAGTCTACACCCACCCAATTCATCCATGAGCACAGGTTATAGGACAACATAGGCACATAAATTCAGATCATCTGAACAGAACTCTCCTTGCTAGACGTGAAAATTCAGGTTGGTAAATATACGATAGCTCCATTCCTGTTTTGACAGTTCTGTGAGTCCAGCAATAAATTCTGACCTGATTTTTATTTGATCCTCTCATTGTCTCATGATAAATTTGTGCCAGCACTGACTCTCAAAGTACAGATTATATGCTTCCCTTTCACATCAAGAGACATTAGATTCCACATATATCACACATTTACAGCAGATGTTCCTAAACAGACAAACCAGGTGCTAAACATATTTTATTCTGATGGGTAATTTTTGAAATTATTGCAATCAATGAGCTAATAATACTGGTGGTAATGATGAAGTCAAGTTATTATTACCCATTACATTTAATCATTGACAGCAAGTTAATTGGACCTAATTGGAGGAATCATCATAAATAACATGGAGCAGATGGTAGACGTTTGTTTTTCCACTTTCAAATCTATGTAACAGAGTTATAGATAAAGTTTGGATGAACCAAGTAAAAGGGCAGAAAGCATGTATATCCCCCCCATAAAGCAATAGTTCACATTTGCAGTGTTGCAAGTCTAAAAGGCACAGACAGCTTTGACAAGTTTGGATAGATAAACAACATTTTAGCTGTTAGCTATGTTTCTCAGCTTTTTTTATACACTGGCCACAATCCTGTGTGTTCCCTCGCTTGCAGAAATGAGATTCAAGGGTGATGGAGGTAAAAGGGTGCAAATTAAAAAGGAAGCAGGAAAGAGGAAACTGATCTGCTCAAACAGATGTGTTTAAAATACGAACTTCTGCATCTGACCTTATCACTGGAGACTCCCTTTGGGGAGAAATAGGTGCTTCTTGGGTGTGACTGATCTTATCCTAACACAGACTTCTCAGAGAAGCTAGAATAGCAAGCCAAACTGTCTGTTTCTCCCTACCAAGTATAAATGGTGTCAGATGGAAATGTCGACACACAGATGTCTAAGTGAGAGGATCCCACCCAACTTGTACACAAATTGAGCCAAAGGCTAGGGAACAGAGCAACAAATTACGCTCCTCTTACGGCAGCGGTTCACACAGGACAAGAAGCAGAGACTGCAGAAGTGGGAGCAGTGCTTGTGCTAGCTTTAACTACCTGGCACAGGAGTTGTAGGGCTGTGATTTCAGCACAGGTTGGCAGCCCAAGTTTGCACTGGCTTTCACTACTAAATCACTTTCAAGACACTGAAACTCAGTCCAGTTTAATAACGGGAATGGTCCCTTGCACGCACAGGGCCTGCACCAGCTAACACTCTGCTGGATGATTCCCAGGCACAGTTTGAGAGTGAGAGCAAACCCTTCCCATTAAGTAACTGGAGTCAGCCACCCAGTTCTGGATGGTAGGAAAGTTTAGAAATATAGAAGCAGCCAGACCATCACAGTTGGATTTCCTGCCAGAGGACAGCCCTTGCTGCTGTTCCTTTTGCTAGTTCAGATCTAACAACACTGTCCATAGACTTGCAGAATATTTTTTTCCTGAAGTTCATGGCATTAATTGGTGTTGTTACCCTTGATTCTGAAGGGGGGCGGGGGGAGCAAAACAGGGATATGACATGATACACCATGACTTATTATTGAGACAGAGTTTATCCTTTTCTTCCTTCTTAGTTATATCTCTGTGTATTTCAGATTTTCTTCCTGTCTAATACCTATTTAGCTGTTGTCTTCTTTCAATGGGAAGTGTCTCATCTACTTTTCTATACTGCATCTAAACTGCAAGGAAATGAGAAATAGAACATGTAGGGATGCACTGTGGAATGAGGGTGTTATAAATCTAGAAATATTATGCCACTTCTTGCATCAGTGCTTTCAGTCGTTTCTACATGTTCCCAAGCTGTTAGGAGACAGCAGTGTAACAACCACCTTTCAGATGCACTTCTTGATCGGCACACATATCGTCCTCTCACTGAAGAAGCCAATAATTTATGCAGAGCCTATTGCCTGGCTTTCCTCTTGTGCTTCTATAACGTGCAACTTGTAATCTGTTACTTTAAAGTTGATTTTCTGTTTTAAAAATGTGACACAAATAAATGTATTAGAAGTACTCAATCACCCAGGTTGTACTGTCATTGCAGCATGCAGGTTTCATACCCTGTAGACAGGGAACAGTGGAGAGCATAATGCTGACCCTCTGTTCTGGTTTGGTTTCCTGCATTGCTAAACCTTGTAGCAGGTGGTTTTGAGAAAAACTGATTACAGTTGGCATTTCTTCCTAGTTCCATACAGTCAGAGGGTGTATATAACAATTTAGCATTCAGCAACCAGACCACAGTTAGGAAGGGAGGTTTTTTGAGGCCTATTGAACACTGCAGACTTTTTTAGACTCAGTCCAAGGTAGTTTGATAAATTAAACCAAGTATTTAAAATACCATAAAAATGGTATTTAACTACGACAAAAATGTATTTTTATATGGTTTAGCTGATATACAATAAAAAAAAAGATTTTGAAATGTTCTTTAAGTTCTCTCATTTTCCTATAAATGTTTTAAAATTGTTTTCCTCCCTGTACAATATTGTCATAACGTTGTTTCTTTCAATTTCTTCAGTGTAAATGCCTATTGAGTATCTTGTACTAAATCTTCATCTTCAAGTGCAATCTACTCTGTAGTTTACTCATTCATCTGTACCCATACATTCATGCTTCAGAGGTTCCCATACAGAAATGAGTTTTGAGAAAAATCTGAATCTTGATCACAGTTGAAAACTCTTTCCAATGGACATTCAAATTAAATGTAGTCAGATTTTTCAAAACTGTATTTAGATCTGGTACCACATCATAAAAAATACTGTGCACGATGGAAGTGAATGGAGAGTGGCATTACCATCTCATAACTTTTTTCTGGGGATTTTTTTGCATTTTTTTTTACTTTTTTATTGTTGTTTGTTTGTTTGGGGTTTTTAGTGCAATGTATTTTAAAATGGAATACCAACATGGAAATACTGATCTTTAACTATGTAAAAGTGTTTTTCACAAACTAAGAACCTAAGCTGCCTAAAAATAAGTGGAAAAAAAGACAGTTTGAGAAGGTGATTTACCCTATTTCGTTTGGGTTCTGCAAAACTTTCTGGACATTTAATTGGGAATGCAGTGTGTGAACTCATGCTTGATACAGGGGATATTTTTAAATTTTTTTTTTATTATTACAAACGTCCAAAGTGTGTGTAGTTCCATGTACCTTGCAAATGGATTTTTCAAGTCATTGCAGAAGGAATCTTGGTGCCTAGACTGGGGTAGATAGCTAAAGTCAGGTTATTTACCTAGTTTTACATTCTACAAGCTGATCTTTGAATTTGTTGACTTTCCCATGACAGAAAGCTAAAGAAGATGCTGAAACTAGCAGCTCTGGAAATTCAGTGTTTTCAGTAAAATAAGAACCCATTCAAACTTCTGATGTTCCCTGACTGAATTACTAAACTTAATCAAAATGTTTTTGAGATATTAATATTTGGAAGACAGTTTTCCCACCGGAACAGAAACCAGAGAACCTGACCTCCAGCAAGGCCACCCTCCCCATAGTCTATATACAATATCAAATAATCTTTCTAACAAAAAAATCACCAGCTTGCAGTGGGTTCACCTAACAGTGATGAAGTGCAGTTGCCTAGGACAGAATGCAAGAACAGGGCTGTCTGGCACACCATGATAATTTTTCTTTTCCTCTCTCAAAACCTCCAGCAACGGCAGCTCAAAGTCCTCCACCACATCCATGAAATTTGGTGGGAAGTTAGAAGTTGAATGCAAATGTGAATGACTGCACTTATCTTCAGTAATCATTTGAGAACCTGAAGCCAGCCAGGGTGAGTCTGGTCTCCCTGTTTCATGTGGGTTTATAGGTTAGCGGTTCCCAAAGGGTAATGCTTCCTCACTGAGGAGACACTAACACAAAGCAGATGATGTGTAAAGCCTCAATAGATAAACTGCCATAACCGTGCCCCCTGAGCTGCACTTTGAGTGGACAATAGCAGCAATCCATGAACAGAAAAGAGTTGAACCAAACACAGCAAGAAACACTGCCAAATAGCTCAAGGCAAGGTCAGTTACAAAACACAAGGACACTCTTGCACAGAAAGAAGGCCAAGTAGCTGTTGTGTAGCAATAAGCTTTGATCAGAACCTATTTACAGTGATTAGATAGTAAAAAAACCCCAAAACCCACACACAACAAGCAAGTACTTTATTTGTCAGTCTTCTCAGACTTCTGAACCCTTTGCTTTCATTACTCGCAAAATGGGAGGCCTTGTGTTAAGTAGCATTAGCCCAGGTGAAACTTCCAATAGTGTCTCAGCTACACTCACAGTCATTTTACTTTACCCTTTTTAAGAGGAGTGAAAAATGGAAAGCTTTAATCACCTGCCAATTTATTATTTTCTTAAGAAAAGCTAAAGTTCTGTTAATGGGCCACCAGTTAAAGTGCTATTATTAGTCAATATTAAAGAAAGAAATTCAAAGACTGGAAGAGGCTTTGGAAGCAAAAGCAGCTGGGAATCCTAGACTAATAGAAATCAGATACAGAAAAGATCTATTAAGTCATCCAATCAATGCCCCAGTTAATATAAAATCATTCCCAACAGCACAGTTTCTAGTGCTCTGTCCAGTCTGGATTTAAATATCACGAGCAATGGGGTTTCTGACACTTCCCCACATTCCTGTGGGTCACTCTGCCAGGAATTTCTTCCCTTAATATTCTGCCTATATTTCCCTTTTCCCACTATTCAATTTATGTTAACGTTCCTAAAGTAATTCCCTTCCTCTTTTTTACTGTCAATTATTTTTACAAGATTTTCATTAATTTTAATTAACCAACCTGCTTTATACTTTCCATTTTAATGTTCTAAGAAGAAAAAACTTAAAATTACAAGAGTTAACCGCTTCTGAATTTTGGTCTATTGGATCAAAAACTCAGTGGAGATTCTAAAGTGTCATTGCTAATCTGGAACAGTTTGAAACCACTTAATCTTTAAATGCTTGGAAGGTGTTTGTTAGCTGGACAAGTACTTTGCAAGTGAAAGAGTTTTTGTATTTTAGTGGAATTAGTCAGCTCCCCTTCTTTACTGACTTCTTTCCTTGGCTCTGGCTTTCTCTGATAATTCTGGAGAAATACGTTCCTACAGAGCTTAATCTTTGCTGCTGCTAATTACCATTTTTTGCATCAAGATATAATCAATTCTTAGCTGAGCTTTCCTGGGAGAACTAGGAATTTGCTCACCTTACTTTGAGGAGTCCTTTAGGAACCTACCTTGGCATTCCTTGCTCCATTTTGTTCTTTCTCTCTCATAGGAAACCCTTTGTATACCATCACCACACACTTCATCTTTGCCTTCTTGTAAGTGCAGTTCTGGAGAAAGGTGCCAGCAGGAAGGGCTTTTCACAGGTGAAAAGCTCAGAGAATTTGATGGTCCCAATGAGTCTGTTACACAGATCACATTGCAGGAACACATCAAAATTTGGAGAAAAAGCCAAACAAAAGACAAAAAGGCATTTGTTGTTCAAAAGTGCTAAGGACATTGTCATTCATCCTGTTCACAGTACTGACACTGCAGCTGTCTCTGCTAGGGCTGAAGGTGGGCCATGTACCCTTTATACTTTTGAACGTGAAGGTGCAAACAGTGACACCACTTATGCCAGGTCTCAGTCTTTAAAAATGAACTCTTACAAGGCCAGCACCCATAACTGATAAGGAAAAACTTGGTTCAGCATTCAGTAAGGGAGGACTTCTCAGTTTAACAACAACAAAAATAAGATACAAGGTGTGGTTGTTTTTAAACAATGAGGTTAATTAAACACTAAATGAGGATAATTAAATGTTGGGACAGATTACCTAAGGATATGACAGGCTCTTTAAAATTGTAATCAAATTTGAGTCAATTTCTAAAAATACTGATTAAAACTTAAATAGAAAATATTGGCCTGAGGCAAAGGCTACTGGGTGAGCACATGCTTTAGTTTGTGTGATACTACATTGTGATAATGGTCACGTCTCAGAATCTATGTATTAATTTTATTGTAATGGAGACTCATATTTTGTTCTGAAGCTGCACTACACAATCCAACAAAAGAATGAAAAAAAGGGAAAAAATTCACAGTTCTACTTCACTCTTGTAATTAATTCATGATTGTTAAAGATAGACAAGGCTGGGAACTTTACCCATATACTCTCTAATTTTATCTTGATTTTCTATCAGAAATTCCCAATTAATTAATCTGCTTGTGGCAGCTCTAATGAGCAAGCCTCTTGGCCTGGTGGCAGATTACCATTTCAAATCAACTGCCAGGTGCAGGACACAGGAAAGCTGGATTCAAAGCTCCATACATCTTAGGATACAACAGTATAATATTTCAGCAAAAATCAACACTAGCACTTTCTAGAAACCTCAATATAGGAAAAAACAAAATCCTCTGATTTAGTACTATTTGTTGCTATGTAACAAAATAGTTATTTCTTTGATTGACAGGGGGGAAGTGTACATTATATTTCAGAAAAACTGAATTTTGATCACTACATACAGAATGAATTTAACAGGACTACAGGGCTTCCAAAGTACCCAGGATTGGTTTACATATTTTTGAGACAGCTTATTGGCTCCTGACAGACCCTTTAGGTTTAGGAACTCTATGGTTTTAGTTTAAAAGGGGAGGCAGTATCAGGTTAGTATAGTATATTTATTAGAAAAGACTGACTTGCTGATACAGTTTTGAACTATTTGTATTTAAATAATGGCAGTAATACAATTTATTGAGCAGGAAGAAGAGTTTTGGTTAACAAACAAAATGGAGAGTCAGGAAATCAAGTTTCATTTCTTGCCTCTGGTACAGATCCCCTGTGCAGCTTTGGCTGAATAGGTATATACTCAAATACTGAAGCACATATTCAGGCTAATTTAGGTGCTGTATAGTGTTACATTGGAAGAGCACAATATTTTTCCTAGGTATTTAAAAATCTCTTTCAGAGCAACCTACCTCCAACACCTGAGAAGGAATTTAGGTATCTAATTCTGTTGGTGTGAGGGTGAGGCACTATTTGGTCTTACATCCTGCTTACACTAATTACCTAGAATATGTCTTGCAAAGTCCAGTTATGGTGGTACTGGACTGACAACATAATTGGAGAGAAATTCAGACTACTAACAGTTCATTACCGCTTCTTTCTAAGCTTTCTTTAAATCAATCCATTTTAGGGTGGCCTCTCTTTTAGGCCACGCTAGTTTCTTAGGCATCAACATGAAATCTCCAGTTTATAGTAAAATGTACTCTAGTAAGGGAAGAGATGGAGAAGGGTTAGTTTCCAGTGGGCAGAGAAAGCAATTCCTGTGGAAATGTGTATTGAAAACAGTAGCAAAAATATTCAGTTTTCAGTAGTACACAGTACAATAGGAGTAAACTGTCCTAGTTGGTCTGAACGATGCTTCAGTTGGACAGAAATCTGAAGGCAGAACCAAATGCCAGAGCTCTCCAAAAGTAGCTCCATAACAGACACTCACTGTGACTTTCTTAAATGTACTTTAGAGACCACTGGCTATTTCTCATTCCCTTTCCACCAGCACAACTTTTACCAGTCTGTACCTGCTATGAGTCTATAAGAGATCAGTTTAATTCACAGTATACAAAAATTCCTTTGAATTCTGTATGCAGACAGATGACAAAGTAACAAACCTACCTTGAGATATTTTGTATGTCCTTTTCCATGGCTTTAACTAGACAAGTAGTAACAAGTAAATGTTAACACTACAGTTACAGCTGTTATTTAATTTACATGTAAGTGCCTAAACTTTTCAGGCTTGTTTGATCCCTCTTTTTTTTATTTAGTCACAACAGTAAAGAAAATGCCTTGTCACAAACATAAAAACATTCATGGAAATCTGCAAAACTACTCACCCACATGGGTTACAGTAGACAATTACCTTTAGCTGTATAAAACGTAGGCATCTCATCCAAGCTAGTTATCCAGGTTTACTTTACAGTCAGTGTAGAGACACAAATGTTACCAGAAAAGGACTGATCCTGTTCTACAATAAAATAATTTCCTAAGATAACTGAGCTGACTTTCTCTTTAGAACTGCTTTAGTCTCCATCGACTACAGAGAAGTGCTAGCCAGGACTAAGTCTAGATGCCTTACAGCTGAGATTAGGTCAGATGAATCCCACCTGGCTGCTGGTTTTGTCTCCTAAGTCTCCTGTACTTAGGAACTTAATTACCTTATTAGTTATAATCACAAAACTATGATTAAAGCCAATAAAAGATGAACATAAACAAGGGATTGAACAGTACAACCACAGAGGAACCCTTGGCTCTAGGCAACAGTGTGATTGGAAAAATGAATCCTTCTATATCATCTCCTGCTACAAGGGATACTTGTAATTCACATTTCCTCTTGTCTGAACACTCAACTGCAGCTTATTAATGCTAATGACCATGGCAGCAAATGAACTATTTTCACATGATGGAAGTACCTGCAAACTCTCCTGGCTATTGTTTCAAAAAAAAGCTTTCTTTTTGGCTAAAAGGGCAGTCAAGGTACCTTTTATCAGCTAGATTGCCTGTTTAACTCTTGTCATCTCATCATTTGTCGTCTCCACAGTGATTCTCACATCAGTGGAGCTGGGTTGAATGTCTGGGTTATGTATGGAAGTTGCTCTATAGCAGAACAATTAAAGTTGGCTTGTTTCAGAATGTGCTTTGCAAGACTGCACGTTTCCCTCAGCCTCTCCACTCAGCCGAGAGGATAACAGCCTAGTTGTTACATGACACAAGTTTTGCATGTCCATAAATCATATGTATTCTTCCTCATCAAACAGGACGCCTTGGATTGTGATAATTGCATCTGGGTTTCTCTGTTTTGCCAATATGTGTTTCAGCTGATTTATGGCACTTGCACTCAGTGTATGATCTCCAAATATCTGGAAAAGAAGCTAGATACTTTTGCCTTTAACTCACAAATGTCAGTCCCTGTGCTTTGAGGGTATGAGTGATTATTAATGTTCTCTTAAGCTGGCTTTCTTGACAAAACTCACACTGGCTAAAATCACAATACAAATAATATGTTTGTGTTTCCCAGCCTCTGGCTCTGAAACAGTCTCTTTCACAATTATTAGCAGTGCCCAAATACCCCATCTTGCTCATTGGAAAAGGATAAGCATGACATTTCTCTTGGAAAATGTACTTACCACACTAAGTAACTTTTCTGTTTGGTTCTATAAAGTTGTATTTTTTTTAAAAAAAAAAACCCTTTATGTACTAATAATTTCCCGTGGGGTCTGTCAATCATAAGCACCCTTAGAATCAGTCCCTGTGCTTCACAGAACGCTCTGGAAATCGTGAATCTCCAGGCACTTGCAGATTTCATGCACTGGCCATGTGCAGAATACACTGATGTGCACAGTGATCATGGCTTCACTAGACATGCTAACCCTCTGTCTCATGCCTTGCCACACACTGAAATCCCAGCTACTTCTCTGACAAACATGAGCAAGCTTCACAGCAAATGAAAAGCTTAAATTCCTCTAATCTGTATCTTTTTCATATACACAGACTAAAACATTGCAAATTTTAGCTTTATTACATGACATGTAGATGATTGCAGATGATCATCACCATAACGGTCTTTACACTGGCATCAGCACTTGCAGAACCTCACAAGCACCATAAAGTTATCCTCCAGAAACTTCAGAAAGGATTGCCCTGTCCCATTTACTGCTATAGTTCAACTCAACATTCATTTTAGCAGCACATTTCTGCTAGGTGTGCTTTCATTTAGGTGTTGAAGGAAACTATTAATCTTTTCACATGCTGAGATTTTTCCGGGAGTCTGTATATTACTTTTGAATCTAGGAATAAGTGTTACACACTTATGAAGTGTCCCAAGAGGTCTATCATCTCTGACACAGCAGACACCTTGCTCTGTTACTGCTTTTTAGGCTCACTAACTGAAAATTGACTGTTAATCAATTAATTTGAGTGCAATTTATTTTTTATTGTTATTGTTTGTAAATCTGTTCAGTTCTGTGTAAGACAGAAATACAAAGGCAGCCCAGTCCCCAGAAAACTTATTGTTGAAGAGATAGAGAAAAAGTGTACTCATAACCACTCAGAACTAGGTACTTAATGCAGCCAGCTACCTCTGCTCAATTCCTTCTCTTCATTGAGACCCTCAAGCATTAGGCACCAAAATTACATGCCTAAGTTGAAGCCTACCTATATGTCTGAAAAGATGTAGTGGAATATCTGAAGGAATAACACTTTATATATTTTTTTTTACTTCATAGCCTGTTGTTTGGTTTTGTTTGTGTTTTTTTTTTTCTTTTCTGTTTTTATTCTTTTCTTTATCTTTTGTGAGCTTTAAATACAGATTTAAATCAAGAGAGAATTGAGGCCACACGTTAAGCTGTCATTCACATGCCTTCCTGCTATGTTCTGCATTAGTGTCATTGTTTTCCTTTGGCATTATTTCTGTGCAGTGATAATAGCAATTCTGTGGCAACAGAATTATCCTGAAAGTGTGATATTTACTGTTATCTTGGCTTTGCCTGAGCAGAGAAATTTATTTGCTATGAAACATGTGTGGTATTTTTGAGGGGAAAACAATTAGTTACTAAGCAGCCTTGAAAGGATGCCATTGTGGGTAGATGAGATTGCCATTGCAATTAGCTTATTTAGTTATTTCAGTGGAGTGTCCTTTACCTCATTAGTAAATAGGCATGCACCAAAAGCATTAGACTAAGATTTTTGTGTATATCTTCTCAGCATGATTTTTGGTCTACCCTTCTGCTGTCATTTTGCTAACTGAGCTTATACTGTGGATTTGGAATCCTTCTTAATGAATTCTTATCAATAAGTTTTAATTAATAATTTAATTAATAGAAACAAACGCCAAAGTGAGTGTTTAAGCATCGGTTTCTTTTCTGGCATCTCAGTATTAAAAATCACAATACTAGTCAGTATATTAGAATACTGGTGAGGCAGAATAATAAACAAAATAGCCTTCTTTCAAGCTTACTTCATTATAACAGTGTTTTGGTGGCCAATGAGTTCAGAAATTCGACATGCAATTGCTCCTCTCAGATTAGTAAGGTCTTCAGTGACAGAAGACAAGAAATAAAATATAACTATATTATTAACTCAGGGTAGCTGTAACTTCACTGAATTGCATCGATATCTATTGAGATTCAAACACATGTTCAGCTAGGTCAGGTTGAAAAGATCTAGTAGCACTAAAATTGTTACCTTGACACTGCAGGCAAGGTAAGTCTGAAGTTCACTGGTTTTAGTCCAGAGGTACCTTGAAGGTATGGAGGACCATAGAACTGGAAATTAAAGCCCTCGTATTTAAAAAAGTAATATTAATGTCTTTCTCCCTGGCTGATAGATGTTTTGGATTAACAGGGACACTGGAAAAGAAGACTAAAGCAGGGAAGGGAGAATGGAGATTAAAAATAAGAATGATGTAGTAAAGTGAATAGGAGATAACCTCACCCACAGAACAAGCAAATGGGATCACGCCATGAAACTGTCACATAGAAGTTTTAACAAACAGAAACACGCTTTTTGGCTTTTTTCCACAGGACAAAATTGTGCTGTTCATCTTCACAGTAAATTTTGGATGTCAAAAGCATAGAGTAGCTGAAAAGAGAGTTAGACAAATTTCTGAGTATCCAGAGACAGGTATTACAAATGATGGGCCAAAGGCAAACTGTTTCAGGACATCATGGGACATCCTGATTGTGAGATGCTGGGTGTGTGCAGCTGCAGCTTCTTTGAGCATCCACTCCTGGTCACCATCACAGGCAAAACACTGTACAAGAGGGAAACTGTTTTGCAGATTGTTATAGCTCAGACTTCATAGTCTGAAATGTATAACTGAGATCTCCTTAATGATCACAGTCTGTTTCCATCTGACTGACTGCAGTCTTTCGTTAAAAAAAACCCAAACAAATAATAACCTTCATCCCTCCTAAAAAACACAATGTTTTCTGTTTCAGGGAAAGCCTCAAAACAGCTTGAGGGCACTCATCCTGGCAAGGTGAAAGTAGTCTGAAGTCCAGCATCACTTGAGGTTCTGGCCTCTTCCCTTTATCAGTACCATTGTGGTCTGTAGCCATGGCATACATTACAGCTCCGTACCAGATAAGACCCTGTGGTGTAGTAGGGCAGGCAATGAAAGGCAATGAACACTGATTTTCTCTATGTGAACCTACCTGAGAATTATCTCAAAAGATGGTCTCAGCACCAAGGCCTTTGTTGCACTGGGGTGGGACTCATGCCTGGACTGTAATGTGGGCTGGAGCTGGCAGAGGGATGGGCTTCGTTGGCACATGGGAAGTGCAAAATCTAATTTGATGTTATAAGGGAATTAGTACCATATGTATAACATCCATACTCCTGCAAAACATGTGAAGAGAAGGCAGTCAAAACCTCAGCCTTAATTCTTCTGCAGCAGTAATATAGTCACTGCTATTAGCTCCATTTTAAAAGCCATTGCAATGTTTGTGGAATGAATTTGTGTGGTAACAAACTCCATGGTTGTGCTTTATTTTGCATGAGGTCACCACTTTAAGTTTACTATAGGTCTGAAGTGTTTCACCCAGGTTTGAACTTCAGCTTACTAAAATTACAGTGTTAGAGTTCATCTGACTTGTCCCAGAAGTCTTGGTGGGCTATTTTATTTTTTTCCTGATAAAATTTTGGACATGTCATTGTACTGCTTACTGCTGGTCTACTGTTCATGTATATGATTTGGTGGCACTGAAAAGCTCACACCACACATCCAAGCAAAGGATAACCATGAAAATTCACCTGGTGTTGGTTAGCCAGAGAAAACATGGTTTAAATGGTCGGTCTTGGCATGTCTCAAAGGACTTGTGAAATAGATTTGGAGCCAGCCTTCTTCATCAGCTAATCTATGTGTGAGAGCTAAGTAAAGGAACCTGGGGGAAAGGTGAAAAAAAGAGTAAGTAATTAAATATCAGAAAAATGGGAAAATAAAAATTTGATTTATACTATTTTAAAATATTTTTTTAATTGTGTGACAAATATATCATGTGTCAGGGGTCAACTAAAAAACTTCTAGTGAAAACTGTATAGGCTAACATAATAAAATGTTGCATGAAGCAGAAAATTCTATGACAACTTGGTACAAATGGTATTCCCTCTCTTTCAGTAAGAGGGCATTTATTACCCACTGTGTCTGGATGCTCAATCAAGACATATGATGGGGTGACAGATTGCTTTCCATCCATTCTCAATGTCTGGTTTAGGTTTTCATTTTACATGGCAGTTCAATGTAGGTGAACACACTGAGCAAGATATAGCTGAAGTTACAGGTAAAGCTTTATCAGCACTTTCCCTACATAAACCATTTCATAAGGTCAGCACAAGTTCTACTTTTCTGTGTCATTCACTCTTGAGCAGTCAGAAAATCACATGCTGTATACATAAAAGGATGTAAACGGAATGATCTTGGAGCCTTGGTGTTTGAAAACACCTGTTAGATTAAGACGTTGGTGATGGTTTCCTTTGCATGGTATCTGTCTAAACATTTAAATCAGTCTCACTCCCTAGAGTACATTCTGCCCAGCAAGATACT
Source organism: Falco naumanni (assembly GCF_017639655.2). NCBI lineage: Eukaryota > Metazoa > Chordata > Aves > Falconiformes > Falconidae > Falco > Falco naumanni. The sequence continues at coordinate 33,695,175 of NC_054059.1, forward strand.
GTCTGGCTAAACGTATCACCAGCACCTGTTCTTCCCGAGGCCATGCAAGACCTCCATGAGCAGAGCGGTGCTGATATCCTGTCCTGGGTGATGCAGACATTTCAGAAGGTTACTTCATTAGCCCACACGTACTCTAAAGCTTCATTTATTGCTTGCCTTGTAGCAGGATTCCCAACAGAAAATGTTCACATTGTCAGCTGCTAGCTGAAGGACCTGCTTTGCAAGCTCATGCCCTACAGAGAATTTGAAGCTCAAAGGCTGGCACCAGAGAGGTTCCTCTGCTAAGCACATTCCATGGGGACTTCCCACAGCTCATGCAGAGACATGAGGTGGGGACTAAAGGAGAGAAAAAACAAAACAATGTTAATATCAAAGGAGAATAAATGGCTAAACAGATGTAAGGCTTCAGTCAGAGATCATTAATCAACTTTGTTTCAGACCCACAACTAGAATCACATTTTTGTGCATGGACCCATCTCCCTGTGCAGTACAGGAAAAGGTGATGCTGTTTCTGTAAAACATTTTGGATTCCCCTAATGAAGAAGTGAGCAAAAGTTATCTGTGCTCCCCTTCAGAACCTCATAATCTAGAATATTTTGATGACAGCATAAGATTTTTGGAGCTGGAGCTAAAAGAGGGAACTTCCCAAGGGAAAAGCGACTATAGTATTTTTCCTCTTTTGTCTGTTTTCCCACTACTAATAGTTAGCACTACTACTAGATTCAAACCAGTACCAGGGTTTTTTTTTCCATACGTTGAGCCAAAAACCTGCAGTTTGAGTACATCTAGGAGACACTCCAAGCAAAGAGGGACAGAGACATTCCACCCTCCTGGGTGCTCCCTCTGAACCATGGTCAATATAAAAGCAAAGATGCTATTCATCCCATAGTGCTTAACACTCACAGGACAAATTACCTGTGAGAAACAAGGTAGTCTTTCATCTCATGACTTTGTGATTACACAAAATGAAGCACAGTGCAAAATTTTATGCTAGAATTTTCTCTCTATATCTGACTGAGTTTATCTCATCCACTGGTCTTTGCAGGCAACACCTGAAGACTTGTAATACTGATTGGTCTTACCAGCTCTTTCTCCTTCTTGAGTATCCCGGCGGTGTTGTCCACCTTAGAGAGCCATGGGGACACACAATTTGTCTGTATGAGAAATATGAGAAAAAACCAAACCTCATAATTCAGTCCTCAACAGCAAATGTATCTGAGAGTGAAAATATTAGCACATCCACCTAATAGTTTCAGCATCTTTGAGCTCAGGTTGAGATCCTGTAAAATATCACCTGCTATAGGCAGCATTAGTCAATTCATTAGTTCGTGTTCTTCTAATGAAAGAGGAAAGAAACTCTTAGTTAAAGCATGTTTGGTATCAGCCTCTGTTGGAAATGGGACTGTGGTCTAGCCATTGATATAAACTATTATGGGACCTCCGGTGCTGCCACAACTACAAAAGAAGCAAATCAGCTGAAATCAAAGAAATGACTGATGGTCACACTCGACCCCACACAAAAATGAGTCCTACAGATTTGTAATCAAGAGGTGTGGATTTTCACCTAGGTTTTTCCTTTGTTTCCTGTACACGTTTTGTCTCTTCTGTGGTCTTAAAGCTGCTGTGGTTTGAATTACAATGTTTCATAAAGGATTGTGCTACAAAGCAAAGTATTTGCTGTTACGCCTACTATTTTTAAAGGGCCTACTAAGAGAATATATATAATTTTTTACATTTTTTTTAACATGAAAGTAAAAGGTTGTACCCGATTCCTTGTGACATTTTGGACAGAGCTATTTTTATATTCACCTTTATTATCGGACATCTTCAGCCCTTTCATGACCACAAATAGTAAGGACTGACCTGTGAAACATAGCATGTATCTCAGAGGGTCTGCAATCTGAAAATCATTACCTACAGATTAAAAAAAAGAAAGTAGAAGCATATGGACAGCTTGGGCCCCCTATTCCCTTCTGTGAGATCTAAGCAACTGATACACTACCCATGAAAGAACAGAATGTTTGGACACCTGTGCCAGGCAAGGACTCGTCCAAGATGTTTCATAACCATGCTTATTTATGGAATCAGAATAGGATGCCAAGTCAGGTGGTAAAATAAGAGATGGTGCTTAAGTCATAGTAATATTACCCAGCAAGGGGGCAAGGGAAAGCAGTGCTTTGTGAAGTGGAGAGTAGGGGTGAGAGGGAGGAGAAAATTGCAGAGAGAGAGATTAGATCCCACAAATAGCCAGAGGAGTCAGAAAGGGGAGGGATGTGGTAGAAGAAAAATGGAAGATTTTTCTGAAAGTCAGGGGTAAAGGAAATAAACTCAACACCATAAAAACGGCTTACAGGATCCCAGTCTCTGAAAGAGGCACCAGCAGTAAGAGAAAACAGTCAAACAGTGTTAACCTCCCCAAGCATGGATGGGTGCCACAAGACTGAAAGCAAAAGAAAACACTAACCTGGACTTCACAAAAATGATGAGGTATCCTATCTGCTCCCTGGCTTTCAGGGGATGTTATTCAAAGGTAGGAGAGAGGAAGCACCTGGGCACCTGGTTGACTTAAGCCATGGAATGTCATTTGCACAGGAAAAAGTCACTGGAGAGGTAAACCACCAGAGTAATGAATGACGAGTAAACGAGAAGTTGAAATAAGAGAGGAGCAAACTTGAAATGGTTGATAGGGATGCTTTCAAACTCAGCCGGCCACCTCATATATTCTCCACAAAACTTTCAGTTTCCCCCCTTGAGTCCTTCCCATTCAGTCTTTGTTTGACATTCTTACCAATCTACATTTCCTAACAGCTTTTCCAACTCCCATTCACTTTCCTGATATCGTTGCCAAATCCAAGCAATATCTTTCACTTGTTCCCTTCCCCACATCACATACCACAACATAACTTTCACAACCTGAGGGTGCCAGCTCTGTGCCGTGCATTAAAATGACATTAAGCACTATGTGGATCAACGGAAGCTAGAATATTTTTTTGATGGGGTGAGGGCAGAGGGATGGGAGAGGAGGAAGAGGCCTTGTATGTGACCCTTCTTTAGCAGAACATCCTATAAGAAACATATGATAATGTAATCATCACAGATATTTGACAAATGCTACTCGGTTCATTTTTTCCTTCCTGATGACATATCCCAGGCTTTACACTGAGCTTCCCAAAGACAGATTGTGCATACAGCAAATATCTAGAGGAATGCAAAAGCAAAAAACCAGAAACACTACATTTGGGAGAGATTTCTTCACACTGGCTTCTTCAGCAAGATCTGCAAATGAAGTTATTAAGATGGTTAATGCAAGCCAAGGTTATCTAAAGGAAGCAAATATTTTATCATGAATAGTAGCATTGTTTAGTTTTAGCATTTAAATCACCATTCACACAGTGGCTATGTCCTGCTTCTTTGGTAGTATTATTTACCCTTCATTTGTTTGACTGTGAAAATGCAGAGGAAAGCCTTTCAGTTAAAAAAAGGTAGTGAAAATTAGAGAAAGAATTTATTGAGAATGATGTCAGGTTGTTTATGATTTATATCATATGAGCTGTAGCAAAAAGTGCTTTTAAGAAAGAAAAGCCTAGAAACTTGTCCTAGAATTTGCATATCTAAAAATAATCAGAGCAATCTTCAAGAAAAAAAAATCGGAAATGCTTACTACAGATGATTATTTTAATTATATTACATTTTAACAGTGTACTTAGCAGAAAATAAGGTATAGTTGGAAACATAATTTTCATTTTCTGGGTTTCGAAAATACATAGTTTTGGAGACAATAGAAATGCCTGAAGAATCTTGATTTTTCCTTAAAAAAGTGTTCTGAAATTATTTTTCTCTGCTTCCTATTCTAGAGCTTTTATTGAATGCAAGGCAGTATCAAAATGGGAAAAGCCCTTTCCATGTTTTCATATTGTTTACAAACTAGCAGAAATGGAAAGCAAAGAATTATAGAGAGGGCATGTAAGAAAGAATAAAGCAAGAAAGAGATTTTTAAGAATTTCATCAGAAAAAATAGTCTTTCCTATAAGAAAAATATGTTTTTAAAAAAACCAAAACACCTTATTCACTTTATCAAAATAATCTTCCTTCCTGACCAGATTTTCTTGTTACTTCCAGTATATTTAAATTGTCTCACTTGGCAGCAAAGGACCTAATAGGACCATACCCTTTAAAGCTCAGATAACAGCTGATCCATCTTGAGTTGAATCTCCTTGGACGATGCTCAGAGTGAGACCAAGGCTTCATGTTCCCCCAGTTCGCTACCCATGCTGAGGAGGTCACAATTTGACTCCTGGACTTTCAAGCAGGAAAGAATTTACAGTCTCTCTTTAAGACGTTTTACTTCTCGCAGATTTTAATTTCTTATCCCTGCTTAGCAGTGTATCAGTTTTATGTTTGGACACTAAAATGCCAGATGAAAAGAAGGATATTCAGCAAGTCCCTGTGTTTATTTGACATTCCAGAATGAATACACATTGTGTGGACAAAAGCAATGTTTTACAAGTTTTCACATCGCATTCTGAGAAGAGTGTTTTCTTTATAATCTATGTATCTTTATATAGGCTGTAGGCCAGGTTAAGCAGTGTGATGCAAAGGCTGGGCAGAGGGCTTTTATTCACAAAGGAACACTTACTTCACTTCATCTTACATGGCTATCTGTACCGCCAGGCTCATGCTGAGGGATGTTTTACACACATCACACAGTGTGTACTGTGCTCCTGCATTGCTCCTAGACTTTTATCCCATTTGTGCAAACTAGGAGGTGGGACCAGCAAATCTAACCATCAACAGTGATGATGGGGCGGAGGACAGCTTTTGAAAGAGAGCCTACAATTTCAGCTGTTGGACATATCTTGCCATCATCATTGCCAAACACCATTTCTCTAGTTTCACAATGTCATGCCCTGAAAGAGATCCCTTGGAAAGCGGTAGCCGAGCAGACCACTCTGAAGGGATAATATAGTGATGCTAACAACCATAACATGGCATAGTGCCATGCTCTCTCTTTGAAATGTGCAGTGAGAAATGGCCTGTAGTTCCATGGCAATATATTATCTGCCTGAGAAGCAAATGTTGCAAACCCTAGAAATTCAACCCTGATCCATCAGTAACACAGATATTTTAGCAGAAAGATGGTTACTGGCAGAGGACTGGCAGCAACATTTAGCAGAAAAAGGGTTACTGGTAGAAATCACAATATCCTTAATGTATTGCTCAATCAAAACTTCTTTTGTAATTCTTCAGCTTTCTCACTTGCGGCCAGAGAAGGGGGAGATGTTTCTGACAGCTCCCAGCCATTAGAAAAATCATGTTCAACACCTTGTTGACCTTTTCACTTCTTGGGTAAATCTGAGCTAGAAGTTCAGTATATACAATTGAAATCCAGTATGTATAATTAAAGACGCAAGGGTCTTCAACAAAGCTAAAGCAGATTTGCAGAATTTGGGTTTAGCATTTTGATCTAAAACTTACCCAGTGAATTGGTAGTTCAGCAAGTATCTAAACTCTTAGTGTTTCCTCCTCTGGTCTGTAGGTGTTTAATGCTGCGTTTCTGCACATGCCCCATGCAGCTGGCTTAGGTATGCCTCTCCTGTATACCTCTGGCAGACCAGTAGACTATTGCATTGGCACCCAGACCCTCAGGGATATAAAACTTGTTCCCAGAGTATGTCTCATCTGTATACTGATTGGCTTGAACTCCACATAAAACACAATAAGGTCACTTTTTTTCTAAAAATTGCAGTCAGAGGTTGCTCCTCCACTTTTGAGATGCAACATCCCAGTAGCTAGAGCTGCCACTCAGGCTGCAGGACACACCAGGTCCTTGCAAATCCTGGCTAAGCCCAGTGATGGCAGGCATCATCTCACCTGCTCAAATTGAATCATGGGGCAAAACCAAATGCTACATCCATGACCCCATAAAAAGAGACAAGACAAAATGGAGCACAATTCAAAGGTTTAGTGGCTAAGGTATTGACATGGCTAAGGGATAAAAAGGATTTTGTTCTTTGTTTCTAGATATTCTTTCAAAGACACATGGAAGAATGTGTGTAATTACACATAATTATACATAATTGTCATTTGGATGTAGGGGTTGGAAGGTAAATCCCCCGTTGTCCCCAGTGAAGTAAACACGTTTTCTGTCTCTCTGTGGTTCTCAAGATCCCTTCCACACAGTGGCATGACTCTCACTGAGGGGTGGAAGCCACCTTTGATCCTGCTTCATGTATAACTCGATAGGATAAATGAATCTCCTTAGCAGTATAATACATGGGCTTAAATCATCTTTGACTGAGAAGCACCCGATGCCCTATTTTACCACTTTGTTGGCAACTTCTATGTTATTACATCAAATCTGCAGCAGGCTTTTCTGCGATCGTTGCTGCTGGCAGTGCCTTGGAAACATCATCTAAGGTCAGCAGTCTCTCTGGTGGAACATTTAGCTACCAGCCTCTAAAAAAAGAAGCAGTATTTTAAAATACTCTCTTCAGCATTTTGCGTTGAGTAATTTGACATTTGTACACACACGGATACACAAAGCTTCACAGACCCCTTGCTAGGTATCTAACCTTGCTCAGGCTGGGGATTTTGTGTCTAGGAAGAGCAAATCTAAAAATTAGTTATGGCTGCAGTTAGGACAGCCATCTCTACCCAGCTGCCAAATGAAAGCAATTCATAATCATCTCCCAGGTATGCTGTCATGTTCCAGTTATGCATTTTAAAATGTTTTGCAAGGCACAAATGAAGGTTACTAGTGATCTGTTGATTACTAGTAATCTTCAGAGGTCCACTGCTTTTATTTTTACAGATTTCAGATCATTGCCAAAACATTTGATGTGCTATACTCAAGATAATACCAATGTATGCTTTCTTGCATTGTAGAAAATATTTTTGCTCTTTTTAGATTCTCACTATGAGATGCAATTAACAAGTGATGCTACAATGTTTTCAAATTGTATATATTAGTTACTGTATATTAACATATAAAAAATGTTTCAAATAAAAGAATCCTAGAAGAATATGTAATTTACATCCAGAGAGATTTTCCAGCAGCATCTATAGATAAAAATAAATTCCTGCTTAATTTAGAAGACATTGGAAAGGCTAAAGATTTGTCTTATTTTCAGTGTCACTTGAAGGAAAATTATCTTCATGCAACTTCCAAGAATGATGTAATAATGTCAACACTGCCTGGCTTCTCAAGTCTGGCACTAACAAGAGACTGTAGGGGATGAGCCTATACAACCATGCAAACCAAGCAGGTTGAACAAACTTTCTATGGCCCATCTCTACTACTAATGAAAACCAAACCAAACGAGCTCCAAACAGGACTCTTTAAATTGAATTATATAGTTTGCTTCCATTCTGCTTCATAAACCCAATCTTAGTACACAATTTTCCTGTTTCCTGATTAATGTAGTTCCAGATTGCACACAACTTTACAAAAGAGCATCAGTTTTATTAAATTATAATGTAAAATGTTTCTCTGTCAACAAGTATATTTATTTTTTCATTTAGGTTCATACATATGCACATATGCACTCTGCGGTTAGATTTCAGGACAGCTACGGAAGAATTCATTCCTGAACACTTAAAAGGAATTCAGTCAATAGCCAAGGGAAGAAAGGCAGAGAGATAATGGGAATTAATAAGCAAAACAGGCTGCAATGAACTGGAACCATGTGGACCTTCAGCCATTTTGCACTTAGTATCTGAAGCAGCGTGTCTAAAATTATCGCCATTGTGATCTATACTTATCACAGCAGGTGTAATTCAGATACTGTTACAAAGGAATAATGGTGAAATCCTCACACTCACTCCTTTTATAGCCAGGGGGTGCCTTGAAGTCCATAATTCCAAATGACGGGGAGTTCCCCTGACAAAGAAGATAGTTTTAAGGACATGTTTCAAACACCAGTTTCAAACCTTGGCTCCAGTTTACTTGGATTTATCTGTGTCTCTGAGGTTTATGCATTGAAAAACACTTTGCATTACTGACAACCTAGCAATAGAAAAAGTTTTTTTATTGTACTGGAAGACAGTAATACCAGAACTGGGTTTCATTAAATTAATTGATTGTTCCCAATTCTTTGTGTATATATATATATATATATATATATATATATATATATATATTTGGGGTTTCACTAGGAACAGTAAAGCCTGTGGATTTATTTTTTTCTTTTGTAAACACATCAACTTTCTGCAACAATGCTCAAAATGAAGAAGCACAGGCAAAAAAAAAAAAATATTTATTGTGATAAAATGTAAGAGATGAGAATTTTATGGCTGCACACATAGCACTTGTGTTTCTTACTAAGAAAACCAAACCCCACCAAATTAAAATCATATAAACTGCAAAATTATGACCCTTCACAACAGAACTTTGGAGAACTTTGGCATTTTTATAGAGGACAGCAATATACAATGAACCTAATGCAAGTAGAGACCATCATAACATGCCCATAGACATTACAACTTTCATTGCTACTTAGCACTGATGTAGTTCTCCTTGTACTGCTTTCACTAGTGAGACCAACAACAACCATTTCTTAAACCCTACCTCAAGTACATATATTAAAAATATATATCTTATGAATCACTTTGTGCTTAATTTTCTGAGCTCTGCTAACTAAGGTGTAGGAAAGAGATATTACTGGTGAAACCTGGGCAGAGGAAGTTAATATATGATTCTTCATTTTTATAAATAGAAAAATATCTACCTTAGCTCCATCCAAGGTTTGAGTTCATGTGTAATCTAGTTTGAATCAGCGCTGGAAACCAGTGTTGAGTGGTGTTTCTCAGGGGTCAGTATCAGAATCTGTGCTGTTTCACAACTTTGTCAGCAACACGGACAGTGGAATCGAGTGCACCCTCAGCAAGTTTGCTGATGGTACCAACCTGAGTGGTGCAGTCAACACACCGGAGGGAAGGGTTGCTACCCAGAGGGACCTTGATAGGCTTGAGAGGTGAGCTCATGTGAACCTCATGAAGTTCCACAAGGGCAAGTGCAAGCTCCTGCACCTGGGTCAGGGCAATCCCAAGCACAAACACAGGCTGGGTTGAGAATAGATTGAGAGCAGCACTGAGGAGAAAGTCTTGGTGATGTTGGTGGATGAGAAGCTCAATATGAGCCGACAATATGCGCTTGCAGCCCAGAAAGCCAATTATGTCCTGGACTGTACCAAAAGAAGTGTAGCCAGCAGGTCAAGGGAGGTGATTCTCCCCCTCTACTGTGCTCTCGTGAGTCCCCACCTGGAGTACTGTGTCCAGCTCCAGGGCCCCCAGCATAAGAAGGACATGGACCTCTTGGAGAAAGTCCATAGGAGGGCCACAAAGATGATCAGAGGCTGGAACACTTCTCCTGTGAAGACAGGATGAGAGTCAGGGTTTCTCAGCCTGGAGAAGTCTCCAGGGAGACCTCATAACAGCCTTTCAGTACCTAAAGGGGGCCTGCAAGACAGCTGGAGAGGGACTTTTTACAAGGGCACGTAGTAACTGGACAAGGGGGAATGGCTTTAAACTGAAAGAAGGTAAATTTAGATCAGATATTAGGACAACATTCTTCACTGTGAAGGTGGTGAGGCACTGGCACAGGTTGCCCAGAGAAGCTGTGGATGCCCCATCCCTGGCAGTGTTCAAGGCCAGGTTGGATGGAGCTTTGAGCAACCTGGTCTAGTGGAAGGTGTCCCTGTTCATGGCAGGGAGTCAGGAACTAGGTGATCTTTAAGTTCCCTTCCAACCCAAACCATTCTATGATTCTGAAACTTCTGCTGTCACAAGAGTTTCACTCTTTCTGTCTGAAAGTTTGTAAGACCAATTCTGCCTAAAATGAAGAAAAAGTCAGACCCGCCCATCTGTGAGCTTGCTTTTGTCTAACAGCCTAAAATCTAACCTCTTTCCACAATGCAAGACAGGTTTAGATACCTTCTACAACCTCAGCTGGAAAATATTTCAATCCATTTCAGTAGATCTTGCAGAGATTTAATTGTTGTAATTTCCTTGAGACATTAGATATAAGTACATGTAACTGTTGAAATTATTTTGTGTCTTTAAAATGTGACTATCATAATTAGGTAGAGACTGGTAACATTCATCTCTGTGTAGCTAAGCGACAGAAGCTGTACTGGAACAGTGATTTTCAGTTTATGACCTGTAGATGCTGTGAGGTCCACAAACTACTTCAAAAGCACCTGTGAAAGGTAGAAACTAAATGCTAGGGGCTTAAGTTCAGTAACTGAGGACTCATACCTTTAAGAGGAAATTTTCTAAGTCCACCAGTCAAAAAGAATGAAAACTACTGTCCCAAAATATTTCTGTGCCAGTCCACCCCGTGAGGGTTAATGGCGTACACAGGAGTTCTGCTAAATGTCACAGTAGTTACTATGCTCTAATCCTGATCCCCAACCTACTGTAGCTGCTGTAAAATATATAGTAATAATTTCCTGAGGCAGGGTAATGTATAAGGAATGTCAGACCAGGATCTGGACATATTTGCCTTAGCTCTGTTTTATTAAAGTGAAACTTTTATTAAGGCATGTGGTGAATTGAGCAATCTGCATGATTCATGCAGTTATAAACCTATTGCTACACTCACAATAAATCAATGAGCCATTGTTGTATGTTCACTGTACAGTAGATTAAATAATAAGGGGAAAAATCAATGTGGAAGTATTATTCAGCCATATGAAAGTATTAAAAGTGTACTCTAAATGTATTAAAAGCACCAAATTGTAGTTGAGCTAAGATTTATTCCATAAACAAGTTTTCTTGTATGCAGTGTATTTATTTACTCATGGTCTATATAAGAGTCAATATAATTAGGCAAGTTAAATTATGTCTTTCACTGAGTTATTTCTGATTGGAACATATTCTTATGATTCACACAGTAAAACTATGGGCCAAGGCTCCAGCCTGACCTCTGCATACCCTCAGATCTACTGCTCAGAAGGAAACCTGAGAAGGAACTACTCCTTCAGGACTACAGCTGTCATAGGAAGATGCCGATTCATCACTCCATTGATGCCAGAGTTGCAAAGGGTCATTTTGGGTTGGGGCTAAAAGAAATGGTTGTGGTTTCTCTGCACATATCCACATAACTCTGGTTTTCGCTCAGTTTTCTCTGAATTCTCACCTCCTTTGGGCACAGCAAGCTTGTGGAAGGCATTAAGGGGGTACGTGAGAGCTCCTTTTTCACAAGAGGAGGGAGGAAATGGGTGAAAGACTTTTACCAGTTCCTGGATGGAACTGTGCTCGATATTGCTTCAAAGTGACCAAAATAGAAGTCAATTCTGTCCATAAATGTCTCTGCAATATAAAGAAAGAGATGAGTAACAGAATGTGTTAAGCTTTAGAATTTGCACATAAATGACATTTTTTCATAGTAAGAAGCAAAGTATGTGTTTCAGTCATAAACTTATGGGTTTTTTTCTCTAATATACCCACTCTTTCAGTGGTTTATTTAGATTATTTGAAAACCTCTTCAAATTCAATCAGAATAATTACAGTTACAGCTCATTCCCTTATATTTCCAATGAGTACCATGAGAAGCTTATATCTTTGCTGTTTAAAAATGCAATGCTGAAATGTATTACATTTTCTCCAAAATTACAGGTTTAATCAATGTAATGCAAATTCATTTTCTCTATTTTTCACACAAACTGTCTCTGTTACTGTTGCTAAGCCATTGCAAAGGTTGAATAGATTTCTGATCTGACCTCAGGGACAATCACTTACCTTCAAGAAGTGGAAAGATCTGTGCATCCAAGGGACTAACAGCTGACTACATGACAACCACAGCTCTCCAAAATCATTCTGAATAGCTGTTTAAAAATATACAAACCATATACTTGATAATCCCCTTAAGGATAAATAGTCCAGATACAAACAGGAGAAATGAGACTTGTGTCCAATTTTTCATGCTCTATCATGTCAAACAGCCATTCCCAGAGTATGTTTCTTGATTGTAAAGTAGACCAATCACAGACTCTCCTCTGATGTTTGACTAATTGGGAGCAGCCTGACAACATGTAATTTTTTTTCATCTCTCAGGAAAAGCAGAAAGTCAAATGCAACATATGCAGTGCATTTCATCATGTAGATTTTGTGATTTTTCTTGGCAGGACTTTGGATCCGCAGATCAATTAATGCTTAACTAGCATTCATCTGTCTTTCTTATTTGTGGCTGTAAGAATAAGGACAATATTTTTGATATATGTGATGTGATATGCTCTCAAAATCCAGTTCTGAAATAGAGTTCCGAGTCAGTTTTATTTAACAACCAGGTGACTCCACATACCAGAGGGAATCCAATATAGGCTGACTTGCTCTCTGCAACTTAAAAGACTATTGTAGACATTCCTCATCACCAGTTCCAGTCACAAGTCAAAATACTGTATTCTGGTACGCAACAGCCTCCATGTCTTCATCCTACAGGTTAAAAAAAAGGTCAAATAAAATTGCAAACATTTTAAGGATTTCCTCCTGTGGGAATGCTTCAGCAGCTCATGCAACCTCCTTTCATTTAGCCTAGCCTAAGCTGTCTTCTTCACCATGCAATCGGGCAGGAACAGCTTAAATGCTAAGAAAGGGAATTTGAACTGCCAGCACCTCCAGACCTATGCAGGACCCTGGAGCCTTGTCTTCAAGATGCAATTATTAGCTATGATGTGTTGGACCAAGTAGGCAGAGAACAACTGGACAACTTTTACCTTCAGTCTTTGTCTAAGTTAGTAGACTGGTGACATTTTCAAAGTCAAGTTTAAGATTTTTCAGCATATACAGAGTGATACTTGACCACAGAATGAATGTCATTTACATTGATTAAAGCTGTAAAGATTACTCCCACTCAGTTTTCAGGATATAAAGCTGAGCTTGTAAATTCTGTTAATTCTGACAGATTTATGATTTTTTAGCACTATCTTTCTCCATCACTCAGATAATTCCTGAAGAAGAGAGGAAAAAAAGTCTATCTTTTCTGTTCAAATATGTTAATTACTAGGGAGACACAAATCTGAGTCTGCACTGACACTCCAGCTCTGCAGACATGAGAATTGGCATCAGTCTTTTCACAGTTAACTAAAATTAGTGATGGACCTGAACCAAAAGCCATTATATCAATACACTCCATTTGTAAAACCATGATTCCACCCATAAACACTTCAAACATTCATATTTTGGGGAAAAAGTTCTCATTTTATCGATTAGCAAGTGATTGATATGCCGTAAGCTTTCAGTGACCGTCAGTCTTTTCAATACCTAAACCACTTCTTAAAGTGGAACTTAGGCTCGTAATTTATTTGGATGGTTTTGAAACGTGCCTTTGGGCCTACTGTCAATTAGACCTTTTAGTTGGGTCTTGGCAAAAATCAGAAGCTGTAAAATTCCACAAAAATGTGAAAGTTTCCTCCTAGGAACTGTGGGAACAAAGTATGGAAAGGCATTTCTGATAAATACCCATACTGGACACTTAACGGATGAAGCAAAAGAAAGACAAAAGGGGGAAATGTCTGAAGCAAGAATGGGAACAACCACTAATTATTCAGAGAGAGCAGTTTTCAAGTTTTTATACCTGTGATGTTATCATCTCATTGCACAAAGACCTGCTTTTCTCACACCTCCAGCGGAGAACAATGTGGAAACACAGAGGCTAGCTCTGAGTAAGCAGCACTGGAATGAGAAACAGTGTGGTGGTCTCAGCACAGACTTGTACCCAATGCAGTAAAGTCTATTAAGGAGCCACGGCACGCACTCATTACTGGTCCTTTCAATAAGCCACACTGTTTCTCTTCTGCTGCGCTGGGGAAAAGGGCTAATATTTGGAACACCAGTACATCATGCCCTGTAGATGTTCCAGCTCATTCCGTGTTATTGCAGGAATCCCTATATACTGCTCCATCACACAGCATGTATGTGCTGGAGCTGCTTTAATTTAGAGGGTAAATGCATTTTTGAGACATGAAATACACATCCAGAAATATTCACGCTGTTGCTCAAGATGAAATAACCAGTCAGTTGTCAGAGCATGTGCAGAATTTGTCTCTGACTCCCTGAATAGTGGCTTCTCTGTTAAATCAGAAGAATTGTTATGTATTCATACTATCCCTTTATTTGACTGATTAGGAACTGTACAAACAGGTTTAATTTCAATACAACAAACACTAAGCAGATACAAGTGAATAAAAGAAAGCCAAAATAAGTAATCATAACTGTTGTTGAAACTTTCACCTACACAGGCTTGAGCTTAAAACCTGGTTGCCTTGGTTCACAAGAGCTTATGAAACTCATCCCCTGTTTGCAAGGACTTATTCCTTTTTAACCTAAACCACCAGATTTTATCTGGTTGGGGGTCAAACCACTGCATTTTCCCTGGCTAGCACCTGAAATTATAACTCAGCATAGACTTGCTTCATCCAGCCTCAAATCTTCAGAGCTGTGAACTCTGACAAACCCTTTAGAGAACCTGATGTGAGTTTCAGATTTGTAATGAAACTCAAGCCGGGGCGGGTTTTGGGTTTCATTACAAAAGTTTTGCACAGCTGCACTAAAAACTCAAACCAGGTTTCATAAAAGTACCTGTTGTATTTAAGCCAGGGAGTCGCACTGGGAACTATATTTAATAAGTAAGAAGTTGTAGGAGTGCTGATGTAACTGTGTAAAAATGGTTTTTAAAATACAGGAGATTTGACATGGAAATCCCTTTTAAAAGCAGTGGAATACTTGATCCAGGACTGTTGTCCCTCTAAACCCAGCACATTACTACACCCAGTGCAGTGCCACTTCTGAGAGGAAGTACTGCAGACCCTACAAAACTTAGCTCTTAAATACTTATTATTCTGCAATTCCTAACTCTCACAAAAGCAAAAAAAAGGGGGATAACTTTTAGCAACTGTGGTGGCTGGACTGCTTCCCCTGTCACAATCACTTGCAATGCTGCCATGGAGGGGACAATCTTACAGCTTTAGTCTGGACCACGATAACATTCTTTTGAACTGTATAGCTACTTGATTACATAGGGCAGATTCTTACAAGAAAATCCAGATGCAGTCCAATTACCTAACTTAATTCTGGTTGAAATAGTTTCTACCCTCTGCAGGCCAACCAAATTCCTTTCATTTCCGAGACTGTTGCCCATTCCTGCTGAGATGTTCCTAGAAGATGCTGTGTGATCTTCAGTCCAGCTCTTCACATGAAGCTCTGAGAGGAGAAAGCAGTGAGTCTATTCTGTGTGTGCATCATATTAAACATAACAGAATGCTAGTCTATGGCTGGGACTCTTGGCCAGTGACCATAAGTTTTTCAGAATAGTAACGACAATGGCAGTAAGTATCAGTTGTAGTAAATCTAAAGACTGTTCTGAGCTTGAAAGAAGCCAATAGGGCTCTGGTCCATCAAGGTGTTTAATACACACTTGCTTTAAGCTTATGGGTAGGCCAATTCGTTTAATTAAAATTGAGCACGTTTCGACTGCTTTACAAGTTGCAGTTGAAAAAGGTGGAAAAGAGGAAGCTGTTATCCTGAATCCAGGAGGTGAGAGAACGCATATGGCAAGATCCAGACTCTGACAATGATCTAAGTCCACTTCCAAGTGGAGAAAGAAAAAATTTAATTGAATGCCACAGGAGAGACTAAGCTGTTGGGAGATTCAAGTACAGATTAAAACGATCCAGGAGAAGTAAAGTGAAGCTGAAGGCAGCAGTGGCATGTTTGGACTGGGGAAACAGGAATCCTTAAAGAATCTGAGTGAAGGCAATTAACAGATGGAAGACAGCAGCAATTTCAAAACACAGAATGAGCAAAAAATTAACATTCTTAAGTTAGGAATCTCAAAAGTAACCTGGACAGTATTATTTAAAAAAAAAAAAAAAAAAAAGAAGGAAAAACCCACCTGTTGCTGATTCTTCACCAGCTGACACAGACTTAAATTTCAACTCTCTGCATGCTTCATATAGCTAAAGAACAAGACATTTTGGGATCATTCAACACTGACAGTTTTCTCAGTGGATCAGCACAAATATTCAACACAACTGTTTCTGCAATTGTGCAACACTGAGAAAATCCAGTATTTAATGACTCTCTGATGAATACCTACACCTCTGAAGTGGTATGGCGATGTCGTTGTCTAATGTTATTATACTGGGCAATAACATAAAATATGTCAGAATACTGGCTAGGTCAACACCTGCTCAGCATTTTTTTCCCACTAACACCATCTGTAATTATTAATCCGAATGTGTTCTGTTAACTTTTACATTTATTTTAAAAACAAATTATTTTAAATTTGATTTTAAATAAGCATCTGACCAAGTCAACTGCCAAAACACTGACATGACACAAGGTTAAATCACATGATTTACACATTATTATATTTTTAAAGTATGGCAATAGCATGATGTTTGTAAGAAATTCTTCCTGCTCACTTGCTACAGTTTTGGGAATGGAGATGTATTTCTGCTTTGTTTTAATATTTTATATGTTCTTCAGAGATGAGAATTTATACTTCCGAATCACCAAGTATGTCTCCTTATGTGATTCCCATTCTCAAATAGCTCCATCCTGGAATAAATAATAAACAAACCTATAAAGAGCAAATAAGAATTTGGATGAGAATCCACCTCCATTCATGGATACTAAAATTTATGGCTGTGCAAATAGCTGTCATTCATTATATATACAAGTTTATTATTTAGTTAGCTCTGCCTCTGTTACACAGGAATTCTTGAAACACATTTCTGCTGTAAACTTACTATGTTATATTGCAAGTATTTAGAACACATATATATGTATGTATATGCACACATATGTATTTGTACAGAATACCACACTAGCAGAAGGTCTCAGGCCAGATTATGTGCAGATTCACAACTTCTACAGTCAGTACTTACAGTGTTAGCATGGATTTTGTGACCTCTTCCTCTTGTGTCCATCTGTAGATGAGTTTAGACTTTGTTATGTCACCCGAAGTTTCTTTTGAATACGAGAGTCTCAGCTGATGAGAGAATTGAGAGTCCAGACATTCTTTCATTTAGACCACAGCAATAGCTTTTGAGATAAGGTGCATTGAATTAACATAAGCAACTCCTTTAAACACAAAGTGTGGGCTCTGTGTTGAAAGGCAGGAATTGTACCTGCTAAGATATAGAGCTCTCCCTGCTTTTCACCACTTACAGAGAAAAAGCCTTAACAGAGGCACAGGGTTTTTCACTTAGGATCTTATGACTGCCTTCCCCTTTGTACAGGTTAATTAGAAGTGGAGGAGGAGTCAAACAGCACTAGTTTCCATCTGTTCTGCAGCTGCCACAGCTGAGGCTAGAGGTGCTGATTTTTTTCAGGTGTCAACAGTAGGTGCGCTGGTTGGGAAGTGCTATGTTGCTACTAGTTTTACCATTGTCCTTCTGACTTCAGCCCAGCTCTGCTGAGAAGTTAGAACTGAAGCCACTGAAAGCTCAGGTGTCTGATAGGGTTAATGTGATCTACCAGGTTTCTGGGCATAAACTGAGCTGCACCACATGGTCATAGTCAGGTTTTTACTCTTTTTTTCTGTGCTGAAGTAAGAATTTTACACAAATAATCTCATCCTGTAGTAGAGATTTAAGCTAGGTCAGGCAAATCACTCTAAAACTACCTGTTTCTCTCCAATACAGTAGAAGTAGCCTGAAATGACTAGCTCAAATGTAGACACATATATGCAGACACCAAAAGTTAAGTAAAATTACTATTTCCTTCAGCAACTTCCTAAGGCATAGCAATGTGATTTACTTTGTGAGGTTTAATACAATCACTATTATTTGCATTTCAAAAACCTCTAGAAGCCAGGCTTTATTTGTGACAAACCCTGTATAGATAAAGCTTCTTTGTCTTTGCAGATAAAGTCACCCCCCAAGTCTCTGTGTCAAGAAGTAAATCAAAGCAAGTGGTGAACATGAATAGTAGAGGGGGGTCAAGATGGTGACAAGCTGTACAAGATCAAAATATACAAGTGTATGGAAGTGGATGAGATACATCCAAGGGTTAATTGTTGCAAAGCCACCATTTACCATTTTTGAAAGATTGTGGAGATCAAAGGAAGTCAGAGATTACTACAAAAGGGCAAATATTATGCCCATCTACAAGAAGGGCAAAAAGGAAGATCTAGGAAATACAGACCAGCCAGTCCCTGAGAAAACTATGGAACAAGTCCTCGTGATAGGTATTTCTAGACAGATGAATAGTGCAAGGATATGACTGGGAAAAAAACAGGACATATTTACCAAGAATAATTCATACTTTATCAATCTCATTCCTTAGATGACAAAAAAAACTACTCAGTAGAGGAGAGCTGTGGACATGATCTACTTTGATTTTAGCAAAATGTATAACACATTCACTTACAACATCCTTGTTGACAAACTAGTAAGATATGTACTGGATAGATGACCCATAAGACAGGTGGAAAACCGTCTAAAATGCTGACCTTGATGCATGGTAGGTAATGGCTCAGAGTTTAACTGGCAGCCAGTCACAAGCAGAATTCCTCAGAAGTCAATGGCAGAAGTTCAGTCCTATTCAGCATCTATATTAACAGGGTGGATTGCAGAGCTGAAGAATCCCTTACCATTTGCAGATGGTGGGAGAGAGAGGTTTAAGTGCCAGAAGGAAAAAACACCACAGAGGGAGAGCTTGGTGGGCTGAAAAATTGTGATAACAAGAACTGCTCGAGGTTTAAAAAAGATAAATGTAAAGTCCTTCATCTGGGGTGGAATAACTCCAACTAGCAGTAGATAAAGGAATCTGACTTGCTGTGATGTAGGTCTGCTGAGAAGGTCATGGGGTTCCTGATGGTTAGCAAGCTCCACCTGAGCCAGCACTGGGCCCTGGCAGCAGTGAAGTTAACAGCATCACTGGCAAGGGATCAACATGCAGAGATCAAGGGGAGTGATTATGAACTCTGTTCAACCCTTGTTAGGTCACTTTTCAAATGCTGTATCCATTTTGGTCCCTGCAGTGTAAGAGAGAGAGTGAAGAATTGGAGAGGGTCCAGTGGGGGGTTACAAAGACAATTAGAGGACTGGAGAATTTGACATATGACAAAACAGTGAGGGAATTGTGTTTGTTCAGCCTGGAGAAGAGGAAGCTTAAGGGGGATCTAATCACAGCCTCTTAATACCTAAAAGCCAGTTTTAGAGGATGTGAATGTACATCCAAAGGATGCACAGTGACAGGACATAAGAAACACAAGAAAGTGGCTTTAAGGGAAATCCTACATACACAGAAGAGAAATACAGGAAAAAAAATCATCATGAGAACAATAAAACTTAGGGTTTATGTTGCTCAAAGAAGTGGTGGAGTCTTCTCTGAAAACATTCAAGGCTTGGTTTCACAGTGCTCTGGATAACCTAACCTAAGGCCCTGCTTTTGACAGAAGTTCAGACCAGATGGTCTCCAGAGGTTGCTTCCAGCCTGAATTTTTCTGTGATACTGCAGCAAAGCTATCTTCCTTGCCCCTAAAACCTGAGCCTATACAATTATAATCTAACCCTAAATTTGTCTCTTCCTCTTAGCATGAATACATGGCTGGGACTCTTTTAACTGCAATCTCCATTGACTACAATGGGAGTGCAAATTTCTAGTGCACATGTAGACATCAGCATGGAGATATCTCAGTGAGTGTCTATGGAAGAAACGCTATGACAAAAGGGACTAAAGAAGGCAGGAACCTCTTAGAATAAATATGTTACAGGAGAAGGTTTTTATTCCCTGATGGCTGCTCGGTTTCACCAGCTGTTGCTATCTTTCCCAGAGAGATATGGAGGTCTCTGCTCTATCATTTATGCCAGGTCTAGATCAATTCTCTGTTTTGCCTTATTATAACAGAGAAAGTGGAAATCCCCACAGGATTCTGGGATTGCATGGAAACC
Source organism: Falco naumanni (assembly GCF_017639655.2). Lineage (NCBI taxonomy): Eukaryota > Metazoa > Chordata > Aves > Falconiformes > Falconidae > Falco > Falco naumanni. Next base: position 33,715,073 of record NC_054059.1, read on the forward strand.
TTAAAAAACTGTACAGAAAGAATAAAGTAATAAACATCTGGGGAACACTAATCACTAAATAACTCACATTTTAACAGGTCAAAATGTGAGACAAGATACTAATAGGAAAGCAAAAAAAACCAGTACCAATAATTCAGACAGGTATGATAAGCACTGGAGAAATACTTGATGTTATAAGGAGTATAAGTGATGCAGTTAAATCATTTTGCACTCACATATAGCTCCATGGTCAAACATATTTCCATTCAGGATCTACAGTACTGTGGATTAGAGCCGCAGCCATAACTCTAAGGCACCATGTTACTTCTAAATCAAGGTGTAATGTGTTACAAAAGGTACCACTTTTCACATGGGACATAAAGCGCAAGGTCCAGAGTTTGAACGTTCATCATTAAAGATTGAATGACACTTTTCATAAAAAGAAAGGTGTCAAATGTAAAGTTCAAGCCAAATTCCAAAATTTGAAATATGGGTGATTTTTAATGGCCTGTTACTCAGGTGTGGTTTGGTCGCTTTTCATCAAACTCCACAGAATAATTCTCCTTTGCCCTCAGAGTAAAATCAGCAATTATCAGGCAAGGTTGTTGTTGGTTTTTTTGTTGGTATTTTTTTTTTTTTGCAAGTGAAAATTATAAGGTGGCAAAAATAAAGCATTGCAATGGAAGCCGATGACCACTATAATTGTGGAAAGCCCATTATTTCTTAATAATAAGCTCATAAAGTTGTTTACATCTTTAGGGCAAAAGAAACTGACTAAAAGTTGTTATTAATTACACTAAGTGGAAAAAATATACACAATATAAAGTTCTTGTAACCCTGGGTGGAGCACTAAAAATTAACAGTATTTGGCTCACAATATAAACTAGCACTTCCCAGTTAGAAGGTCAGATGTGTGCTTTAGTTCTAAAAGCTGATAGTCTTTTCAGATTAGAATTGAACATTTCCTTCTGTATTATTTGCTATAACAGAGGGAGGGCACTCTGCCTCTCAGAATTTTTTTGAACATCAGAACTGAGTCTGAAGTCCATTTTCAGTGCTAGAAAGAATGGTGTTTTGCTCCACATTGCCTACAAAATACAAATAAATTTACAAGTACCTTAAGACTAGTGGTTTATCCAGAAGAGTATGAAGTTCGGACATTGACATAGTATATCTAAAAGTAAAATAGCAACTGTACAATATCTCCTCTCCCATGCACAGTCAACAAAAATACAGTGTCCAGTTATAAAATGTGGCATATTCCTACAACACTGCAGGGAGAGGAAACAGAGGAAATGTAGGCATCTTTTCCTAAGATCTAATAAATCATATAATTATGGAAAAGTCTAGGTCTTTAAGGCAAGTTTTGTTCTTCAGCCTTGTGTATTACTGTAGTGGTGTGTGTCTTTGCAATGTCATAGCTAGAGGAAAGTGTCTACATTTGTATGACCTTCCATGAGACATGATGCACTACATGAGAAAGTATTTTCCATTGTGAAATTTATTCTAGAGAACACGCAGACCGAAGTGCATGAATATATTGGGTCTGTACTGAGGCTTGGAGAAGTACAAGTTGATACAGAAATGTTGCTTGGAAGGCACCTCTGGTTGGTCTGTCCACTCCAGCCTCCTCCAGGACAATTCCTATCACTAGATCAAGCCAGTTGTGGCTTGCCTTAGCCAAGTGTCAAAAATCACTTAAGGATGAAAATTCCACCAATGTTACTGATTGTCCAATCTGAACCTCATTTTTTCTAGTCTAGGTGAGGCCCAAGAGGCCATCCTTCCACCAAAGCCAGCACACAGGGCTCTAGGGTGCACTTGCAGCATCCACAGCCCAGCATCTATAGAAAATTTCCAGTTTGACAGGATGACAGTTTTGGAGGGAGCAGGCAAATTTCCTCTTAGTAATGAGAAACGGAGAGAGGAAGAGGCTTACTCACTCCCCTGTTACTTTCTGCAATGAGATTTTTGACACCAGAGAAACACTGTTCAGTTGCTTTTTCCCAAACTACATAATGCTTTCACCACTATTCATCAAGCAATATCTCTCCATGCTCTGTGTATTTTCTTAAATTATCAATAATCAAGGTGTCCATGATTTAAAGGTGAACTTACAGTAACTGCTGACTGCTTCAGTGCGAGGAAGTTTGTCTCTTGTTTTTACTATGCAGTTGGTAGAAGAACTACATGTTCTTGGCAGGAAAAATAGCTAGAAACCTCAGGAATGCATGATTTCTAATTTCAACAGAGTGGTAGTTGATTATAAGTATTAGCATAGCTTAACTTTATCCACTATCCAAACTTAATATTATCCTTTGTTTAATACACTGATAGAAAAAGAGCACTCTCCTTTGTATGACTCTATTGTTTTCATTCTCTGAAGCCAAAGTCAGTGTTGACATAAGCAGGCTCTAGTCCATGAAAATGAATGAAGTTAAACCCCATTTTTCCAGCAATGAAAGTTAGCCTTTGGAGCAATGCTAATTATGGTTTGTTTGCATCAATTAATCAACACAAGGTTAACTGTCAATCAGCACGTGGAAAAAAAGGCAACACAATTAAGTAAAAAACAGTACAAAATCCCTTGATTTACCCTAAAGTGGGATATTTCTACAACCACAGAGTACAAGTGCAAGAAGAACTAACCAAGGTAGCTCTGAACAAGCAATCCCCTGAACTACAACCGTGTCAGCAGGACTCGGGTCAGACATTGCTTAGCCATTCCTCTGAGCTGCTGTGCTCCTTAGAGCTGGGTTGGTATCTTAGGCAGCACCACGCTATTCCCTGTGGACATGCTAGCTCTTTTAGTGTAAGCTGACATGTTGCAAGCACAGTGCTCTGTTGTTTAATGTGGATATGGCCAAAATGTTAGGTGCACTAAAGGAATGACGCTTCACCCACTAAAATCAGAACAGCTTTCCCAAAGAATGGAATACACTAGGTTTTGAAAGCTGTCCATAAGACATCAGAAAACAACATGATATTAGAGATATTGAAGAAACTATAGATGGTGAAAAGAAATCACATTCATCCATCAAAAATGTCACTCTGTTGTCTGTCATTCACCCTATCTAGCTGCTAAGTGAAGTGAAATCATTGCGTCTTTGGTTAAGTGCAGTGCTCAAGACGTGGAAGACTGTCGTAGTGAGAATTTTTATGGACTATTTGTTAATAGTCCATAGGTGACAACATGAAATCAATAAATTCCTTGAAAAGTGTCCTCATGCATCGCATAATTATGGTGCACAGAACCCAAATTGCTGAAGAAAGTTATTTCTCACTGGTATAGTCAAGACTGAACATTGAGTTGGTTTAACTGATTAAAGAAATAGAAATGTATCTTTGGATCTGTGTCTGAATGGTATCATAAAAACTTTCCTGACATCATATTGTTGGGATTTCTGGTTTTTATTTTATTCAAGCATTGAGCTTCCTATGGGCCAAGTTCAAGTACCTCAGTGCAGGACCGTGTAGACTGAACACCATGTGAGCCTGAAGAAGGTTGAAAAAAGCATTTAGAGGGTAAAAAAATTTTCACATAAGAAAATAGTCCTTCCATGTGCCAATGAGAAAGTGCCAGGAGAGTGCCAGTGAGAGTTCTGGATTTTGAAGGAAGTGTCAAAACCAAAACTGATCTTTAGGCAACAGGACAGTGTTGAACAGACAATTCTCATGACTCCCCCTTGCCTGTTCTTAAGAAAGAATACAAGAGCCAGTGGCCTTTAAAGAGCATTAGATAGAAGTTGAGAAATTTAGTGTTATCCTTTTGATAAAGTAGCCTCACTGCTTGTATACTAAGTGCTAACTGAAAGTTTTCTTCTTTCACGTGTTCTGCAGCTAGATGTGTGTCTGTAATGTGATGGATTAAGCATCCAAGAGCAATTTTGACCTCAATTCCAGCCTCCCCTTCAAATACAGCATTCTGCATTATAAATAAGGCAGGAATATGTTGGATTAAGGCTATACAGCAAGTGAGCTGAGGAAAGCAGTCTCCTAAACTCTCGGCTTCTAAATTAGTGGGACTACTGCTCTGTCTCCTGTTTGTTCCCTTGCAAGTTAAGGATCCTCAAAAACATTGAAAGACTAGTTCAAATGAGTGAAGCAGAACATTCCCCAAATGATCAGTCAGGGAGAAGTGCCTTTGTTACCCAGTCAGCTATGGAAACCAACAAGAAGAAAGAGGATTTGACATTTTCCAGGGCCTGAGTGAAGGAGAGGGAGAAAAAAGGTGAAACACCTGACAAACAGTATTCTTGTGCAGACTAAATTAGGTTTCCTGAAATGACATGCGAGGTTGAGCCACTGGTATTCTGTTAGAGGATGGGCTCTTTATGAGCTACTGGTAAAACTGCTGAAGTATCTGCTTTACCAACTGAGATATTTCTAAAGAAAATACAGGACATTGTCATGAGTTCTAATCAGCAGCCAGCAAAATGCAGTCTTCTCAGAAGAGTGTTGTGCAGCCAGTTTTGTCCAGCAAACAAAACACTCAGGCATTACTGCATGAAGGAAGAGCAGGGACATTAGACAAGCACACAGAATGAGGAACAAAGGATCTTAAGTGAAAGCCACCAACCAAAAGAATGATGGAGAAAGAGAGTTCATAATTTAGCAATTTGCAGGCCTTTTAGTGGTACTGGATCACCAAAGGACATCTGTGTAACATTTTCATCAGTCTGACATGAGAGCCAACATCAACATTTGTCCACAGGAACCAAGCTAAATATTTAAAGGTGAACTGCAAAGCTAAAATGAAAGTTGAGTTAATCGTGGAAATATGCACTGAATGACCCTACTTACCAGGTTGTTGGAGACAATTCATCACAGAAACAAGCTGAGACTCCTATTTATCAAGTCTTTTTCTGCTTTTCTGAATTTTCCTATAGATTGCCTGCTTTTCAAAGGATGCGAAAGAAAATATTCTGTGAGGACAGCAGAAGTCTTGTCTTATCATAGATATTTGATGTCAAAGAATAACACACTGTATGATCTTTAGTGAATTACGAAAAGCTGGAGGACACCCTCAGATAAAAATATAAGTTTAGTAATGTCATTGTAGCTAGCCTGATTTAACTCCAGGGTGCAGTCTGATAGATGGGCCCACATGCCTCCACCTTCACTCCGTGCTTTGCCTCTGCGGGTTTTGAGCGAACAAGTTTACTACACCTTCACTGAGGTAGATATTAATAGAGAACCTATTTGATAAAAATCAAGAGTTCTTCCAACAGTTATGTGATTTTGAACCGGGGTTGTGAAAGGGCTGAGCAATAGAAGCAAATAGACTATTTGTTTCAGGCAATTACAAGGAAAATGGAAAATTATTTTTAGAGGTATCAAAGTGTTTTCAATATAAGATATCATATTCTGTTAAAAAAGATCCCTGGAATTTTATTCTTGGATTTTCTTGGCACTTTTTTGACTTACTTTATTCTTACAGTTGCCTATAAACCTATTTTTCCTTTATCCAAGCAGCAGTGCCCAATCTGTGGCACTCTCATCAACTGCCACATAGTAAGCACACAGTCCAGCTCATATTCCATCTTCTGCTTCCTTCAGAAGAATGGAAACATGCAGAAATATTGACAGACTGAACACACTGATTCAGAAACTCTGGAATCCAAGAAAGCACGGTGCCATTCCAAAGCATAAAAACCCGGAGCCAAAATGCCAAAGCCCAGAGAAACCAGTGGGAGTCTGGCCACTGAATTCAACAGCTTTGGAGCATGCACATGCAGGCAGGAAGAGTTCACCTACATGGTTAACTATAGGAAGCTGTGAACTAACCTCAGCATCTTTTGAAGGTGCCTTACCCCCTGCTGACTGCTACCTGGGAGCTGTGAGGGAACAACGAAGCGGTGCCAAGCGTGGGTTGGTCTACCCTGACCTGGGACTTACCGCATCAGGCACTGCACAGCACTGATCCAGCTCTGCAACTTCTAGATCAGTTCCTCATCTCTTTTGCCTGGGCCCTGGTGAGAGCAGATGGGCAGCATTCTGCATCCAGCACCAAAAAGGCTGTCTATTCAGGGTGGACAACTGTGCCAGAACTCAGCTATGTGGAAGAACTAGATAATCTTATTCATCCTTACTGGTGATCCCTTCTTATCTGTGAGTTTCTGGCTAGCCAGCTGCAATTTGATCCAATTTTGGTGCTTATTTACACATTTAGGTTCTATTTCCATGCAGTCCTAATAAAGTGTTACGACACTTTGCTCAATAAACTTGAGAGCAAGCAGAGGCTCGACATTAGCACAGACCCTGAGCCTGGGGCAGGTTTTAGCAAATCAGGATGAGATTTGAGAAGGTTAATCAGAATTACTCTGGAAATACGAAACCTAATAGTTAATAATCGATGGTTAATCAGAAAAAAATGAGTGAAGAGACTGGAAATTGAATTTTTTGTATCTGGTAGGAAAACCAAGCAGAAAGTGATGCTTCGTTTCAGATTTACTAGTATTTTTTTCATCTATTTATTATTTGGAACTGATACTCAAAATGATAATAGAAAGAAGTCACTTGGGACTGAATAGGGGTTCACATCAGACATAAAATCTCACAAAGTACTGTTGTTATTAAAAAATCTGTTAAGTCCTAAAAACATGGGCCTGTTCCAGAACCCAGAGAAATCGATGGGAGCTTGGCCACTGATTTCAACAGGCGTTGGAACAAACTCGCTGTTAGCTAAGCATACAGCTATCAGTGTGGCACTGAGCCTGGGTTAACATACTCTGCCTCTCATCAGGACTATTTGTTCCATGGCATGTCTCAAGAAAGTCTCACAGCTAATCATTAACCAAGCACGCTCAAAAATATATGGATGGAGATATTTGATGATAGTTCAGAGCATTGTCACAAGAATTTTTAAAGAACTGGACATGACTCTTGCGAGGCACAAGGACTTAGCTGTGATGAACATAACGAGGATACAAAAGCTAAGACATTATTTTTGCGCAATCTCTAAAAGCAGAAAGTTGATAGTATCAGGCTAGGAAATAGTATTTTAGCAGATAAAATGCCTTCCAACAGCTGGAAACCAGAGCAATACAACTCAGGCATGAAATTGCAGCAAGGAATACTAACTAAAAGGATCAACACTCTAAAAGCAGTAGTGGATTCTACATCACTGGAAATGTGCTCATCAGATTGGCCTTTTTAGTGAAACATATACTCAGACATCCAGGGAATTCCTATGGCATTTGCTAAGTAGGAAGTCAAGTTAGTTCCAATATATTAACGTTCCAATGCATTACAATTTGCAGGTCCTTGAAAAATATAGTATCATAAAAGACAGTGTCACTCACAATCATTCATATGCCATTTCTTGCTCTCAGACCTGTCTGATCACACTTTAAATCAACCAGCACAGAACTAAAGGGAATTCCACCCTAGATACTCTCCAGTTGTTGGCTTGATCAATGGTCATGAAGGAAGGGAAACATGAGAAAACCAGCTGACAAACAGCTTGTTGACAAGGCTACATGTAACCAGAACAACAGCAGGACTGTCATCTAGGGAAAAGTTGACACCTGCTGTAGCAGAAATTAAGAGTTTACAGATGTTGCAGTTAGGGTAGTCAGCTTCTAATCCACACCCTCGTAATTCAAGCCTCAAAAATTCTCCAAACAATTGTAATAAAGAAGAATTCAAGCAGCTAGGAAACAAGCAAACAGGGCAGAGCAGCTGTTTTAATTAGTGCTTTGCTTAACCTGAGAACCGTACCCCTACTCACTGGGATCATTAAAATAAATCAAGTTTTACATGGGTAATGCCATTTTAGTTTGCTCTTCTGTAGCATCACTGCTACAGATAAGCATTTGCAGAGAAAAGCTAGCAATACCGCACTAAATCTTGGTCATAAAAAAAGAAATCAAATGAATTCCAAATCACATACGTGTCTAGCACTAGAATAAATAGTTTTCTGAGCTCATCTTTATGTTGCTCTCATCCAATAATTTTTTCCCGCGAAACAATGAAATTTAAATCACAGCTGTCCACTGCTATCTTCATTCCTGGAGAGTGTTCTCTCTAGTTTTATGAAACATAGTTTATGAAGCATGAGCAAAACATGTGCGAATATATTCATATGCACATCTAATGGTATGTCAGAATCAAGGAGCTCACAGTAGACAGCAGGTGATCACAGGAATGACTCTCAAGCTGAACATAGCTGATAGGGTTAAAATGTGATTCTCTAAATCCTTCAAGTGTAGTTCTCCTCTATTAAAGAACACTATAAAATTTATTAGCTGCTCTTAATTTTCATGCATAATTATATTGTGATTAAATGAGTTAAGAGGGCACCCAACTAGTGGCCCATGAGGGGTTATGTCTTGGCACTCAGTGCAGTGGCAGACAGTTATGCCAATACAGACACTGCATGGAGGTGGTCAGCCGTAGGTAGCCACCCCCTGCTGTATGTTCCAACACATCAACAACATGATGGGTAAAAATGCAATACGGAATAAGCATTAAAAGGCAGTTGGGTAGAAAAAATATTTTTGAACACTTTTTCCATTTTTGACAGCTAGAAAATCCCTTACCCGATTTGAGGAAGAAAACAAGTTTCTCAAAGCTGGAAAGTTCTAATATTTTGGAACTCTGTTTTGTTTATGTTTGAGAAAGTTGTGGAACAGCAACAGGCAATGAAAGCATACATTGGCACAATTAAGACTGGTAACTCAAGAAGCCAGATATTGTTTTCAGTTCTACACACATTTCAGTTGAAATTTGCCAACCCACTTGAATAGGCTATTTTGGAAACCAGTGGTGACAACATGTGGATAAAGTTCTGCTCTGCTACTTACCAAATAAAGGAGTCTTTGGCTGGAAAAATAATGATTTGTGAACTGAAATGAAAGGAGGCAAGATGAACCTCTGGAGAAATGTTCAAGGAGAGAAAGACTACATATAGAAATGGTTCTAAGGAGATACTTTCTCCAAAGTGAAGCACAATTACTTTACAGGGGATAGAAAGATCCTCATGTTAGCATCATTAAGGGATCATGTTTGAAGAATTATAAGTAAATAAATAAATTGAATAGGCCTTCTCCTCCTGAGATCTTCCCTGTATACTCTGCAGTTTTCAATGCCTCCCTCCTTCTGGAAAAAATAAACCTTAGAAAGCTTGTCTATACCGAACAACCAGAAAGAAATTTATCTCTTTCTTGAGGGGGTCTTAAAAAGAGAGCACACACTTATCAAGAGAGGGAACGATGTTTTACCAAATAAAATGCCAATAAACTACATTCAAGAAGTTTTGTAAACCAATCAATTTTTTTTTCCTATCACAGTTTTTTTGAAGAAACACGATGGGAGGAGAAGAATGAGGTGACATCTAACCTAACTCCAAATCAATTAGTTTGCAATTCAAAGAAGCTGCTTACCATAATTTTGTGTATTTAATCCCACTTAGAGTGCATGATTGACCAGACCTTTGCGCTGTGTCTCATTTAGACTCAGTTCTCATAAAAGAGGCACAGGACTTCTGCATCTGTACCAATTCTAGACATTTATGGTGAAATCTAGTTCTCAGAAAAGAGCCAGAAAACTCACTCTTTGAAGTCATTGAAACAGCACTATGATTGTTTGTATAACCTTGTTCAAACTTTCTGATTGTTGTCATTGTTCCTTATTTTATATTTCTATAGCCATTTATTGAAGGAGATATTGTCACAGCACTCTCCAAGCTAGCCAGCTGCAACAAGGTCTTTTACCATCACATACTGTGATACTTTTCATGGCAGTCCCTCTGCTGCCTTCTCATAGCCTCACCTCATCCAGGGCACGCCCTCTTTTCTCTTCTTCCTCTCTCTCTCCTTCCTCAGCTGCTCTCTCTTCCCTGGCTGCCCAACATCTTAACCAGCCTCACCTGCACCTTATCTACATCAGCCAACCCACCACCCCTGAAGCCAGCCCACAGCTGTGTATTATCAATGCTAGTTAACCCAGCTTCATTCCACTACAAGATATTGCTTTTTAAATGCGTGCATTTCAGCCAGTAGCTAGCATAGTGGTCTAACAAATCTGCATTGGGTTCCTAGAAGCTTTATTAACAAACAGTCAATCAAATACAGCAAATTTAATATTTTAAGTTACATGTGAGCTATAAGCTTGACATGGCTCCAAAGGTAAGTTTCATGTTTTATCCATGCTATGTGTTATTTATATTGCTGTACACCAAGATAAAAGCCTAACATCCTGTCTAATTGATGGCTCAAACCCTGATGACATTACTTACAGAACAGTCTAAAAGTTTATAATATGAAATGTTTTCTTTAAATGCTGTAGTATATGTTTCAGAGTAATTGCTGCATTATTTAAAGTCATCACATTTTGTGTACCTTGCCAGATAATATTTTGGGACTGCAGGTGTGCAAAAGATAAAAATATAGCCAAATCATCAAAAGGGCCATTCACTAAATATCTGTAGCAAAGAAACCATGTTCAAAGAGAAATTTGTCTTTCCCCAACGTGTATGTTTATACAAATGGAATTGTTACCTGTACATGACTGATCTGAGAGTGTATGTGGAATTGCCAAAGGTTTTCTGTATTGGTCTAACTCTGCTCTCTGTAAAGTCACCTCAGGACTTACCCTTGGCTTTTCTGTGAGCAGAGGTAGGCCAGCAATGACTGAGAGCTTTAGAATATCCCATCTTGCATATCAAGCACTAAACAATTCAATAACAGTGTTCTTGGGTTAAGGAGAAGGTGCTACCCCATACAATCATTTTACTATATGTAGGATCTGGAAATGCAGTGCGGTGCATTTCTGTGACTGCTAAAACTATAACATCTGGAATGCCATCCTGGAAGTCTTCCAGGTGATTTCCATGAGGAACACTTTGTAAAAGTTGTTACCCTTCTAAGCAGAATACGTTCCCAGGCCTGCATAGGAGCAGAGATTGGATTATAAAGTGGTAAATGTTTTTTACAACTGTATCAGCAACAATACTGTATGGATAACTATTCAAGGGAAATTATTTTTACAGACAATTTCAATGGATTTGTTCCAGTCCTCAATTAGATTCATATTTCTGGATTCCGAAATGTAAGATAACTTATCCTATACTCATACCTTTGTGAAATAAGGATATCCAACCTTGGGGAAATCTCTTCAGACTTCCTAATTCCTATTATTTTCAATTAATGTTTTCAAAACCTAGGGCATGAGCAAAATGGCACAGGAGAGAGTGTAGAGAAGCTGAGACTCTGGGACATTTACAAAGCTGATGTTGGCCATTATCAGACGCCCTGGATAGCCAAGCAGTTTGAGCATTTAGCAGGGTAGGCAGGTATGTGATCATGGAAGCAGACAATAAAAGGTATTTTTGGAGACAGTGAGGTTTTGGGGGCTGTCTCAGGAGCTCACAAGGTGAAGTAATGAGGTGTCTTATAAGTACATTAGGAGTTTATGTTGCAGGGCACCAGCTTGTTGTTGGGTGTCTGTTGACTTCAAACTTGGTGAAGTACCCCTGCCTTACAAACACACGGCACACTTACTTCATGCTAGAGGAAAAAAATATTAAACATGCCCGATTTAATCAGATTTGAGTAGGAGAAGAAGAGTAAATGTCAGTGGAGAAAAAGCAAATAGGAAACTATGTAAAGGCTTTGCATTGAGTGTCTAACACAGACCTTATTGTGGGTAAGAAGTGACAAGTTTGGGAAGGATGTATGAGGAGAAATTATAGGGAACAGCAGAAAAAAAGCTGAGGAGGCTAAGGTAAATCAAGTAGTTCTAATTTTTGCATAACTGCATGCCCATGAGAACAAGTCTGCAGATGCTGTTGAGCATGGGGTGCTAAAGGAAATATGGATGAAGTCAGAAAACCATCTCAAAGATGCACACACATCCTCACCATACCTATTTTTTATTTTTACATTTTTTGTTACATGTCCTGTAACAGCAATGTTTAGTCAATAATTTCAGAAGCTCACAGCACTGAAAATAAAGGGAATCTCAGAACAAACCAATAGCCACGGTTGAGTTTTCCCCATGATTCATACCTCTAAAACTATCTACTTAAATTAATCTTCTGGGTAATACCTTACACACATTTCAAATATTTTTTCAGAAAACCTGATTAATTAATGCCATGTTATTCGCACAATTGCCACATGTAAATTGTGATCACAAGAATGAGAGTTAAGGAAGTAACTTTTTTCTTTTTGTAGACTTCTCATAAAATCATATAATCATTTAGGTTGGAAAAGACCTTTAAGGTCATTGAGTCTAACTGTTAACCCAGGACTGCCAAGTCCACCACTAAACCATGTCCCTAAGCATCACATCTAGATGTCTTTTAAATACCTCCATGGATGCTGATTCCACCACCTCCCTGGGCAGCCTGTTCCAATACTTCACCACCATTTCTGTGAAGACATTTTTCCTACTATCCAACCTAAACCTCCCCTGGTGTAACTTGTAGCCATTTCGCCTTGTCCAATCACCTGTTACTTTGGAGAAGAGACTGACACCCACATCACTCCAGCCTCCTTTCAGGTAGTTGTAGAGAGGAATAAGGTCTCCCCAAGCCTCCTTTTCTCCAGGCTAAACAACCCCAGTCCCCTCAGCCGCTCCTCATAAGACTTGTGCTCCAGACCCTTCACCAGCTTTGTTGCCCATCTGTGGACATGCTCCAGCACCTCTATATCCCTTTTGAAGTGAGGGGCCCAAACCTGAACACAGGATTTGAGGTGCAGCCTCACCAGTGCTAAGTGCAGGATGATCACTTCCCTAGTCCTGCTGGCCATGCTATTTCTGATACAAGCCAGGATGCTCTTGGCCTTCTTGGACACCTGGGCACACTGCTGGATCATGTTCATCTGGCCATCAGCCAGCACTCCCAGGTCCTTTTCTGCCAGGAAGCTTTCCAGCTGCTTTTCTCCAAGCCTTTAGTGATTTCTGGGGCTGCTGTGACCCAGGTGCAGGACCCGGCACTAAGCCTCTTTGAACCTCGTACAACAGGCCTCAGCCCATCAATCCTACCAGCCCAGATCCCTCTGCAAAGCCTTCCTATGCTTCTGCAGATCATCTCTTCCCCCCAGCTTGGTGTCATCTGCAAACTTACTGAGGATGCACATTGTATTGTTTAAACATATTTCTTGATTAAAGAGCTGAAGTCATCAACTGTGTTTACAAATTAGACAGAATTGTTCCCAGTAAAATACTTCACGTTGCAGATTAATGAAATAAATGGATATAGAACATTTATTGGGTTTTTTTCAAGGAGAAATGCTTTCTGTAGTTTTCTTTCCTTCTCAGTAAGAACACTGCTAGACTATGATATGTTATAATAAAACTAAAGAACTAAGGTTTTCTGAGTGCAAATCTTACCCCATCTAAATTGCATTTATGGTTGTGTAGTTCTTAAACTTCACATCATTCAAGATATCTTTTCAAATTTCCTGATCACCAAGTAAATCCGTGTTGAATTGTCTTAGCGTTATCTGTCCTACCAGCACCAAACCTATGCTTAGTTTGTACAGACATTAGATGCATTTTTTAAAGATTCTTCAGCTCAATGCCTTCAAATCTAAATTATATTTGACATTACAATTGCAGAAATTCAATGATTTTTGAGTGTAAATAATACTATTTTGCCAGGAAACTACTTAATTGTTTCTGAAAAAAGACTGATTTCAGTTTAGAGACTGTTTTACCAAAGTTTGTGTCTTGAATTTGAAAGACTCAGATATGCAATAGTCATTGAGCCTGCTTGTAAGCGTTCTGATTAAAGAAAGTGGAAGAAAACAACATTATTTAGTAAAAAAAACCCCATCTATAATTCTGTTGAAATAAGAAACCAGGTCATCTTATAAAGGAGGAAAGTGAGCTGAATGCTCAAAAGACACAGTTTTACAAAGAATACAACTTTCTTGTAAAGAATCCTTTGTTATAGATGAGTCAAACCACTGAATAGTCAGTCATAAACATTTTAGACCAGTGCTAGGAGTGCAAGACTTGTCCTGCCAGGAAACAGCACCCACAAGCCCTACTTAAAAGAGGGGACTGTAGATTCTGTAAGGGTAAGACATCCAGGCTGGAAGAACGTCATCTTAACTGTGCCCTTTTTCCCCCATGGCTACACAGCTAGTTAATACAGATCTGGGCACCTGAAAATTCCATTTGATGAATCACTTTGTGCCCCAGCAAGACCGTGGCAGGATTTATCTCAAGGCTCATTTCTCAGCCATGACTTCCTTGCTATTAAAGACAACAACAGGTTTGTAGCCATGACCATCCCTTTCTTCAGCCCTCTTTTTCAGGCCTTTTCTTCTGAAAGGGTTATAACTTGAGGTGGCTTTCCCCCATGTTCGTACACTGAAGCTCACAGTGCTGCATCCATCTGTTCATCAGACAAAAGGAAAGAAATGGGATAAAGTTAAAGAAAGAAAATATTCCAAGATTAGCCCTCCCAGTGTAAATCAGTGTGTGGACCTTCGCTGGGTCACATGAAAACCTCACGCTCACTTTTAATTTACCCATCCTGAAGTATTTTTCCTCCTAATGCCAAATACCATAATGCTCTCTGTCAGTGATTTGAAATTATTGTATAAGCTACATATCGGGTACACTATTGTTAATGAAATGCACACAAGATGATGAACAACTTCCTTTTCCTGCTGGAGCCCAGCTGCAACCAGGCCCTGTATCCTTGATGCTGTAAATCAGGCCTTTGTACTCCGGGAGGATTCAATCAGCTGCAGGTGTGGGCCCGCCAAGGCCCGCCTGGGATTAGGTAGCAGTATTTGATATGAGATCCCAAACAGCACCAGCAATCTACACACCACATGTGGCCAGTCTTTGGAGAAAGCAAAGGAAAAACGCTGATGAAATGTGGCACAGGACCATGGAATGCAATTTCAAACTTCCACATCTGCAGGAAAGAGAGAAAGAAAGTTCCTAATTTTACAATGATGATGTCATTGAGAATACACGATAGTGAAAATTATGTGCCAAAGCTTTCATAAATTTAACCATTTAGGATGCTGCTAACTACTGAGGGTTGAGATCTGTGTGTGATATTCATTGTTACAAACGCATTAAAGTCCTGCAAAGCAACGCGCAGTGTCTGCTGGCGCATTTCCGTTGTGGACGTGGCTGCACAGACCAAGTGTTAGCGCGGTGCTTGTGCTCTATGCAGGCACAAAGCTGAACCTTTGCTGAAGCTTGTTCACTAAACATTATCATTACAGAGAGGTGATCCCATTAAACTTATTCCAGCGTGAGAAGGTAAAGCACTTGTGTTCAATGTGATACAACATATACGGTTGTTCAGTTCAGTCCCTGAGGTTAGAAGTTGTGAAGAGGGTTTTTTTAAAATATATCCTTGATATCTGAGGGATAAAGAAATGTTAAAACAGGTCTGGTTTTGTTATTACTGTAAAGATAAAATATATTGAAAAGAGCATGTCCTTGATTTTTTTCTTGAAAAAAATCTGTTTTCCATTAGCTTATCTTGATAGCTGAAGTTAATCATTATTTTCATCCATATATGATTTAGATATTATGTCATTAATTCATGTACAATCCATCTGAATAATGATTGTGGTTTTCTGCTTTACAAATTCATCTACTTCACTGAGAAACCAAGAGAGTCAAATTCCATGCAACATCTGGTTTCCATTTTATGTAATTGCTATTTTCAGAGTTATAATCATGTGTTATTG
Organism: Falco naumanni; assembly: GCF_017639655.2. NCBI lineage: Eukaryota > Metazoa > Chordata > Aves > Falconiformes > Falconidae > Falco > Falco naumanni. The sequence continues at coordinate 33,730,729 of NC_054059.1, forward strand.
TAAGGACCACAGTGTCAATCATGCTGCTAATGGGGAAAATTCAATGCCTAAATACCTGAGAGAACAAGAAGCTGACTTAAACAGGTGCATTTAGACACTTAGTTTTAAGTATAATTCTAGTCTACCCATTTAAATAAATCATTTTAAGAAGAAACTATATTCTTTCCATACCTTCTACTGAACCAAAGTTTAACACAAGCTTTCTACACTGTGAGCCTGGTTTTGTTCCCATCAATTCAAAAACAGTAGGATTTGATCCCGTGCAAGCTCCAGCACCGTTAACCCAGTGCAGCTCTAAATCCAGTTTACTTAGTCATTGTTGGTACACAAAGTTAATGCTCTTTTGCAAATATGAGCGGAGGGGAGAAAATCTAACTCCTTTTGAAGAATATAAGGTACACATCTGCCTTATTTATGACATCCATAAAAAGGTGCAGGAAGTAGAGAGATACAGGAAAAACATGACAATCCATGTTTTCAGGTAAACTACTGTACCAAAAATGTAGTGTAAATATTCTTTGGAGCTTAATTTAGAGTTTGATTATAAGTAGACTACAAATTATTCAGCAACATTCAGAGCAGTTACAGCTTAAGGTACATATCATTACAGAAAGACCTTTCTGATAATCTTTCTTGTATTTATCATTCCTCCTTTTAAAATTTTGTTCATAAAAATTTTCAGGTAGATCTGACTAGTTCCTGCTTGAAAAGAAAGTATGAAATTAATATATTTTATAATATCCATACTGATTTATCATGGATAATAATTCATATATAGAAAAAGATATATTTATATGTGCAGTGATTTCATACATTTTGGGGGTTAGACAGTATACTTTGAACAATTGGGGAGGGTTGCAAAAATATATTGATTTTTATTCCAGTACTCACTATATCAACCAGCAGGTGCTCACTCACCTGTTACTTTTGGGTAGCAACACTCAGTAAATACATAAAGTATTGTTAATCCCTGCTTTTGAAAATGAGATGAGTCTTGCAATTCCTGCAAGAGAGGGCTTCTGTGAAAATTGCCCTTTGCAGGAGCAGTAAAAGCTTTTTTTGTTAGGAAAAGGAATTTGTTCTCCTTTGTCTTGGTGGATACAGTTTTGAAAAAAACATCAGTTTAAACCAATTAGGTGGGACAAAAATATGTCATTGTGTCCATCGCCTGCAGGATGATGGCTCAAAGGGAAAAGCCTGGAGACATTTACACATGTGTGCACTCTTGCCATGAATACCTTCTAAGTACACTCATGTTTCAACCCACCTCTCCTACTCGAAACGTTCAGGTACCCAGTGGTGTGAGTACAGGATAAGAATGGGTTGTGTTTATGAGAATTAAGACCGGGAGCAACTTTCCTGACTTAACTCTGAAAGCTAATCTCCACTAGCTCCTCTGGCGAATATTTGAAGCTCAGGCTGAGACAAGCTGCCAAGTTGGAAGCTGTGCCTGTTATTGCCATGAGAGCCACAGCGGGCACACTCCGGCTCTGCTTTCCTGAGGCTTCAGCATTAAATTCTCTGCAGTTGCGTCCACACAAGTAGTTTTGCATGTATGCACAGCCTCAGCTCTGCAGGGTGTGGCTGGATCCTTTTCCAGCTTGGATAAGCGCTTTTGTGCACTGTGAGGGAAGCGCTGCATTTACCCATCTGGTAATTTTAAGGCCACATTAACTGACCCAAAGTAAATTTCTGCATTTGCTGGTATGCATACATCAGTCAGCCATGATTACGAAGGATGTGAGACCATGACACCTGGGAAACCCTGAGCTGCCGTGTCATCTGAATTACAGGCAATAGCCCGTTCTTAGTAGGAACACGCAAGCAAGGGCAGTTTATATTTTCCCTTTCCCCAGAAAAGAATGACTGAAGTGAAGGTTCCTCAGTACTGCTCACAGGGAATGAAAAAACATGAAAAAAGACACACTAAATTAGTCCAGAATGCGGTGGAGCACACTACAATATATTCTGAGCTATCTTCCCATCTTACTTAATAAATTTATACGATAAATACAGATATGCAGTTATAAAGTGAAACACACTAGGGGAGTGATGGGTTAGCACTGGAAACCCTCAGAATTTTCATAAGGGGTCCCTCAAGTGAGGGGTTGTGTTTGTTTCTCTTTTTTAAATCACTTTTCATTTCAGGATTAAATACAACCCTTAGTTTTCTCTTTTTAAAAGGAAACTATCAAGCCTGAAGGAACTGCTGAAGACTTCAAAGCTAACACCCCTAATGACAGAAGGTAAATCAAAAAAGCTCCAGATTTATGATTTTTTTTCCATCTAATGATTTTGAGAAGATGCAGCTCATGATTTGTAATGCACAGGGTCAGCAGAAATGCAGACATACTCTGCATTGCAAGTCTCTGTGTAAAGCACAAGACAAATACTACATCAGAGGTAGCTTCCTTAAAACGGTGGTTCTTTGTGCAACTCAGCTGCCTTAACGCAAGTACTGAATGCCATCAGAGACACCCTCTGACACACCCACATAAGGCTGGCAAGGTCTGACGTAGGACCTTCTGGATCAGCAGCAGGAGGCCAGGCAGGATCACATACCAAGTCTGAAAGGACACAAAGTACCTACTGGTAGGGAATAAAATCGAGCCATCTATGACCAAACCCCAGCTATGAAGGTTCATAGCACCTCCTCAACACCCTAGTGATGATGCCTTAGAAGGATTTTATTTTTTTTTCATTTGTATGGAGAAAGAGACATCATGGTAAATTAAATAATAAATGATAAGGCACAAAATGATCCAAGGAAAAAAAATTGTCTGAATACCAGACCCATGTTCCTAACAGCAAGGTCTGCCAGCCAGTGGAACATTTTCCCAAGGAAACTCATCGTAGAACCATTGATTAGCCTCTTAAAATAAAACAGCACTCTCAAGAAAAAATATTTCTGTAAGGAATGATTCTATATGTGCAGGGAAATCAGCAGGATGACCTCTTAGCTCTAGTCCATAGACATTTTCTTTAAGTGTGTGATACCAGGTAATGAATGTACAGACTCAGTGTAAAAATTAGCTGGCTTAGAAGGATTTAAAAAGTAAACATGTGGAACACAGTTTGAAATATTCATGTTTTCCTCTCATAGTAAGCCAATGTAAATATTATTCCACATGTTATCAAGTAATTCCAAAACTAAATGTACTCACCCCAAGAACAGTCATGATCAAAATCTAACAAAGTCCTTTTGAAAGGCTCAGTGTATATAAATTAAAGGTTCCCAAAGAAAGACATGAATCCATTCCAGTTACTGGAGAAAGAACTGAGGAATACTTGCTCTTGCTAGTTCAGTCAATCAGGTCCACTTCTAGCCTGGTCTGAGCTCCCAGTAATCCATATAAAAGGTAAGGCACAACCTACTTATGCCTTTGCCACCCAGGAAGACCTGATTCATGAAGCACAAACAGAACTTGGAGCATGAGCATGGACACCATCTTCTATGCAGAGCACAGCAATCATGGTGACTTTCATCTAGACCAAAGAAGGCAACCATTTATAAAACGAGGAATAGTAGGATCATGTACTGAGCAGGCAGAAAACATGAGCCTGATATCATTTTCATTCAGCCTTAGGGGCTCATACTGTCCCCATGACTACTGCATTCTTAACTGTGCAGCGGCTCAGCTCACAGGAAAGGCAAATGCAGTGAGTTTTCTTCATCCGCGCAGCCAGCCTGCTGAATGACTATTGATTGGAATAAGCTTCTCAGAGAAGGGCAATTACCCTTTTAAACCTCTCAAAAACATGAGCACAAGTCTTCACACCTGAGCACTTATCCAAATGCAGATAATAAAGTTCCTCAGTGAGGTTCTTTCTGCTCCGTACTGAAGCAGGTGAAGATGCTTAATCAGCATCCAGGATTTAGGAGCTGCAGTCTGAAAAAAAAATGCTAACTCCAGGTCCCTGTACTTAGTCTATCTTATTGGCTAGTTTTAGGCAGCTGCTACTTAACTTTCAGGAGTAAAGAATGACTTGTTGGAGGTTGTTGCATCCCTACAGGGACCATGTAAGAAAACCACGTATCTGGATTCCCTGCCTGTGTCCAGATAGACATTTATAGACATTGCACTGCCAGAAACAGTTGCTGAGGGAGGGAATTCTGAATCTCACCCAATGGGAAGTAATAATTATATGCTTGTCACAGACTAATCATAACATCACAAATGGGGCAAATGATCTTTTATTGATTTGATTTATTTTTGGCTGCATATACAGTTTTGGTTTTCAGTGAATTAGTATCTTCTTTAGATGATATAATTAGAAAATACTCCCAAGACAGACAAAATGAAACAGTTTTCATTGTTCTTATCTGTACCCTATCTATGGGTGCTACTCCACTTTAGTCAACAGTTAGATTCCCTTATCCCACTGATTAATTTTTTCCAAAGCCTTAACTGCAAATATTTACCTCCTGATAGGCAGATCCCATCTTTTAGACACTTAAGCTTCTTCAGTCAGTGCATTCTTAAAAATATTCTCTCAGGTTTCCCTCACAACCTATTTCTGGAATATTATTGGTAGTGAAAAATCTTTGCTACCAGTTACAATACTTTCATCAGCCCCATAAAAGGATGAGAAGCTGCTTCAGCAGGAATCATTTATGGATGAAACTTCTGGATACATGTACAGCTTCTGCAGGATGCTGAAAACCCATCTCTTTTAGTCAATCCAAGATTCAGAAGTAGAGGAGTATGTGCCTTCAGCATTGCCAACTCTCGTAATTTGCATCCTGAGCCTTATGACAGTTCGCTGTTTCTTTTCCATTAAGCTTCAGCTCCTGGGGTCATATGATTAAGCAAGAATCTTAGCTTTCCTCCTATAAAATAAATAGATTCCAGTTTCTAGACCAAAACTGCAAGCTAGAAAGAATGAACCAAAAGAAATCAGGACTTTCCCAGTTTTACATAATCACATGATTTTTTAGTCATTCTTTTCACTGTTTGACGATCGGTACAATTTCTGAATGTCAATGGCTGGCAGTCTTGAGGGTGTCTCAGCTCACTGCAAAAAGGGGAATGAAGGTGCTTACTTGAAGGGTTGCTTTACAGCATGACAAATTCCAGGGAGAACAATTGAAATACTGGACCAGTTGTTAAATGTATATTATCTGAAGGCCACCTGCCTCGCAGATCAAGGCAATGAGTCCCTACAGAACTATTGAGGATGCTGATTTTTGCACTTCCTTGACTTCAGTATGGTTTTACTTAACACATACACCTGCATAATTGAAATCAATCCAACCATAAGTGATACTCATGAACAAAAAAAAGTGCACAAAACAAAATAGAAAAAATGACAGAGTTAACAGGACCGGCACTACACCAGTAAAAATAGCTGATGAACCTTGCCAGCTGTTGAAAAATTGTCTGTGGGATCAGTTCCTTTGTTCTCTAATAATAGTTTTGGTTTATGTTTCTTTTTTTCCCTTCTTTTCTTTTACTTTTACTGTTTTCTTTTCACTTTGATGTTGAAAACAGCCACAGCTGTGATACAAAAATTATTGTTCCTACTTTCATACACAAGTTCATGCACCCAGAAGCAACTTTCTTTATGCATACACATTACATGTGCAAATGCATACTCACATGTATAAATATATACATGCACCAACACACACAAACTATACATTGTTTGTGAATGTATCCTGATGTCAAATGACTACAAATGAAAAGGACTAAAGTTTTTTCTAACAAAAAGGAAAAATTAAAAACTTGAAATTTTTTAATTACAAATTCTAACAATGCATAAGAACTTCAACTCTGTAAGTCCCCTCCAAATGTTTCATGTCCTTACACAGATATTACTCATCTTTTATTTATTTAAATGTTGTATTTGCTGCAGATACGCCGAGCATCCTAGACGTCCTTTTAATTGAGTCACAAGTCACAAAAGACACCAGCCCAGACCAGCAGCAATGCAAAGATTACAGAAATCAGCATTCCAGAGGCACTGTACCAAGTAACACAATCCCTCCAATTCAGCTCAGTCTAATATAGTTCCTCATACACAGATACGTAGATAAGATAGACCCTCCAGGGTGCTCTGAAGTGTAATGCTCTGAGCATATTGAGAACGGGAGGTTGTAGAGTAACTTCCAAGAGCCAGAACTCTTCTAAAAGTTGTTCGTCTCATTTCTTAAGTTAGTCTCACAAACCTCCTGTGATGTCAGTAGATATAATTATTCCTTTTTTTTTTTTTTTTTTTTTTTTTTTTTTTTTTTTGATGGGAGGAAAGAGAAGAACTGGGAAATGTAAATGGCTGATCCAAGGTGACACAGGAAGTCTGTGAAGAGCTGCAAATTGAACCCAGGTCTTCTAACTCCCAGTTCAGTCTTTATATCAATCAAAAAACCTTCCTTCCTCCACTGGATATTTAAAAACAAAAAACATCTATAACTTGACAAACAGTTTCTTTCTTCATACATCAAACTGGATGCCTGAAGTGGATTTATTCCTTTTGACTATAACTCAATTTACTACATAGTCCCAATTACCACAATATTTTTTTTAAATTACTGAAATAATAACAGATCCTAACTTCTGGCATACAGCTTTGGAAAAGTAGCAGGAGAGTATGTCACACCAACTCAGGTTGTAGAATCACTGTCTCAGATGGGTCAGGCACTAATTCAAGCAAACAAAACTTAAGATCATTGATGCAGCTTCTTGGACAGCACTGTAATAGAACTACACAAGAGAGTGGGAGCAGGGGTCAAGATTTTTAAATTCTGTTTTTAATTATCATTATTACTATTATTATACAGCATTAACATTTTCATTCAGTATCTCATGGCATTTTGTATTACCCAACTAATACAAAAAACCACAGGTCCTACTTTCCAGATCTTACATTTGAAAAGATTATAACCTACGACAGACATATTGAGTATTATTTGATAGATCACATCTATTTTCTAACTCATTTTTCTTCATTACAAATGGTTTATAATAACTGCTACTTCCCTAGCAGCTCAGTTGCAAGGCCCAAATAATGCTGGGGAGGTGATTTTTGTCTTTTTAATTTATGATAGAGTCATGGGAGCCATTTGCAAGATGAGAGACTACAGAACTGAACACCAAAACTAGAGTTAAATCTCTAAATAAATATGACCTTTCTGAAAAATGTTACCATCTCTGAAATACACTTGCCTATGCAAGTATTAAACTTATATGTGTATAAATATACAGATAAAAATTAGAAAGAGGATTAGTAACTGTGGTAAAATGCATGCACACATGCACATACATATGTGTTGAAAATACTGCTATCTCTTGGAAATGTCCCAAGAACAGCTTCAAGTGCAAGAAATTGTTAGCATTGGTTTACCTTACCAGGAAGATAAAAATAAATTGTTCCAAGCGTCTGAATAAAGAAATATAGTTTATGGAGGTGACAGGAACACAGCTAGCAGCAGCAGCATCTTATTTGAAGTTTTTAACTATTCAGGTATTTCTCTTCTAAATTACTCCCAGTTCTTTTTACAGTGCCAGCAGCCAGAGTGAACTCTCCTTCCTTTCATCCTGCCTGCTTCCTTTGGATACTTCCCATCCCTGATAAAAACATTTCACAATGTTCAGTGGTGTGGTAGATCTACAACAGGAAACAGCAGCTGGCAGGCGCAGGCAGCAGGCAAGCAGGGGCCTGGGTCCCAGCACTGAAGCTCCTGTGACACCTCATGTTTTGTGGCTTCAGGTTACTACATGGTGAACTCTACCCAGAAACAGTAGCTTGGCCATCAGGGGAGGCAGAACCCTGCTGTGAAACAATGCTGACCTCTGACAGGTTGTATGGACCATATGATAAAAGGAGAAAAATCTGTAGCCAAGGCTCTCTGTCACAACTGTAGATGGTTGGTGATAGGGTTATCAGTGCACTCTTCAGACACTGTGTTCATAATTTTTTATACAGAGGGAAGCAATCTTTATGATATAATTTGGTGGGGGGTGGAGGGGACAATATTTAGTTTATAGCTGGAGCCATTGTGAGCTGAAGAACAGCTCCAGCTTCCTCTTGAATTTTAGTTTTCCTGGAAAAAACATCTCATGATGTCTTCCACTCTTCCTGCCCCAGGGAAGAGGACCTAATGAGGGAAAGTCAACTGCTCTCCTTTACCACTGAGGACTGAATGGCATTCTTAGAGAAGGGAGGAGAGGACTGGAAAAGCCCAACTTCTTGGGGAGTGAATTCTTCATCCCTAGACTTCTGGGTTTAATGTGTCCCTCCACCATCCCTCCTCCTGCTGAACAGGAGAAATATTGGAAGAATCCTAAGGTGGTCACCCTTATTTGGAATGGAGAGATGGGTGTGTCAGGGGAAGATACCTATCTTTAGGATCTTCAAGATGAGAAAAAATGCTATTGGGAAAATAGGGGAAGAACTAAGGATATGTGTCTTTGGAGGAGGGAAAGGGCTGTGTGGAATGAAGAGATAAATGGGTGGTGACAGAACTGATGAGACTAGAAATGATGGGAAAGCTCTAGGAACAGGACACTGAATCATCTTATCCTATGCAACTGTGGGAGCTGGGACTCAAGAGGGACCCTCTAGGGCAGGGGTCCTCAAACTTTTTAACCAGGGGGCCGGCGCGCGGATGAAGTGGCAGGAGGCCATCTGCGGCTGCTTGGTTTCCCCCCCAACCCCCGGCGGTGGGGGGCAGGGGGGTTCTGTAAATGCCGGGGGCCGGATTGAGGACCCTGGGGGGCCGTATCCAGCCCGCGGGCCGTAGTTTGAGGACCCCTGCTCTAGGGGATCAGGTGCTCTGGGGCTGAAAAGAGCAGGAAGAATTCCAAAGCTTAAAGACAGACGAAACAATTCAATGTAGTCATTTTAAAATAAATCAGATGAAATATACTCATACTTTGGGAATTAATCTCACAGTTTTGCAAATCAGGCCTGTAATTTTTGATCCTCTGGAATTGTCAACACTATGCAGTGCATAACCACAAATGCGATACAGCTTTTTGTATGGGCACAGGGAAGAACAATACAGTGTCTCCCAGAGCATTTACAACACTTATGACTTTATTTTCCTCTCCCAGAAACCACGTTCATGAAGAGGGCTGGTCCATCAGCGATCATTTGCAGGGAAAGCCCACCAGAAGACTGAGTAGTTGAGTTAAGGGGTTTTCTGTTCTTGTCAATTGAATAAAATGTACTTGTTCATTTATTTTGCTTCTCCTAATTTCTCGTCTCTTTAGGCTGGGGCCTATAGTTCCACTGCCCAGGTCTAAGATGAAGACATGTTTTTTTCTGTGCTACTTAAAGTTATGCGTTAGTGTCCTCCCACACTGCTTGGTTCTCCCACACACTGATGGCCATTCTGCTGTCTATGCAGCACACAGGGACGGAAGCTGGTGCTCAGGTATGACCTCAGATGAAAGCAGGCAATTCTTGAAGGGGACCTTTATGTAAAGGCAAAATGTATATTAATTTTTAGTCTGTTCTTAATGTTGGTTTTCTTATGACTGCTGCAGTCTATTCAATTAGAAAATTCTGTTTCATTTGCTAGAGTAGAATTAAGCAAATGACTGGGCAAAGTTGTAATTAAAGGTATATTACTCTTCTCTCTTTCAAATGCTACCTGAGTACTAGAGCTTATTGTATTGGTTTTATTTGATCCTGCTCCTTTCTAGTCCTGACCGTTTTACCTTTGGTCCTGCTGCCTGTCACCCTGCCATCCTAGTAAGTCAATCAAATTGCAGGCACTGTCGTAGGGGATTTTTTTATTTTATTTTTATTTCAGAGTGGGGGAAGCAAAGGCTAGTGGTTGAATAAACATGACCTATCAGATTCCCATGAGTATCAAAATTTAATAATTTTAGTTGAAACATGTTGTATGAACTTTTTATTGTTATAAGGGTTGATCCCAAATCCATGGTCACTGTGGGGAGACTGTGCCAACTCCAAGCCAGAATGGTTTGGAATGATTTGTGCTTCATCTGTTTCTACTGTTTTCCATTCCATCATAGCCTGTGCAGATAGATAGAAGGAACAGGAGGTCTATGATATCTGTGAGATCACTAGGCCTGGACAACTAGGCTATACAGCAGTGTATACTCTCATCTGGTATGCAGTCCACTTCTACAAAATTATCATGTATGGGTTTTTCCACAAATACAGTCATGAAATACTTCTCTGAGGCAATATGTGGAGGTTTTACACTACAACTGCCATAATGGAGCAGTTTAAACAGGTGAGTAGAACAGCAGCATAGTAAAAAAAAAAAAAAAAAAAAAAAAAGAAATCCTAAGAGATTTACCAACTAACCAGAAGGCACTGGGTGGTGATTTGACCTGAGCCATTGGCTAATATCACCAAGTGACCTTTCACTAGTTGTTTGACCTCTTCGTGCCTCAGCAAGTTCAATTGGAAATAAAAGCAAAACTTCACTGGAAACCAGACATTGAGTGTAAACTGTGGTTTCCTAGATAAATAAATTACAAAAGAAAGTTTTATAGGAGTCACACGGCCAGTGTCTAGCACTTTGAACAGACAATGGGTAACAAAAACCGTATGTGGGAATGCTGTGTGGCAACACTGCTGTACTACAGATTCCCCATCCAAATTTGCAAATGATCTAAACAGCTCTTATATCTAGGCCTTTGAAATTACAGTGAGCCAAGATAGGATCCCCTTGGGACAGTACCCTATCACAGCAGCATTACTACCAGTTGCACTGAGATATTTCACAGAGTTAAGTAAAACTTGATGGAAGAAGAAGTGGGGGAAAATACATCTCTTCATACCATAAACAAGTATGAATCTAATCATCTTTAATTTTCTTCATATAGCAGTAGTTCCCACTGATAAGCATTTATTCAAACAGTTTATCTCACTGAGTTTAATGGGATTTCCCTCAGTAGTGTGTGATATGGCAAATTGAAGGATGGCCCTGCATTGGCCAGTGACTGAGATTTTGAGCATTTTCTTCCAAATTTGGTCATGTAAGTAATTATTTAAGTTTGGGTGGAAAGCATTGCCCAAGTAATTGGGGAAAGCATATGAGGAAGGCTGACTCCTCAAGGTCCCAGCTGAGCAACTTATCTCAAAGATCTGAACTACAGCCAGTTCTTTTTAACTTTTATGTCATCAGACTTTCTAGAAATCTATCACCTCTGATGAGATCTACTTTAGCACTCAGTTTCAGATCACTGCTACTGTAAGTGTATTCCAAATTTTGATATGGCTTGTCATGTTTGATTACTGACCAAAACTGATATTTGGCACTGAATACTTCAAAAAAATTTGTATGCATTTTTTCAAACTCAAAAATCTTGTGGAACTCAGGAGATGAATGTTGTGATGGAAGAAACATGCTGCACTCAGGTTATCTTGACTTCATTCCTACTAGGAGAGAGATATCTCATAAAACTGGCTGCCAAAACTGAGACCTATAACAATCTAGTGGGATTTAATAGCTAACTATTCTGGATATACCTGGGAATTTTGCACCCTTTCTCTTCAGGGCTTTACCCTTGGTCTCTAACTGAAAAGTATCAACTTGCTGGACTCCACTCTAAGCCCATTTGTTTCACATTTGATTGATTGATATGCAACACCAAGAGAAGGCCATGCGTCACATCAGGAAGCCTACAACCCAAACAGATGTCTGGTCACGTGCTGTCTCACAGTCACCATGAAGACGCTTCAGTCAGAATGGTGGCACATGCCAAGAGCTCACCTGACCTCCCACTGCACCACAATGCCTTTCACCTCCCTGTAACTCACAGGAAATCCTGCCAAGCCTTTATTTCATCTTCTTCACACCAGAACTTTTCAGTGGGATCTCCCTGGCAGAAGGAATCTGTCAGCTGCGCTGAGGCACTTTCTTGCTGGGAATCTTACTGTTTGGCAACCAGCATTTAATTGCTTCAGAATCATACTGAATTGTTTCCACTCTGGTCAAACTTAGAGAGCCTTGCCAGCAGACACAGATGGGGTTGTCAAGAAAATCTGAAGTGCTGATATGGCCACGTGTAGACTATGACTCACAGTAGAGGACTATCCTCTGTAGATCAGCTGAGTTTAGGCTGACAATTCTGCCACCAAGAAGTCTGTGACTTGGCTTGTGCAAACACTAGTAATGTTTAAGTGACCTACATGATTAAGAATCAGACAAAACCCCTCTAGACTATTATTCTTAGAGTGCAGTCTACATATCACTAATTCAAAGGGATTTTAACTGTTGAATTGGCTAATAAAAGGGCAATGCATAACAAAGTCCTTCCTACTTCTGCATTAAAGTAGATTTTTATCTTATACATGAATACAAAGAACTTTTAAGGAAAGCTTTGTCAGAGACTTGCATAGGCAGAGCTCCACAAGGTACTGGTATAACACCAGGAGAAACTGTGCTCAGGTTTGTTGGGAGCTTGATAGAAGCAGTATTGCAGTATAGGCAGCACCCACTGTGGTCTGTTGCTATAATCCCACCTTGCCTTCTTCTATATTACACTCACATCGATTCATCTGCTTCTGGAGAGCAGATAGCACAGGCAGTTCTTGCTGTGAGTGGTTCTTGCCCTGGCTGCACATGTGGCTGAGGAAAAAGCAGTTTCTTAATATACACACAGTTCTTGCCCTAATTGCTTTCACAAGAGATGACCACAATGCAGCTCTCAAAGCGTGTGTGAGTGAGTTGCATTCCAGATTGCTGGCTATCTATTGTTTTCCTCCTTGCTGTGTGAAAAGAGCAATTCTGTATATAAAAAGCCTGTTGGGAGAAATGTGTTTTCTTTCCCCAACAGTGAGCAGATGGCCCACAGATTTTGTGCATCATTTGTAAATTATTTCAAAGTCTATTTATCTATTCCAAAGAGATTACTGGAATCTACATCTGCATTTTCATGTAATTGTTTCCATGTCACATGAATGAGACATAAGAGGGTTACAAAGGAAAGATGATTACCTATAACATAGCTGGCTGACATCCGCAAGAATTTGGAGAACCTATCTACTAAACTCTTTCTTACTACACCTCTTTCCTTAGCCCCCATTACTTCTTAATATTTTTTTTCAGGGGAGAACTCAAAATCAGTGTTACTGAAAATTTTTCAAGATGATAAATCACTAACTCGCAGAAATTAGGACAGCAGGAATCTCAAGAGATCATCTATTCCAATCCCTGGAGGCAAAGTAAAATCAATTCTTCCCAAAACAGCCCTGACAGATGGTTTTTAACCTTATTCTAGAGAACGTCAGAAGAAAATATGAAAATTTTGCTGGTTATCAAAACAAAAAAACAAAGAGAAATGTGAAGTATTATGAACTCTGAAAGATTTCATCTCAGATGCAAATCAAGACCTTTCTAAGATATAAAAAACCAGGAAACTTCTATATTATCATGACCATAATAATTGTTATGAACACAATATTCTGGCTCTTTCTTTAGTGAAGACTAGGTTACTTGTCAATGTGTGGAGATAAAATGTTTTTAGGCATCTTTTCAGTCCTTGAGATGAGGAAGCATGAAACAGGATCTTTTCAGATGTGACTTCAGAGGTAGGCCTGAAGTGGCTGAATAAGTAGATGCAGAAGAATTGTGGACAACTACATCGTATCAGACATCGTATCTGAGGTGGCCTTGAATAAGCCAATGCCACAAGGCTGCTTTGAAGACTATGTAAGGACCAGGCTCTGATTCTGTGATTATAAGATAGATACATACAGGTCTGAGCTCAGCAAATCTTCTAAGGAAAGACCTGAATGAAAAGGGGATTGAAACCTGCTGGGTAGACCAGCTCTTTCAGGAAGTTGTCTAACTCAAATTAATTTTTCAGCCATACTGAAAAGCAAACCATAAAGATCTCAGCTCAATCAGTTTATTAAAGATTAAAGAATAGAGATACTCTCCATCTTATTGATGAAGTCATGATGCAATCCAATACAGGGATGATGAAGTCAGATTTGTGAGAGTAAAACAAATCAAACATTAAGAAACAATATTGCTTAATTCTGCATCTTAAAGGATGTACTAATTAAAACAGTTGTTTAGTTACACCATAATACTTGGGAGAAACTGTTTAACCAGTTTTGGAAAAGCACTGAATTCCTTAATAAAACACAATAATTCTACCTAGTAATTTACTTCTAAACATTAGTTATATATCAGTCTGTAGAGTAAAGGTTTGAGAGAAGTTTTCTGAATGGCAAAAAGAAGAAAGGACTTTACATAAAGACTAGTTGTCATGAGTAGGGACATGCATCTAGTTATTTTTGTCACACTTTTCCAAAATGATGCTTATGAAATCCAAACCTTAGACAGTATTCATATTAGTTCTATGTATCCCAGTTTTATCCAAAATCTGCTGTCATCCATTACACACAGGAATTCCTGTCTTGAGAGTACAGCCATAGTTAGGAATAGATATCATAGCCTGTTTATTGAGGGATAAATAAGGTCACTCAGAGTTCTCTTGAGGATTTCACTTGAATGGCAGGAAGGATGCTATGGTCTCAATACAGTCCAGCACATTGGAATGACAGAGTCCTAAAAAGCTAACAATGGATCCAAAGGGCTCCTCATTATTAAAAAATAAAAAAGCATTGCAGGAAACTTGCAACAAATTTTGGCATTTGCTTGGGTTTTCCGGGTTTTTTTTCCTGGGCTCTGAGTGCTAGGTGACAAGGGAGCAGACAACCACAGATAAATAAGGGGATGCTCTTCCCATCCTCCTAGCAGAAAAACAGATAATGATTTGAACAGGCTGAGATCTGCGTCTTTCAATCCTCTGAAAAGTTTAAGGAACTGTAAAAATAATTATTTTCAGCTTTCCTATTTCTCTCTATAAGGAGGGTGCAACTTCACTGGATCTATACATGAACAGGTAATGTGTCTTTACCTTTCAGTGCCCTTAATTCTCATGTTAACACTCCTGAGGGATGAAATGTGTTAGTTTAACCTAACTCTGCACTCAATACATGACTATCTGAGAGCAAAACAATGAACCTTGGCATACATCAGCTTAGAACAGTTAATGTTCTTTTCTGTACTTAAAGCTCTGTTAAATCTCTTTGAAAATGTACTGTGCAAAGTAAAATAGGTAAAATCTATTCCAAATTAATTTTGGACTTTTGCTCTTAATTTGAGTATTTTTCTGGTTTTTAAGTGTGTACTCCAGACTAGATTAAACTTTTTTTGCACATTAAACTTCCTTGTTCTGTGTTTAAGCAAACAAAGAGCATGGGTCAGAGCTAAGATGAAAAGAGGGAAAACACAAAGAGCTGTGTGTGCAGCTTATCTTGCAGAGAGAAAAAATTATTATTCACAGATTTGTTTATCCACCTTTACATCTGTGTCTGTCTTTATTATTACAAGAATCACACAGTATTCATAAATATTCATAGTGATATATATTTAGCAGGTAGTTTGCAAACACTGCATCTTTCCCTCTTGGACATATATCCTCCTTTGCATGGAAAGGCCCATATCCCTCCCATATCCCTGACCAAGGCTGTTACGCTTTGCTGTCATACAGATAGGTCACACTGGTCTGTCACCAACTTGGAGGACATAAGAAGCTCTGGAATGTCCTGAAATGTCCAAATGGAATATGTTTAGGTTCTTTTAGTGGAAGAAATGTTTATGAATGTTAAGCATTTCAAGCTAAAACTTGGCTTGAATTTGAACACTCAATGGGACATACATAAGTCAGGCTTTAAATACAACTTTCATTGTCATAGCAGCTGTGAAGAGCATACTGTTTCATATTTACAAATAAAGAAAAGCATTTTTGACCAAACATCCCCAAAACATTTGCTTGTGGGTCTAAGCCAAAGCTGAACATTTAATTTTAGTAGGAATTAATTTCTTAGAAATAACAAGGAAGGTGGATTTTGTACCTGAACTAGAACAGACAAGAAAGTAAGATTGGACAACATGTACAGAAAACCTCCCGAACCTCAGCTTTAACATTGACATAGACATTATAAAGTATTACAAGAAACTCTCTTTCACTTTCTAGACAATCTATTGGATGGTCTGTTATGGTTTGGGTTTTTATTTTCCTTTCCAGCTTCAGTGGTCATTTATTATAGATCTGTTATAAATGCCAGTGTTTCTGCAGAAAGTCCTTCAGTTTATGTCCCTGGCTGCTTTGATACAGTACCAGACATTCAGCAACCCGGATTCACTTGGCTATGAATTTATAAAACCATTATTTCACCTGATGTTAATCTCTCCCAAAAGAATGAATCACTAGCATGCATTTTTCCCTTTATTATTGCAATATTACAAAGCAAACCCAGCAAATGGGCTCAAGATACACAGACCTTAAGGAACGCATGTTCCGGGCAGGGGCAGGAGCAAAGGGGATGCCCATGGGAGCCCAGGGGGGGCTTTGGCATGGGAGTGAAAATGATGTGCTCCCATCTAGTGATGAAATGTGCTTCAGGGAAAACTGATGATGAAATAGCACCCTCTTGGGAATATAATTCAAGAAGAATAATAAAGAGGCACGAAGAATTTTCGCTGTGCATTCTGAAAATCCTTATTTTGATATTTTTTATGTATCTGGTCATGGTACAAATTTTTAGAATTTAGAAATGCTAATTACAATGTAATTCAATAACAGCTTGGCATAGAATAGGAAAAAAGTGGACCAGATATCTGTGCAAAGTTTGCAAAATTCCTTCCTCTCCTGCTTTTCATCCAAGTCCCAAATGCACTTTCAAAACACACACTGTGCCTACATTCTCTTCTTCAGACATTTTATACCACAATTTCCTTGACTATAAACTGTTTATGTTAGCATTACATGACGCCAAGCCTTTACGATGAGTCCTGCACATGGGATCAGAAAGTCTTTATGACACCCCATGAACAGGCCCAGGACACTGATAATGGTCAAATCACGTCCGCAGTTATGTCTTTCAGAATAATGTTCTGGTTTAATCTTTACTCATTCATCAAGAAAAACCTCCTACTGATCAGCATCTGAACACAAAGCAGTGGATTGATTCTTTCCTTTGCAGAAAGGCCTACATTTTAAAAGTAGTATTACAAGACCGGATAACATCTAGTACAAGTTCTTGCCCCGAGATTTAAAAATTCTCTTCACCTTTGCCTTTGGACACACATGAGGAGGAAATAATGTTTATTAAATTTTTGCGGTTAGAACCTCTGAAGAAAAATGTGGTGATTTCTTTCTGCATATTTAGGTCCAGATCTTATGCCTATAATTATAAACTGACTTTTACCAGTGAATTGTTCAGTACTCCTACTTATTAGAACTAATGAATGTCTTTTGTCAACTTCTGTCTGGAATAAAAACTATCAAATGTTTAATGCATATCTAACTTCCTTTACATCATTAACAGGAATGCTGAGGCCTAATCTAATTACAGAACCTGTCATTAGGCGAATTCTGAAGCATTTTTTATACTGTGGGATGTATTGTATTGCATTTCCCCAAACTGAATACATACACCTTTGAGCAAATTTGTGGCTTCTTTTTCTATATAAAGTGATTTTTTTCTAATGGAGACCTCATTAACTGGAGGCAGTAACATAGCTGAGTAAAAAACAAATTTCTGACCCTTCAGGGAGAACATGTCCCACAGAATTTTTCCAGAACTGGAGGAAATCACAAAAATGGGGGTGGTGGCATTGACAATGTGACTGTCAGACAGCCACATACAGAAGACATCTGTAAGCATCAATCAAATGTAAATACAGCATCAATTATATTGAAGCTTTGGTTGATTTTAAATAAACATAACAAGGATTCCACCTTACCAGAAACTACCAAAAAAAAAATTTCCCTTCAAGAAGAAAAAACCAACGCTACATTAATCCATTAGTCTCACTTCTGTGCTTGAATTCATCACTTTCATAATATTTATCAATCATGAATCCTCAAAGCCAACTCTCTGCCCATCTCAGCAAATACTGTCTACCAAAAAAGGAAATCAATAAAAGTGTGTCCTTTTTCATGGCCTTGGCACGTGCTGGTGCACATTTACTCTTGCACACAGTACTATTGAAGTCTCAGTGGCATGACTGTGCAGTGTAGTCTCAAGTTAAATTAATATGTGGCAGCAAAATGAAAGCCAGAATGAAAATCCATAACAAGAATGGCCATGAATGCTACTTCTTAAAGAGTTTAATATAAATATAAATAAATAATAATAATTAAAAAAATATATATATATATAACTTTGTCTAATCATTTACTGCAAAGTGCAGACACTTGTGATTCTCTTATGTGTTCCCAAAGACATTTTCAGGCATTTTCTCTGCATTTTCTGGACCTTCAGCTACTGCAGCCACATGACCATTAGTAATGTGTAATTCAACTTCTTGGATTCACTGCTGAGATAAAAATAGAACATGTGGCTGATACATAAGGAAACAGATACTTTAGCAAATTTGTGTTATTTTAGAGAGGCAGGAATACTCACCGCAGTGTACTTTATGTAAGGAAGGATGAAATTAAGCAACAAAACTCAAAACTTTACTTGCATCCCAGGTTTTGTTAGGGACCTTTCTGTATTTTTTGGCACAATTAATATTTGGTAAAGGAAGAGACTGGTAGCCCATTAGAAGCTTAAGCACTAAGTGACACTATTTCTCAGGCCAGGAACAAAGCAATCAATTACTAGCAAACAGCAGCAACAACAGCTGCTAGGGAACATATTATAAGAGTAGTGCTGAATAAGCCTAGGGTAAATGAAATGTGTCTTTGATAGAAATCGTATGTCAGACCTTCACTGATGAAGCTGCAATATTTCCCATGGTTCATACTAATGAAAAACAGTCCTCATGTCTTCCGGGAAAAGTTACTTTTTTTCAGCAAAATATTTTTGTTTTCATTTTGTAATTTCTACGGATGTTTTCTGGAAGAGAAAAAAATCACTGTTAATTATCTTGAACAGTATGCTATTTATAGCTAAGATCATTTCTCCATCATGCATAAAGTATGTTCAATTACTGTTTAACAAAAAATATCAGAAAGTAATGATATTTGTTGTCCAGTTCAGGTGCATAAAAATTGTTTGTATAGGAGCTGCTTTAGTACTGCCTAAAATTAATGTCCTTTTCTTTACATACATATTGCATTCCTTTTATTTTGGTTCTCAAATAAAAAGGGTTGGATTCTTGCATATCCATTTCGAAAAATTTGACTTGAGTTTATAGTTCAGCCATAACTGTCAATTTGACAAACTACCTTAGTTCATGACAAGTTCAAACAAACCACAATTGTTCTTTCTTAGTTTAATCATCAAGTAATGTAAATAGCATGGACTACAAATTCAGTAACATTTAGGAACCAGTCATCCCAGGCTCTTGATACAGACAGCGTTTGAGAGCTGGTGGGGAATGCCCAACTTTTCAGCGGTCCCTGGTTTTCCCATGGAGGAAGCACATACCATCTTCAGGTGTGTAAAACTAAGTGATATGAACCCAGGCTGAAGGGTTTGTGTCTCTGCGTTAGCTATAGAATGTGCTTGGGGCAACTCTGACCTCCTTTGATATTTGGATTAAATAGCCCAGGAAGCCGTCACAACTTACCTTCTGATCATGGATATGCCTTTTCCGGATTAAAAGTTCCTTTTTCTTGGAAAGCTGAAACCATTTTAGAAATGGATTAGGTCATGCATTTTATTGTGCACTCAAATAAGTACTTTGTGTACTGAAGTTTAAGGTATAATACCATCTCAAAACTCTTGATACTAGAGCAAGCAGAGTAAATGATGGATCAAACAAAACATGAAAATCAGTGCTGTCTTTAAAGGGGTAGGTTTGAATCTTGTCTAGCTCCCTAAAGTTCCAGTTTCATAACATATGATACCATTCTTATTGAAAGATGTAAGGATAACGCTGTGGATCAAACAGCAAAGGAACTGAGAGCCTGTCACCTCTTGATGACCTACTCCAAGTTGGGCCATGGCAGCAGAATTGATTGAAGGTTCTCAAAATCCTCTACAATCCAGAAGGTGTTTATCAGCCTCTGTGAAATTAGTGGGGATTCTTCATCCAGCTGAAAGCAGAACACAAATCTCGAAATGAGAGTGTGTCAAAATATAATTAAAAAAGCTCAAGCTGCAAATCTTTCATTTGGGCTGAGTTCTGTTCTGTTCCCACAACAGCATTTAAAAAACGTCTGTCCCAAAAATATAGCAACAACTCATACATCCCCAGTGATGTTTCTAAGCATCATTAGCTGATGGGCTGCAGTTCAGTAAATGACAACTCCCTTAAGAAAGTTAGAGTTTGGATTATACTTCACATTAAACATTTCTAATCTTATTCAAAGAGTCATTACATGATGTCACTGCCAGGTGGAATTAGGATGGTTTGGGTGCATTTAGAGTGAATCTACATACTATAGAATGCATTTATTTTTAAGTATAGCCTTTGCGCTACACTTATATGAAGCTTCAGTGCTTCATATACAGCAACCAGATTAATTCATATTTCCCTCACATTATTGACAGGAATCTCAACTCCCATTCCAGCTTCAAAGACCAGAATGGATAAAAGCTCATTTCATACAGAATATACCACCGCTTAATAAAAGGATAAAGTAGCTGTCTCAGAAGAGAAAACTAAGTATTTTGTTAGGCTTCTACCTCTAATAGCCAGGACTTGTCATACACACTAATTTAATGAAAAATTAAGTGCTTTTATAAAGAAAATTTAAAAGAAAATTCTGTCTGCTACCATGAAAACATCTAAACAAAGGCCACCAACTCCCTGTCATCTGCTGAGTATCCCATAGTTAAAAGGGAACCAGGTGGAATATGCAATACATTTCATAAACTGCTGGGCTCGCATGTTAAGAGATTTTTCATTGCTCTACTAATAAAAAAAGAAAAGGATATTCATAAATCCATAGCTATGAGCTAACATTGCAGCCCCACAGATACAATTCCCTGACATCAAGATGTATGCATTGCAGCAAGTGTTACATCCCCAGAAGTGTTATAAAGCTCAAATCTGCCTGTACTCTTTTTTGTATTATAAATCTGTGATCCTGGTGCGAGCACCTCCTGCTGCAGGAGAGGGAGTGGGGCTCCGAATGGCAGCCAGCAGGAGGCTTGGAGACTTTTGCACCTTTAATGACTTGCAAATCAAAAGCATGAAAACCAAACTGCACTTCTCAAACGGTTTTCCCATTCAGGCTTGGTAGTCTGCATCATTTTCTCCTATACCTTTCCTGTTATTCTTGATACTAGAGTGTCAGTCTTTTTGGTGCATTTTTTAACATAGAGAGAAGGGGGTAGGGTGGGAGAAGGGATCTGTCCAATGATCTCAAAGCATATGTTTTTGATTCTAATAAGATTATGGATACCAAAGGAATAAAAATGGAAATCACTACTGCCAAGATATGAAAGAAAGTTTGCATAGTAAAATAATTTAAACCCTAACATTTGGACCCAATAAGGCTAACAGAACGTTTATTCCATATTTTTGGAAAGTATGCTTTTTCTGCACATTAAGTGGTACCAATAAAAAATAATGATTCTCACTCAGTTTATTTCTATAAATTATATTGTTTTATAGTTTTCCAGGGCACGGTTATGTGTCAGATTCTATGGCAAACACCTGGGTGTAAAATTCAATAAGCTTGTTACTTCCAGTGGGGGTTGCGGGGAGGAGAGCAACAACCCTCTGTTCTCCCCAAAATGTACCTATTTCCAAGAAAACTGGATTGCAGCTCATCTGAACATGGCCAAATTCTTTTTCACACTTTAGGAATTATGATTTGCATCTCCTCTTGACTTGTTAGTGATGTGAAACCAAACCCTTCAGGGACCTGGAATCAGACACAAGCAACAGCTTCAGACATGAACATGAGTTTGGTGGTCTTTGCCCACTGCTTAATGGGTGACTGCCCTTATCATGGTTTTGCCCTTTAATTTAGCATAAGCCAAAGTACATAGAATACAACATAGTGCATTTATGTGAATTTTTAAGTTTTGAATGATACAAACATTTCATAGCTTTCAAAAGCTCTGATGTTACAAAGACTAGCACTCAGAGATTATGGACTGACTACAGTTAGGAATGCCCTTACAGCATCAATTTGGCCTCTTTTATGTATGCACTATAATTACAGCTGGTTGGAAATGTTCCATGAAAACTTTTGTTTTGTTTTGTTTTGTTTTTTAGTGAAAAACAGTTTTCTGTGGGAAAATGTTACTTTTTCCAGAAATGCTTCAATTTTCCATAGGGAAAATGTAAGCAAAATACATTCTTTTGGGTCAAGTCAATTGGATTCTAAATATTTCAGCTTGTCAAGCTGAATAAAAACTCTGACTTTCAGGTCAACATGATATTAATGTGAATACACTAGAACTGCTGCGGTGCATCATGGAACTTGCAGCATAGATCAGCTCCTCTGCTGCAGGACACATACAGTGTAGTCCCCATCTTGCCAACTTCCCCATCACTGTGCAAGTGGCAACACAAGACAGCACACCATGAAAGCAACAGGACTCAGTATGGCAGCTCAAGAGTGACCTGAAACTGAAACAAAATGTGAGATTCATTGCATTGTAACGTAGCCATCTAAAAATTAGTTATAGTGTCTAAACAACATGGTTAAAATATCTTGATTAGGGAAAGTAAATGCCTGCAGGAGAAAATTTATTCTCTCCAAAGATAGATAATTAGGATAGGTAACAGTGAAGGAGAATTCATCTCTACCACCTTTCTCTGTTAATTAAAGATGGAACTCGGATGCCTACCTTAGACTAGACAGTAACTTTGCTGAAAGCAGTGAGATGCTCCTACCCTTTGGGTTGACATCCTTCCCAACAAGGTCTGTCTGTTCTGCTTCTTGAGGAAAATTGTGTGTTTGTCCTCAGTCTCAAAGTTAAAATGTAGGGGCAAATCCTTGTGCATGAACAGTGCCCTGACGATTTCACTGGAGTTTCACACCAGCAAAGACTTCTGTGTAGGGTTAGGAGAGCTCAAAATGAATTGATCACATGTCCTAGCAAAAATGTAAATAACTATTTATCTGTAAGATACACTGTTACAGGAAAATCGACAAAATTTTCGTACACAAAGAACCTTCTTGTCAAAAAATGTGATCCCTTATAAGTCAACAGTTGCTTAACTAAAGGCAATAATACATGTCCTAACACATTTATTTAGAGTTGAACTGTGCTTAATGTGAAGTTTCCAAAGAGCAATCAAGAACAATGCACCTACATGGTAATCACTGCCTGCACTCCATGGAGCAGATATCATTTTCCCTGCAGAACTTAGTCTGACCTGACAGGACAGAAGGAAGATAAGAGAAGGCAATATAGTACCAGCTCATGATGACCTCTGGTGCCATGTTAGTGTGAAAGGTGCTATTTGCTAAAAAGGAAGGCTATCCAGAGAAGAAAGGTACTGAGAAGAGAAAGGAGGAATATGAGAGGGACGAGCAGGGAGAGAAAAGGAAGTGGAAGGTGTATATGGCCAATTACACTGGAGAGAGAGAGTCCAAAGTGCATGCCTCAATAACTTTTGCATCTCTTGAATTTACAATACTCACTTTTGCAACCTTATAAAATGTTCATAATATTGTTTTAGAATACAGAATATAAACCATATGTGCCTGTGTCAAACTACATATAATATGCATGTCCTGGGTATTGTGTTTTTCAAATTTAGCAACAGTCTCACACACACGGCTCTCATTAGCATATGTGCAACCACAGTGAAGTTAATAGGATTAGAGCTTGTCAGGAATTTTTCAATTAAACTGTTTTTTTTTTCATTGGAAAATACCACTTCATTGAAATTTAAACTGTGCATGAGAATCTAGTGGTTTGGGTGCAATTTGCTTTAGGAAAGGTTTCTCAGGTCCTGGAATTTTGATCAAAACCGGGAAAAATAAAAACTCAGAGTAACGTAATCAGAGTACAAGGCTGGACATTGGAGAACTAAACATGAGTGCCTGCTGCACGGTTTGCACAGCATCAATGAAATCCTGACTCAGCCTGCTGTTTATCCAGGGGTGAATTCTATTGTCCTAGTCTGAAGCTGACTCTATCAAATCCTGAGTGATCACAAGCCCATAACATCTTTCTGTACTGGGGCGGTGTCTCCGCTGAAAAGGTTTCATATATAAGAACTGAAAGGCCTTTGCTTTGTCCTAGTAGGAAATAAAAAGCATTTCCAAATTCTAAAATTTTGGAGGAAGTGGAAAATTTTTTCCTGCCCTGCTCTGTGCACACCTATCTGCAAAACACCTCACCAGCATCATTGCTTTAACCAGCTATCTCTACTCTCAAGATTCAGTGAAGGCACATTGCACTGAATGAAGGGACTCACATGAAGACATGAAAGGAAAAGTCCAGATTAAAAGATATTATGATACTCTTTTTTGTCCAAATATTTTAGAAATTTAAATGTGTATTTTTCAATTTTCCCCGTAGTGGAAAGATAGATAGCACTTTGGCTATCTAGTGCCTCTTTGCAGATGAGCCTGCTAGCTGTACCATCATATTATTATTATTTTCACTTAGACATTGTGGGTTGTTTTTCTCCCCCTCAAATGCACTTCCTTTAGAAGAAAGGTAAAACAGTTTAAAATCAACAAGGTTAAGGTTGGCTGAAATAACTATTCATTTATCTGCCATGAACTGAAGGTGCTGTCAGAGTGTGGTATCCCTTTAAAGAACAGCAGATATGCTGGAAAGGCACCAAAGAAACTTCTATGCTTCTGAACAGCATCTTTGAAACAGCAGCACTATAACAGAAGAGCTCAGGGGAATTCACAGAGCCACTTACTCTCCAAAAATAAAGCTAGCAATGCTTCACTTTGTTGAAGTTACCAGCAGTCGGTCATTGTTGGTTGAAAACTAAAAATGTATACTTTTACATTCTTAGCACACGTACACAGTGCCAGCTGGCTTTATGGTTTAGCTTTGCAACCTAGGGGGCTTACAGGATCTCAACATCTGCAAAATTATGCTTTGATTTCTGGCACTGTCAGATCTCAAGGGAACGAAACCAAAGCAATTGCCAGCCAGAACTCACATTTTGACATGTTAAGCAAGGGGTTGTTCTTCAGAGTTTTTGACATTTGGAGAAGAGCAGTACTTGAAAGGGAGAGGAGAAAGGAAGAGAAGCCGACAGACATCAATGTTACAGTATTTCTGCTACCAGAGAGAGTGGCTATTGGAACCAGCGTAAAGGAGCAAATTATGAGAGGGATGGGAATGGAAGGAAATTGGCAGGTTCTGTACACTAGTGCTGACTTCAGTTGCACGATGTTCAATAAAATCACTGAAAAATTTTAAAAGTATTATTATCTATGTTGATGTGGATGCTAAAAAACCAAGATAAGATTAAGTCTAGTATGAAAGAAAATATTATACACTATTACCTTTCATAAAGGCTTTTTAAATTATTTTTTTCACAATAATAACCTGGGATCTTTTTTAAAGATTTATGGCCATGCAAACTGAAACCTAAAAGTTTTGTACTGAAAAAAACACATTAAGCGTTTAGCAGATCAGGAAAATGTGGGTACTGTGCCTATGTACTTCACAGCCTTTATCGGACAGTACAAGCAAAAAACCTCAAATAGGAACTTAATTTTTCCCAAGTTCTTCCACACTCAGCACTTCAGGAATTGCAGCTCTGCAGTGCTGGAATTATTGCCTGATACTCATCATGGCTGTTTGCTGATCCCAGGGATTTACAATAGGTCACTGGTGTTTAGTGACTGGTAACTCTTACCACTCTTTCTCACAAGAAAATGAACAGAGAAAACTTGAGCTGGAGCAGTTTTTCAGGACAAAGACAACAGTGATTTTTTTCCTGGGCAACAGCATCATTTCCATTCATATCAACTCAGAATGTCCCTTGGAAAATCATTTTCCCACTACATCACTTTAACCAGACCAGTTCCTGTCTTTGTTCTTTGCTTCTCTCCTTTAATTCCTTTCTTTACTGTATCTTCATGTCCTTCCCTGTATTTTGCCCACCTCCCTCCTCCCATTTCTTATGCATACCAAAAAAGTGATCTTCCTTGGTATGGAGCCTGAGCATCCACATTGCCAGTTAGAAAAGAAGTACCTTATATTTTTGTCCATGCTTTCCCTTCATGCTCAAGAAGAATTTTTTGTAAGCAATTGAAACAAGGAAATTATTTTAAAAAGCTTTAAAATAAAAAGAAGATGACAGGATGGATAACTTTTGCATTGCCCTTCCTTGGCAACAAGAATGCTTCATGTCCTTCTGTTGCACTTTCCTCTGTCATGATACCTACAGGAAAATGGAAAATATGTAGATGCTTGATGTGCTGATATTGTTGAAGACTAATACCGTCTCACAGCTTCCTCACCCTCCTCTACTTTAAATTGCTTAATGTGTTTTACATAGCACTGTAAATTCACTGTCAGTAGCATGATTCTGTTGGGACAGTCCTTCTGTCCCGTGTTTGTGTAGCACCTAACACATCTGTGCAGTCTATGCTGCTAACAATCTGTACCAACACAAACAAATACAGTAATTTTAAAAAGGCATTGTACTCAGATTAAATTTAGGGTCCATCAAGATGTTACCTCGTGCTCAGGAAATACCAGATTGCTGGAGGCTGGGTGGGAGGAGAGAGAAGACGGAAATATCTCTGCGCGACCTTCGCTGGCTTTGGACACCTCCCTTGGTGTTTGTCAGAGCTAAGATACCAGACCAAGGGGACCTTTAGTCTGATCCTATGTAGCTGTTCTGACACACGTATGTCCTTTCCCTTCACCTGCCTGATGGACAGGAGCAAGCACTGAAACAGCCTTTTGGGGAAAGAAGAGGTAGATTTAGCATATTTAGTGCACGGGCTGTACATCTTTCCTGATCATCTCAATGGCAAGCAGGAGACTTTGAGCTGGAGGACTGCTGGAGAATCTGAAACTATTTCCTTGACCAAAGAAGACTGCAGAATAAAATGACAGCAGTCATCTTGGATAAAATCCTGTTGTCTTCGCAATGCCTTCACACTAAATCCTGAAACTGAAAAATCCTGAAAGAAGCCTGACTTTCCTCTAGCCACAGCCAATACCACTGAAAGAAGATTAAGGCTTTTTTGTTAATAGGAATTGATCTCCCTATAATTTCACAAAGACGGAAGCTATCAGCAGTGTTACTTTCACTGTTTTACCTGTTTCATGAGTCTTAGAGGGAAAGTCAAACATACACTCAGCAGTATAGTACATGCTCTGATTTCTTTCCTTGAATTTCTAGAGTTTACTCCCATCTGCCAGAAATTACTATGTTTCTTCAAGAGTTGAAACTCTGGTTGACTTGCTTTCAAATGAACCTAAAAAAGACCTTGTTTGGACTTAAGGCAAAATCAGAAACCCGTTGCACAGTCTAAGTTGCTATAGTTGTTTTACCTAGACAGATCTGAGCTCTGTCAGTAACTAGTCCTCCTTAGTCCTCACAATCCACACAAACTTGAATGAAGTGGTAACAAAAAACAAAAACAAAAACAAAAACAAAAACAAAAAAAAAACCACAAAAAAACAAAAACAAACCAACAAAAAAAGGTAGAAAGGAAGAAATGAGAGAGAAAGAAAGAGAGGAGACCCTCAGGCTTCAAGCATAAGCCACGATGCTGTTCAGGGAAGATAGGATCTATTAGACTGTAGGGAAATGGTCTTGAAGGTGAAATGTTCTTTTCTGAAATGTGCTCCCTTGGAGGCCCTAAATGTAAGGGAATACATTTAGCTTGTGCTTCTCAAAAGATGTCCGCTTCCAGAGAGTCAGCCTCAGAAATACACAGAACCATAAGGCGGTTTTGCTTTCTCACAGGATGATCTCCTTTTCTTCACCTGGATTTCAGTCTGATATAGTAACCTCTTCTCCCATCACTTCCAGCAGCCCCCTTGACAGGAGAAATGGCTTTACTTTCCAGGAAGACAAGAATTTAACATCCTTCAGTCTTGGGTAATGTACAAATCCAGCCCACCCACTTCCTCCCAGGGGAGGACTTCAAAGCAAGAGCAGAGAATGCCGTCCTCCGGGTGACCCTCCCCCGGGGGCTCTGGCCAGGACGCAGGATGGGAGCCGAGCAGGAGCTCACAAACAGGATGACCATGCGTAATCCTGTTGTGCATTTCTCTCCTCTCGTCCTCTCCAGCAGCAGTCCTAAATGCTGCACATTTAACAGCCAGCCTCTCTCCAGCAGTGGGCTGAATGGTCTTTCAAATACTCATCAGCCACATCCAGCATGCAGGAAAAGACAAAAACAGCTGGAAATGGCTTTGATGACTAGGTAGCCACATTGCAGAAGAGAAGGCTCATGGGATGGGATAGCGGTTATTTGCTATCTGTGATTGACAGATCTTTAATTCCTATTTCCTGACTGGCTGGACCATAAGGCAGACCATAAAGCGGGATGCCAGGCAGGATAGAGAACAGAGACAATCAACAAATCCTTTTATTGTTTTCCCATTTTATTTTTAACCTTACAGGACATTTCCCTTAAGATGACTTTACCTCGGGCTTTTCATTATTGCTTTGCAGGCAGAAAGGGCAGTACGGCCTCACCATCCAGGCACTGCCTTACCCACTTGGACCACGTCTGCAGGCTGTTTGTGGCCCGGAGGGCTGTAGTTTTCTTATTAAACTGGAGGCATGTTAAAGCTGGCCTCCAGCACCTGCCTTGGTTTCTGCATCAGTAGAAGGGAGATTCGACCACTTTCCTATATCCTTTTGCCAGTATGTAAATATCTCAAAGAGCTCTGAGGGTCTAGTTTGGCAAACCATTACTAGAACTAAATAAAGAAGAGATAACAGCTTTGGAAAGTTCTGTTTATTATGCTGGGACTCTGAATTCTAGGGACACTATTTAGATAAATTACAGAAATCACAGAATAGTTGATAAAATCAGAAGAAAAAAGCTCAGTCCCGTGAAACCAGAATGGGAGTTCACGGTAGTATGAAATCAGTCAAAGAGTGCCTACACTGCTGCTATGTCTGTACTTTTGGAGTCTCCTGACCATCCCCAATTATGGCACTTTTTCTCCTGCTGCAGGAACTGGAGCTTTTGGGGATTAAATTTACCAAGAAATTTCCATCCAGGACAGCACACCATGAGCTCCAACAGCTAACAGATATATTCAGTCCACAAACCAGACAAGAGGTGCTTTGACATAAACCCCTCAACTTCAGCTCTTTCATTCTTCAGAGTTTCCCCCTGGCACACTGTGTTACAGGCTATGCCCATAATATTTCAGCAAGAATCTCATTCCATCAGTGACTCAGCGCCAGACATGAACCTGCAGAGGCCATATCAGCCATCAGGCTGCACATAGGCTCTGCAGTGCAATGGTGCTGCTCTACGGGCTGCCCAGATTTCCCTCAGTTCTGCCCAGGCAGCAGAGGCAGGAGCAGGGCACTAAGCCCAGGAGCAGATCCTACTTGGTATGCATTGCTTAGCATCAGCACATTTAAAATCAAAATCAAGATACACCTACAGTTATAAATGCTTGCTCTTTGTATATTTAAATTATAAGTCCCAGAGGTGGTAGAATTAAACATACAGAGTGAGATCAGGCCGTGGAGAGAAAGACATAAAGCTGTCATGTCCTGATGCCTGACACTAAAACTATCCTTTCCTGGAAGGCGAAGAAATCTCGCCATAAATATTTTGTCTGAAATCAGAACTGACTTTTAGCACCCATCATAATAACCCGACAAGCTGACCAAGCTCCTGTAACAGCAGTGACCTCCATGTCCCCTTTGCATGACTTCTCAGATAGCAGAAGGGTAAACTGATGAGTCACTGAAGCCACAGTACCAGTTCATATTTAACTGCAAGTGTATGAGCTACTGATTCAGCATAAAGAACCCCATACATAAAGAAAAAGAAAACAACGTTCAAAAGAAAAGATGTTTGACAGAGTAAGATATTTGAGGAAATTAACTTGACCCCTACATAACATCCAATAGTAGCACATCTGTAAAAAATAAACAATTCCTACTGACTACAGGTGGCATATTTAATAAGTAAATATGAACACAGCAGCAAAAAAAGTGAAACCTAACCATCACTCCAGTGTGACCTTGAGTGATCCCCCTTCCCATAGCAGCATAGCAGTCTGTTCAGGAGCAGAATACTTAACTCAGTACTTTTCTTTCAAAATTTGTAAGATAAATTACAAATTATCCTTATGTTCATTTTGCAGGCTGGGTTGGTGAAAATGAATGAAAGCTGCTTGCTCAGACTTTCATCATACTGGTCACAGAGTTGGAAGAGAAAATAAGTCGTCCATTTGTCACAATTAGCTTAGGGCCTGGAAATATCATTGTGGTTGGTTATTATCAACTGTACAATGAAAAATAATGTTGTTATTGAAAAGAAATAGTTAACGTCAAACATTTTCCCACAGTATGAAAGGTGTAGGAGCTTTTAGGGTGATATTTATTGAACAATGTTATTGACACACATAGGTCATCATGACATTCATCTCATTTAATGTAGTCATACTACATTACTTAATTTAGACAACATTCTAACCTGTGCCAATTTAATGAGATTTGGGCTTGTGCACTATCCTGGTTTCTGTGGGATAGTTAATTTTCTTCCTAGTAGCTGGTAGAGTGCTGTGTTTTGGGATTAGTATGAGAATAATATTGATACCCTGATGTTTTAGTTGTTGCTAAGTAGTGCTTACTCTAAACCAAGGACTTTTCAGTTTCCCATGCTGTGCCAGCGAGGAGGTGCACAAGAAGCTGGCAGGAAGCAGAGCCAGGACAGCTGACCCAAACTAGGCAAAGGGATATTCCACACCATAGAGCATCATGTTCAGTGTATAAACTGGGGAGGAGCTGGCTGGGAGGGGCTGGTTGCTGCTTGGGGGCCATCCGGGTATTGTTTTTTTTCCCCTTAGGTTTTATTTCTTTTTCTCCTTCTCCTCTTCATTATTATTCTCATTATTAATATTAATATTAAACTTATTTCAATTATTAACTGTTCTTATCTCAATCCATGGTTTTTACCTTTTTCCAGTTCTCCTTCCCCTCCCACCAGGGGCATGGCAGGGGTGTGAGTATTTAGCTGCTAGCTGGAGTTAAACCACAGCATGCACTCACCTAGTGAATCAGAGTAGGGAATTAATCCCACCAAAAAATCGCTGTTATTATACAGTCAGTTTAATATCTGTAGCCTTTTCACCCTGCAAGTGTTGGCATTTAAGATTTTTGTGCTAAAATGAACTTTTACCAATTTTACAGTTTGCTGTGTCTGAAAAAGGGCCTTTTTTTCTCCTCTCTCCTTTGCTGTTTTCTAGCCCATGCCAGTGCCCCAGCCCCTGCCCTCAAATGACCACCTAATGAGCCAGCTGAGCTTGCTAATCAGCAGCTGGCTTTTTTCTGATTGGTTTGCTATCAGTTTATTGGGCTGAAACAGCCCACCACAGGGTAAGGCAAGTGACATTAGAGACAAACCAATGAAAGCAGGAATGCAGGGGCAGTATTGATTACAAACTGCTGGATCAATGAAACCTCACTATGAGGGGAGGACCAACAAACATGGACCATGTTCCAAGTGACATCAGATGACTTAATGACCTTTAACAAGGATTAGAGCTGTTTTGCACACAAATAGCTTCCATTGGGTCCATTTAATTTCATATTATTTATAGTTTTATATATTACACATATATATAGAGATATATATTGTCATTTTTATAAATTTATACATTTCCTTATGGTTGGCAAATGCCTAAACACAAACAAAAGAAGAAAACTGATGGTTACAATACCGAAATCCTAACTAGTATATCCAATCTGTTCCCAGCAAAGAGGAAAATGAGAAAAACAGATATCAAAATCCAGATGAAAGCAAGGCCGGCTTTTTGCATCATGTGGTCCTAGAGCAAGCCAAGGACAAAATGAGCAGCATTTCCACTCAGGTGATCTTTCTGGTGCATTATGAATCCTGTACTGCATCACTCCATGTTTCACAGGGGTTCTGGTGTGAGACACCCAGAGCTGCCCTTTGAGCAACCCCCTTCATCCAACTAAGACCACCCATGGGCAAACCACTCTGAGACACAAATAAGGCAGCAGGACTGGGACTGGTGGGGGCGGAAAGCACAGCGGAAGCTAGAAGGCCAAGATTCTTGGAGAACTGTACTCCCATTGCCCTGGGTTTGACTCTCACTGTTTTACCCAGTGTTGTCTGTAGGAGAGGAGAAGTGCAAAGGCTGGGGAGGGAGGAAGGTGCTTTTACTCTCCCTCTTGCACTCCTCCTGCTGCATGAGGATGCAGAAGGATGCTTCACTGCCCACAGACCTCACTCTTCTGACTTCCCACTGCTACTTGTTTGCCCCATCAAGCAGAAAAGAGAGCTGCACTCACAGTGCCCTGAGACTGCCTGCCACTAGAAGGGCTGGACTAAAATTTAGATCACTGAGGAGGTCCAACATAAAGACTTAGTGCAAGAAAGGATTGCTTGCATTAAGCGTGCTTACAGTCCAAGACAGTCTGCATATTAGCAAATGAACCTGGCAAAGCAACAAAGCAACTTCTTCCAAATGAGAGCTAGTCTATATTTTTTATTATTTTTTTTCCTTCCTTTCATTTTTTGAAACCCCAGGAGTAAGAAGGATCTTGCTACTTTAAGGAAACAAAAAATTTTACACTTCAGATGTCAAACTGTGCAAGGCTTTAGGATCACCAGAGACTTTCAGAAGTTGGAACTGAAAGGGCAGGCACGTGAGGAAAACTCTACAGCTGGTTATAAATCTCTTTGAAACTATCTAGTTAAGTATGGGGAATGCCACCGTTTTAAATCTAACCCTTTTATGTCTGTACTGACAAAGTATCATTATGTTTCTTGTCTGAGGCGTTACTAATTATATCTTCAGCATCCAAAAGAAGAGGAGAGGAAGAAGAAACCTTTTAAACCCTCTTGGTATTGTATAGCATGTGTCTGCCCTCAGAGTTTGCGGCCTTTAATTTTACCCCTTAAAGTCTTCATTCAGTCATCGAATATGACTGTTAAATATTGCAAGGGATGGTGCTTGCTACAAAGACTTCCATGAAGTAAAAGATTAAGAGAATACATAAAAGGAGGAGGGACAAGATTACATTACCTCCATTTTATAGTAGGAGCTCCCAGAGATTAGTTGGTTTACTTGAAACTACAAATTCCCACCAGGGGCTGAGGGCTGGTGCTTTGAACTGTGGCTGTGGTGACTGTGAACACAGCACCATTTTTCTTTGCTGTCCTGCCACACTTCAGTTATTTCTCCATCCTTGTCACTAAAACAATACTCTTAGGCAGGAGACAAAATACCCATCACTAGCCTCTCCTAGCATCAGCTCTTTAAAAATATGATCCATGAAAACTGAGCAGTCTTACTTTGCAACAAAAATGAATGTCCATTTACTAAGCAAGAAACTCAGCCAGAAAAAGAAAGATAAGTGATCGTGAACAATCCTGCATTAATAGAGCATACTGCAATAATACTTACATTTTGTCACATTTGTAGACAAAGGTTCTTTCACCTAATTTAATTTTCCTACATGCAGATTACCGAAGTGAAGAGCATTACTTTTACGGACCCCTAAGTTCCTAACTTAGCTTAAGTCCTAATTTTAGTGAATGGGGCTTTAAGCATGTTTTAGGCTAGCTGGAAGGAAACTCAGATCCTCTTTCCAAAGAGATGCCAAGAAGGCTCTTCCTCTCTCCTGCCTTCCTCCAGGCAGAATAGCTCAGTATTCCTGTCATTGTCATGTTACTAAAAAGAAAACCAAGGCCTATGGGCCTAGCTCAG
Organism: Falco naumanni; assembly: GCF_017639655.2. Taxonomy (NCBI): domain Eukaryota; kingdom Metazoa; phylum Chordata; class Aves; order Falconiformes; family Falconidae; genus Falco; species Falco naumanni. Next base: position 33,764,476 of record NC_054059.1, read on the forward strand.
AGGCATATTTCATTCAGGTTCATAACTCCTGCAGAGTTTACTAAACGTTAGGTACTGAAATATGTTTGAGGATTAGAAGTGGAAAACCAGACTTTTGGATCTTTATGTTCTATTTAATTCTCCTAGTAACATATCTCTAGTTTTAAGAAGCACTGCATGTCTACTGCCATGCCAGCTTGAAGTTACAGGTATTCAGAAAAAATTATATTGCTTTTTAAGATGCTACTTTTAAGACTTTAATTGAGCAGAAATTTCATCTTAAGCAGTATGCTTAGTGCCCCCGGCTTCCATATGGGCTGGAACAGAAAAATCCTGGCAAGGGGATCTTGCATGTGCCTCTATGGCCAAAATGTCCATCTTCAGATGCCTGCATCCTTGTACCCTCCAGGGAAGATTAATTCTCTAAATTATGTGGTAACATTTTTGAGGCACCAGTATCTTTTCATTATCTATAGACAGAACTTCAACACTTTGAGGCTTATTAACCAAGTACTTAAAATTTCTTTGCAAGTTAAATGTTTAAGCTAGGCAACTAGACTGCTTCCAAAATTGATCAATGAATGTACCATAGAATCACAGAATATCTCAGTTTGGAGGGGACCCATAAGGATCATTGGGTCCAACTCTCTAGTTGGAAGTTCAGGGTCAGACAAGTTCTATACATCATTTAAATTGATTTTGTGTTTGTCACAGGTAATTAAATTTCACCACCTTATGTCTGTATGATAAATAAAGCAAGCTTACAAAAAGGCTAAAAATAATCTATTTAAAAAAATAAAGCAAAAAACCCTGTAAGTACGCATTGTAAAGAATAGAGCTGACTAGGTTCCCGGCCAAAAGGTTGAAAATATGAACTATATTTTCCTAGAATCATAGAACAGTTTCATTGGATGAGGGCTTAAAGCTCATCTCGTTCCACCCCCCTGCCATGGGCAGGGACACCTTCCACTAGACCAGGTTGCTCAGAGCCCCATCCAGCCTGGCCTTGAACACTGCCGGGGATGGGGCATCCACAGCTTCTCCGGGCAGCCTGTTTCAGTGCTTCCACACTCACAGTGAAGAATTTCTTCCTAATATGTAATCTAAATCTACCCCCTTTCATTTTAAAACCGTTACCCCTCATTCTATTGCTGCACTCCCTGATAAATAGTCCCTCTCCATCTTTCCTGTAGGCCCCCTTCAAGTACTGGAAGGCTGTTATAAGGTCTCCCCAGAGCCTTGTCTTCTCTAGGTTAAACAACCCCAACTCTCTGAGCCTGTCCTCATAAAGGAGGTGCTCCAGCTCCCTGACCATCTTTGTGGCCCCCTCTGGATCTGCTCAAGCAGGTCTATGTCTTTCTTATGCTGGGGGCCCCAGAACGATGCAGTACTCCAGGTGGAGTCTCACAAAAGTAGAGGGGGAGAATTACCTCCCTCGACCTGCTGTTTGTACTTCTTTTGATGCAGCCCAGGACAAGATTGCTTTCTGAGCTGCGAGCACACATTGCTGGCTCATATTCAGTTCTTCATGCACCAGTATCAAGCCTTTCTCTGTAGGGCTGCTTTCAATATATTCCAATTTTGAAACATTTCAACCATCTCTGCCATTGGCTGTAGCACGTGCCCTACTTGGACAAGACATCTGGGATGTCTTCCGTCTCTCAAATCATCCTTCTGAATATATTTCTGTGCTTTTGATCCTGGCATGTGCACCGTTACATAGAGAGCTTGCCAGGACACATGCATAGCAGAACTTTCCTCCTATCACCCACCAGGGAACTACTAGTCCTTCTTTAAAAGTTTTTCCACCATTGGAATGGTGTCCACCCCCCCAAAAAAAAAAAAAACCAAAACATATTGGCATGTTTCTAATACACAGTGGTCATCATTAAATAAAAGCCAAATATGACTAAGATTTCCTACTTGAGCACTGGGAGAATCTTTGGAGCCATGGGTGCATCTTTGTACTCTTTGGGTGTCTTTTTAAGATGGTAGGCTTTTATCAGACCTACAAAATTTATGTATGAGATATGTCTATGAGATAATGTCCAAGCAAATTGGCATGTTAATGCCCATGCAGTCAAGAGGGCTTGAGTACTCATGTCTCAGATCTTTGCCTCCAATACAGCTTTATGTCACCAAATCAAAAATTGTTCTCAGAAATGAGGAGAGTACTTCTGAAAAGATCCCCCAGACTCAAAAGCTGGCAAGACTCAAACCTTACTTATAAGATATTAAATATTTTTGGGGAATATTTTTAAGCATTTTTATTTTTATAGGAAAAAGTTCCCAAAACTTATTTTTGTGGTTAACAAAACAATTAATCTTCCAGAACAGTAGCCCAGCATCTTCCCAGGGCTTGATACAACCTACATCGTTTCCAAAGATAAAAAGAGAAAGCAGAGGTTCCCAACATACAATTACACAGTTCCTGAAGATCCTCTCCAAAAGTGTTTGAGAACAGTCTGCGGAGAAACAAGGAGAAAAATCTCTTTTTTTCTTGCATTTGCACATAGCATTATTAAGAAGAGGATGCCTGTATACAACAGTATGCTCAAAGTGGTGGTGTTTTTTTCTTTTTATAATGAAACAATAATTTTATAAAACCTGTAATTGTTACATTTTTGCAAGGCTACTCGGTAACATTGACATTTCTTTAACCTCCATAACAAACCACACTTATTCAATACCACTCTTTGCATGTCACACTGCCCCAGTGTTATGTGATCATGTAATGAAAGCCCCTATCATAAAACATAATATGCACAATGGGAACAGAATTAAGGTTCCCAAAGGAGCCTTAATTCTGAATTTCCTGACTCTTGTGGGTTTAAATCTCAAACTTAACATTGTATTAACATATTTTTAATTGAGCAAGAGGGGAAAGAAAAGCACATATTAAAAGCCTTTATTAGTAAAAGACGAGTATTTCCCAACTAACATGTTTTATCTCTCCATTTTTCATTTGACATTTCTCTGTACTTTAAAACTAGCTGCTCTGGGGTCTTTGCAATGAGTTGTCTTAAATTAATACCTACGATATGACACAATTAATCTTTATTTTCAATCCATTTGATCTTGCAATCTCTGATCTTGCAGGACTAGATCCTATTCCCTAGCAAGCACTCCCCAGCTCCTGTTAGCTGGAAAGAGTAGGACTTGTCCTTTATAATTTAGACACCAATATTAGATGCTTTTAAGTAAATAATAGGAGTGGGGGGAGTAAGTTCTTCTGGCAACAGAATCAAATTGGAGTTGGTGTAACTGTTTAGAAAGGATTTAATTTGTTCAGTTCGTTTGACTTCTATGAATGTAAGATTCAAGAACAGAAAGAAAACAATTGCTTCTTTTTTCCTATGCTTTTCCTTTTATAACAATGAATTTTTACCAGAAAACTTCAGGTTTTATAAGGCTTTAAATCTTATATCACATTTTAAGCCACAACAGAGAATTGTCATATTTTTATTATTTTTTTCACATAATTCTGTTTTATTTACCCTGTGGAAAAATCAGACATTTGATGTTGACTATCATATAAAAATCCTTTGACATGTTTCTGAAAATATGGCAAGTCTGTTGTCTTTGGAGAAAAGTCTGTTTAATTGCCTGGTGTAAAAATGTTTTACAAATAGAAATTCTCAGTATATGCCTCATTTAAAATTAAATTAATTCTGCAGGAGAGATTTTCTGTTAATCTTATTTTTCTCTTTTTTTTTCTGATGATGATTTGGGGTATTTTTTGTTGTTTTTTTTTTCTTCTATTGATCTTTAGCTGTTGTAAGAATTGGGCTATTTATTGTAGCTATTGAACAATGCTCAAGGAAAGGCACTCCTTTAAAAGGGCAAAAACTCCTCTACCACCAAAGAAAACCCAGAGCAAAATAACAGAAATTCGCAATTTTGTGATTTACTTCCAGTGGTTTTGTCTGTCTTCATAAAAAGACTACTGAAGTTGAAGTTCTTGAGAGGTAGCTCTATGAACAAGGAATTCTGTATCAAAAGACCCACTTGACATGAGCAGTATTATGCATCCAGGGCTCTGAAAGGAAACCAGGGTTATTTTGGTGCTAGAAATCAGTGTGTCGTCTAACTCAGCCAAGTGTCCTCTGAGGACCCCACTGGGAAATCAATAGTTTTACAAGGTTAGCTGCAGCTTTTGTGTAAACACCGTAACATTTTATGATGGGAAACATAGTCTTTTGCTTCTATGTATAAATGGCGTTGATTAGGGGGTTTTATGTCTTGTGTGGCTGAGTCATTGGGGGCTGTTTGAAGTGTGTAAGCTGCGGTTTGAAAGCCTTGCTGTCCAACAGCAGATAATGCTTTATTTAAATATTATTTTATTAATTTTCTTCTGTCCATTAAACTAAACAGAGATTTGGGGACCTGTAAACCACTGAGGTAATGAAATAGATTTTATTTTCTGATAATAAATTCTTAGATAATTTAGAATATAAAAATGGTTCATTTCACATTTGTTTTTATTATGTTCCAAAAATGTACCAGGTAAAAGACCAGCTGGTGTAGTTTCCAGATGACATTATGGCCAATGCTTGATTTTTAATCTGGGATATTTTCCTCCCGCAAGGTTCAGGATCAGTTTCTCTTTTCTGGTGTTTATTTTTTGTGGGAGAATTTCATTCATACTGCCTATCAAATCACAACATGTACATTAGAGGTGACTCCAGTCTTCCCTTTGAGCGGGTATGCTGTTTGGATGAGGAATTAGACTGTTTCAGACGCTTTGCAGCAAATATGTATGTGTGTGTGTGTTGGCCTGAGATCTAATGGAAGTTGAATTATCCCTCACCAATCTCCCAGGGTGCAACAAGAGGCCTTGCTGACTGTTTTGGGGAATCTCAGTCCCCCTTGTCTCCTTTAGGTCCTTTTGTAGGAAGGGATTGGCTTCTCTCCCAGGCCTGGGGTGGGAGACAGAAGATGCTCAGCTTTTACAGGAGAAAAGCTGCTTGTCAAATACCTGCAACTGTGACTAGCTTTTGATTGATCTTTCCATGATTTTCTGAGACAACCTGAGACTTCTAAACCAGAGCCTACAGCTATTTCTTTCCATATAGTCAGTAAAAGTTACATGTGATTCCCGGTGTTGATAAGGCAAAATGCTGTACTTAAAACCAGATATATTTTAAATGGAGGAAATATCAACAATTAAAACATTGGATTCTGTGGAAAATTTCACAACCCCTCCAGGAAATGTTTGTGACCTAGGTCATGGTTACAGCTATACTTCAGCTGGGAAAAAAATATTTCCAAAAAACCAACACCGGTGTTCATATAGTGTGAAATAAAACTCACTAAACATCCTTGCGCATCCAGTCCAAACTAAAGCTACTCCTGGCAGACAGCAGCAGCTCAGAGAAGTAAAATTTTATGGACTGTAAATAAAATCAGTGAAACATTCCTAATGTAAAGGTTATATATTTCTCCCCACTAGCCCCTTATTAAAGGTAGGATGGTCAAGGTCTGCGTGCAACCATTTCACTCTGCCTCAAAGTGGCTTTTTAATTATACCCCAGCGCACCGAGTAAAAACATATCTGCAGATCTCTGAAGGACTTTTTTTTTTTTTTTTTCCCTCCTCCCTTAAGAACAGTTTCAGGATCTCTTTTTCCAAGTTTTATCTGATTATTTAGTTAAAAAATTAGAAACTGAGCCTTTTATTTATCCATGGCCCAGAATTTGCAGCTGCAAAACAAGCAAGCTTCCTCGTGCCGCCCTCGGGGTGACCTCAGCTCTGACCTGCAGGGACCACCCTTACCGGAGGTGAGAGGTAAGCCAGGTCCTGCTCCTGCTCCGCCTGGGCCTCCCCTGGGCAGAAACTGGTGTTTTACAAGACAACTGCACATCAGTGAGAGGCAAAGCTGGGGCCACCACGTAAATTCTGACTCTGGCCACAAAGGTGGAAAAGCAGCACTTTATCACTGAGCCACCCAAGTCCTCGATGCGATTCCCAGTTACTTAAGAACAAACATACAAACCTACTGGCCAAATTCTTCCCCAGGTCTCAGCCCAGCAGGCTCACTGCCTCAGCTTGCCGCCTCTCAAAGGAGTTGCAAAGAGTGCAAGCCAGCAAAGAATCTGATTGACTTTATTTCTTTTAATTTACCCCACAGAGTTCTCCTTTGCCTAGAAGATTTTATTTTTTTTACTTTCAAAAATCCATTTACCTATTTACCTGTTAAACTTCACTCCGCCGCTGTGCCACTCCCCCCCCCCCCCCCCCCCCCCCCCCCGCTCCCCCCCCGCCATTTATACCATGGAACTGAAATAACACTGTAAAAACCTCAGAGTAAGATCCTGTGCTGTTGAAAAATTTAGACCTTTTAGAAGCTGGTTAATTTTTAGGATCTCAGGAAAACCATACATGGTTGCTTTAAATAGCAATGAAAGGCTGAATCAAGCCGTTAAATTTTATGTTCTGTGTAATGTTGTAATTGATGTCAAGCCTTTCCCATATTCTTCACACTGACATTGGGCAGTCTCCTAAATGCTTAGAGTGCAGTTACAAGAGTCCAGGCCAAGTGAAGTACCAAGAAATGGGTGGCAGAAATGGAAATTTATTGCTAAGAACAGAAAAGTTCAAATGTTAAATAATTAAGCATGAGCCAAATTTTGCCTGTTTCTTTCCCATCATTTATTTGGGGGGATAATTGGGTGCATTAAGTATTTTGCTGCAAACTGTTTCTTCTGTGTATGCACATAAAACTTTATTACCCTTGTAAAAAGCATGCTGTGAATTCTGATGCTTCTGTGTGTTTGGGAGCGTATAATTATTTTCTTTGCAGGAAAACACTTCTACCTACATCCTAAACTGAACAAACCAGCTTCCAAAGCAGCACTGTGCTCAGCTTTGAGTATCATTGAGGGAAAAATGCAAATTCAGCTCCAAGCTGAATAAGAAGTCTTCTCTCCCTACAGGAGATTTTAGTACAGTGATTTGCCTCACCTTTGCTACTTTCCTGATAATCCTTAAGCAGTTTAAGAAAACTTGTAATGATTTAAGGCCTTAATCCCCAACAACATTAAAACTAGCTGAGTAACCTCATTCATGCCCAGAGCAATGCCTGAGGTCAGCAAGAGCAGGGCGTGTGTACAGATGCAGAGATGCCGCTGTCAAATGAGCAGAAAAAGCAAGGGAACTAAGAAAAAAGTTCTCTTTTGCTACACGCTGTTTCTGTAGGATTTGCTCACACTGGTAAATTAAAAAGAAACCACTTCTTGGCACTGGTCACAGATTAAATCTGGCCGAGGACCTTTCCCAGCAGACAGTTTGCATGAAGCCATTCTGTTCTGAAGGATGAGGAGGTTTGCTAGCACGCAGATGTGCAGTTGGCAGAGGTGGTCCCAGAATGATGTAAGTTGCTACTTCAGGTGTACTCTCAAGCCTACTGTCCTGGTTATTGCTTCCAAGAGATGCAGCAATCCATCCCCCGGTCTCCCCAGCCTCTCCTAATTATTTCTTAGCTCAAATGGTCTTACCATTCGAAGATGGCTTGTGTAGAGCTACCTGAATAGCTTCAGCTGCTTTCCTGAGCAGCAGCCCAGCTCCAGTGGCCCACAGCCGATCTGGGGCTGGTGCCCAAATATTTGCCTGGGAGTCCATAACCATTTGGAGATAGACTTTTTTAAGCTGGATTACTTAAACTGATGTGAACTCAAACCAAACATCCAACCACTTTCACTGCCATACCCATAAGGAATGTCTAACTTGGCAGATTTGGAATATTTTCTTTCTTTTTCGTGCTCTTCCCTGGTACAACTACTTTATGGCACAAAATTAAACTGTGACTATGAACTTTTTCAGGGCAAAGCAAACTTCCACAAGGATTGAAGACTGTTACCTCTGTTAGCTCTCCTCCCCTGAGCACAGGCTGTAGTTCTTCACTCTGTCCTTTCTTACATTTCATGTACAATTAAAAGAATAGGACCAAACCCAGAACACTCAGCTCAGATTTAGTTCTATCATTTTGGAAGAGGATGCAAAACAGAACAAACTGCACACAACAGATGTTAGTCATGTCATGTCATTTAATACATGACTAGGAGATGGGCAGTTACTATAGTGATAAGAAGCATTGATATAATGAAATTTTTAAAAATGCAGTAGGGCTTTGAATTGCCCCCTAAAATTGCCTTCAGTTGTTTTCCAACATTTACCTCAGCCAGTAAGGCTAAGTAGTAGTCACTGCTATAGGATAAATGCATATATTTTGTAGTGAAAAAAAAAAAGTTAATAGACTTGAATAAAAGGTAGGAATGGTCTTTGTGCAACTAGAGCATTGGTGTGAGGTGCTAAAAAGTGAGTGGATAGTGGAGACTCAGACCTTGAACTGGGAGTGTACCTCAGTTATTTTCATGGTCTTCCCTCCCTCCAGGAGCAGGTCATGTTGCTTTCTTAGATTTAATCCCTCTATGGACAGCAAGCTGAGAATAAAAATGCAACTGGCATTTGCCTGTTAATCATATGCCATAAAATCATCTATGGGATAATGAGGGAGTGGGAAGGAGGAAAACGACAACCTTTCAGTGGTTATGGTGCACATTTGGCCCGAAGTCTGTCCGCCAAGGAGATGATTCCTTTCCTTTAATGGCCTGTTCATCTAGAAATAGTCATGAACATGATCTGAGAGAGAAAAAAAGCAGCTTGGATGAAAAAGCCCCAAGCCTGCTTTGACGGAGTTATTCTGGTGCAGAGATCCTGCCTTTCACTGTGAGACAAGCATCTCTCCTGGAGCCACAATTCATCTCAACCATCATCAGCCACCTGAAACATAGGCTTGTCCTCCCACCTGGCAGCCTCAATTCCCTTTACAGCCAGTGGCACACTCAGAGGGCCAGTGACATGGCTTGTCCTATCCTAGGGCATGTTAGACAGGTTGTAAAATCCTCTGGATCTGTGCATCAGCTCCTGTCCTGGAAGTTACAACTTGCTCATTGCTGAGATACCAGACTACAGTGCAGCATTATACTGTTTTTAGTATATAATGTACAGACTCCATCCTACAGACCCTTGCATACAAGAAAAGTCATTTGATTGAGGCCAAAGGAGCTATTTTGAGATATACGGATAACTCACATGAGTAGAGATTTGCAGAATGGGGCCCAAGATCTGTACAAGGAGGCCACACTCCGTCTTCTGCCTTAGGCACACAAATCTGTCAGTTTTAACTCGGTTTATACCATGACTTTTAACCTTGGCACTAAAATTTGAGTTCCAGGCACTCCTGCCCACTGCATGGAGACACCAAAGACAGGCTAATTATTTCTCACCCTGTTTCTTGCCAGATCTCATCTCACTGCAAGAACTTCAGCTTGTGTTTCCTGGAATAGATTCCTCCCTCTTTCTTTTTATGCCAAAATAATTCATTTCTGATTCCATAATTCCTTTGGAGATTTAGTAAGTATCTATAGGCAGAAAAGGGCAGCTGCTTCTTGCATAGCACTAAAATCTTAAAATGTTGAAACCAGCAGGACGGTCACCCCTTCAGATCTTTAATTTCACCCTGAGCAGATCTGATTTGTTGGAGGAAGTAACAGTTTACACATTGCAAAAATAAATGGTGCAGCAGGCGTTCATACACAGTAGGAGGTGTGAAAAATGGGGGGGGAAGGGGGAAGGGAGACTGATGGAAACAATCAACTAATGCAGAATGAGAGCCTTTTTCTCTCTCCAAGTGGAACTAATAGGAACATCAAATATGTTAAACTAAAACAGAAACATGAATGACGAAATTGTTTTCCACTTTTTTTTTTAAGAACCTTTTTTTCCAAGAGTGGTCACACATACTTGTGGAGGGAAAAAAACAATGGCTTGCTTCTAAGCACAAACAGTTTCAAGTGCTTGATTTTGAAAAACTGTTTTTGTTCATCTACATATCACACGCATCAGCTTAGAGCAAATAGCCTCAGTTGTGGCTGTCGATTGTCCATACTCAGGTGATATTCCCACAGGTGCTGGAAGCCAAGCAATATCACAGCAATAATCAGCAGAGTAGGACTCAGTGGATCAGTATTTGCAAACATCCCCTAGGCCTTCAGGAGGCAGAGTTAGCAATTTGCAGTGGCTTCAGTGGGTATGTTTTATGTTTCATTCTGTTGTAAGTGGTGATGGAAGAAAACAAGAGCAACATCTGGTCCTGCCAAGCATCTGGCCAAGGGAATGGGCATAAAAATGCCAGTTTAACTTTCATCTAGTACTGCCCATAAATACAGCTGTCAGACCAAAACCAAGTGATGGCTCCATCTAATAATCTGCTATTTAACTCAATTTTTCAAAGGTGTTTTTTCTTTATCAAAAAAGCCATTAGATGACAGAGATCATTTCCTCAATAGCACTATTTGGAAGCAACAAGTCTTCCCAATAGGACAAGGGTAAATTCTTGAAGGAAGCGTCTTTGTCTCAGAGGTTAAAACAGTTATATAAAGAAAACAAAGAGGGAGTGACATATTATCCCAGTTTCATTTAAAAACACCTTAATTAATGTCAGAGGGTTAAATTATAGATATTTATTAATGTTCTTATTGGAATGTCCTACAAGCTAAGAGAAACAGAACCCATTTCTTCTGAATATGTCACACAAAACAAAACTCTGTCCCTGATGGTGAATGCAATTGAATGGCTTATTCTAGGAACCATCATGTTGGCTATCAAATGTTTATCCTTCTAAAGGAGATAAGGTGACAAAGCAGTTTACTGGGCTGTCCTACAGCATTCTCCACAGTAAGCGGGATGCACTATTGGATCCACTCTCTTCCGTAAGCCTGGCATTAGCCCAGACCCTGTTTGGGGGGCTCTCCAGTTCTATACACTCACATTTTGGACATACACATTTTAGAGCTCAGAACACAAGAGAAAAGGGAGGCCAGTGGTATAACCACTGTCATCTCTGATAGGCACTCCTACCACCATTGTCTAAAAGTACCCCTAAGAACTAGACAGTGCTTCCATGTGCAGCTCCAGACATTTCAGCTCCTCAGCACCTGGTGCTGTGCTTCTTCTGGAGCTCCTATCACTGTTACAGAAATAATGATCACATCCATGCTGGTACATAGTAATGGTCCCAGGTGCTGGAACTTGGTTGTCTTCATAATTACTTTGCTTAAAAGATCCTTGCAAACAATTCCCAGTCATCACTGAGTACAAGGACCATCCCCAATGGGGAATTTGGATGCAGCATCTATGCTTTGGTACATGAGAGATTAACTGTATGAACATGGCCAAACTGGACCATTTAACCTCAGAGACTTAGCACTACTTACTGATGCGGATATAGTCAACGGACCATGTCTTGTATGGATATGGACTACCTGGAGCAGTTCACACATTGTGAAGAACTGTCCCAATGCCAGCAAGCATTGCTGTTCTGCTAGCCACTATTCATTTTCTTTGTGCCGAAGAACACCTAAGATGGCATCACACCAGTTTGCTTTAGTCATATTTGTTTTCAGTAAGGTAAAATGACTGGTAATGGACCTGACATGACTAAATCTGGAACCAGAAATGCAAGGCACTGCAGTACAGAGATTTGATTCAACCAGATCTGAAGCAGGTCAAAGAAGCAGAGTGGTGATCCTGCCCATAAATTAACCTCAAGAAATAGAACGGAAGTGCTTTAGCTGTTCGAGACTACTTGTTCTTCACATATTAACTGATGCAGCTAAGTCTGACATCAGTTCAGAAAACTACCGAAATGCACTCCAAGTGTCTTGCACGTGAGATGAACCATTGCAAGACGCATGCAAATTTAGACTTGGAGTAAATTAACTTTCCTGAATCAGAGCCCATACGTGCATTTTGGAAACAAAGTATGAAGAAGACAGAAAATTCCCTAAAACAAGGACTGCATTTAGCCAGCTAGCCATTCATGCCATAAATGATCATCTCTGTGAGTTTCTTATTGCTAGCTGTGCAAAAAATAAATAGCTCATGGAAATGAAGCTAAACTCATAAATTAGTGTGCTGCAGTTAAAATGATAATTAATTCCAAGATGATCTGATGCTTTTGAGGAAAATAGTTTCTTAATTTTGAAAAAGAATCTTCTTGGAGACATTTTGATATTGCATTTTTTCTACTGCAAAGCTAAGCTAAAGACAAGTCTGGTTGAAATACCAGTTTATATTTGGCACAGCTTATTCTTGATACCTACCCATTATCCTCATCTAACTACTTAAGTTTTTCTTGTGAACTCCTTCAGTGTAAACAAACCGTGTTAGTGTCCTAGAGCTATGGGCTTCAAAAGACTTACAATTACAAATTTTATTGCTCAGCATTACAAGATGATGGTATCTCAAGAGAAGGTGACAGTGAGTTAACAGATAGGTCCCCAAGGGCAACTGGCCCAGACCTACAGACTCCCTTCTCCAAACAGAGAAGCAGGCACAATTAGCAACTTTCAAAATGATAAATCTCTTTCCTTCATTCACCAAACCTAACATGGTTGAGTGGATGGTCTTTCATTCACATTTTGGTACTAATTAGCTCATAACATTTGGCTTTGTCTCATAAGAATCCTTCGCTATTTAGATGCCATCTCACATGTGGGAAAGTCACACGAATCATGTCAGAAGAACCAATTACAAAAGGAATTACTTTGCAACTCTCTTCTGGAAAGCTATTACAAAGCACGGCACATTGATTTCAGATACACATTTATTTTCAGTTTTTCTGATGTGGCCATCAGCTCAGAATAACAGTACCAGCAGTAGCAAGACACAAACAAATGCCAGAAGTCTTAGACATGCATATAGCTGTATTTCTGTCATGCCCACCATTACTGCATCTGATCACTAAAAAAGACATTATTAGAAAACACAGCACATATAAATTAGTAGTTGCTTGAGTTTTTTAATAAAAGTGACTTCTTTTTTTTTTTTCAAAAATATTTGTAAACTGAGAGGTGGACAATTGGACCTGGATCTCTTTAGGATCTATGTGGGAGTCAGCTTTTATATAGGGCTAGCATTTGTGTTTCATAAATTAAGAAACCAGCTGCAAATGTATTCAGGAGACTGGAGTTTTTTGCTCAGGTCCATTGCTACTTTGAACATCTCTTGGGTACGACCCAAGTCTTTGTCAGGAAGCTTAACAACACTTTCTAGAAGTCAATGTGTTTGTATGACTTCTATTTAATTTTCCTCTCCATCTCGTGATGTGAGGCAGAACTGTTACATTGTGCAGTAAAAATGGCATGATATTGAAGATACTCCAGCAGAGCCACAAGAAATGCCGTGTCAATATTTAGGGAATTTGTGGGATATCATTCCATTGCATGGAAGAGTCATAAGCTGTGGAAAACACCTAAATATCCTATGAGCCATCCATAGTAGAAGTTTTTGTCACATTTCCTTCCTCTACAGGGAGTTAAAATTTATGATCACTTTGACAATTTTCATCAAATATAATTTAAAAACCAATGGACAGTAAAAAGTGAGATTAAGATATAGTCAAAATTAACTCAGGGTCTTCCCCACAAAATCTGTCTCTGGTGGTTTACGAGGGATCATGCTGCAGAGGATCGATATGCTTTCTACTTTTACAAACCTCTGATCATTTTTTATTTATCCAGATATAGGCATCAATGGCTTCTGAGAAGGAAAAAAATCACCTTTTGTTCTCTACTTTCCATAGCCTTTAGAAATGCTCAAAAAAATACTTATAGGTATTTCCCTACTTTTAATATTCTGTTTCCTAAGTAGAGATGATTCTTCTCCCAGTCCATGAAAGGAATCTCATTTCTTAAAGAAACCTTGATTCTTGATTTCTAGAGTTGAATAAGAATCAAAACATAGGATCTGAATCCATGGGACTACTCTTTTATGAAGTGGGTCAGTAATTTACAGTCCAAAATTTTCTTCCAGTACCTTGGTTTCCTACAGCCTAGAGATGATAAGTAACTGAAAGTGAACAAGTGAATTTATACACTATTTCTGCAGATTTTGACAGTTTCAAATACAAAATTATAGATTCCTACAGCTCTTTTCTCCTGATTTGCTTAGGTCACAGAAGTTCAGGTCCCATCCAGCCATAACAGAATTTTCACCAAATAGTCTAAAGTTTGCCCATCGCTATTTCAGGCAGAGAGCAAATAGTATGCGTGATGCTTTTGGCACCTGCAGACATAGCAACATAACTAATAGAAAGACATCTGTTTCTGTTATGATGGAAGGATGTTTACATTATGGCAGATTTGCAAGTTCTACAGAGCAGAGGCCCTGTATTGGTAAAGGAAGTCATCATTTAGTTTGTTTAGCACTGAACACTTACCAGGGGCCACCTTGATCAGTAATCTGGAAGCCAGAAAAGTTGTGGATCTTGGCTTCCCAACAGGCTAAGCTATTGTGCAGAACTTTTGGCCAGAAAGCAGAATCCAGCTTCTTCATTTTTGACAGCAGTGACTGGTAAATTGCAGGGAAAGAAGAGGTCTCTTCCTTCAGTAGCTCTGCACTTGATTTTGTCAGGTGGTTTAAATTCAGATCTGTGTGGCAAACTCAGTTTTAAAGTTTAGAGGTTCCAAGGTCAATAAGCTGATGGTCATGGAAACTATCTTACACTTCCACTCTGAGAGAAGCTCTTGGAAGCCGAGGGTTGAGTAATAGCAGTGGGGAGAAGGGAAGCTCAGGGTGCTGGGCACAGGAAGGAAAGGGAGAAAAACAAAGGCAGTAAGTGGCAACATCACGTGAACAAGCAATATGGTTGCAGCAGCTACCAAATGGAAAGTAAAGCTAGCAGAAACAGTTAAAATTACATCAAAATTCATAGGACTTACTACATAGTGTGTCCTAAAGCAGAAATGTTCAGCCACAGCAGAATGAGACCTTCCTTTGAGCTGAAAAGAAGTATACATGAATATGAATCATATATGTATATGTATATGAATGACAGCAAATCGGTCTGGAAGAAACCTCTACAGATGTTCTAGTCCGCCCAGGCCAGTGCTGACACAGTTTGACCTCTGTCATTCTAAATAGCTGCATTTTAATTATTCTTAAAGAACAACTCCTCTTCAGCATCCCCAGGGTTTAATCTCTTGATAAGTCACACATTTAAATTAAAAATTATTTACTTTAATTTAAGCCCGTTATTCCTTGTACTAACCCTAATGACATGGGATTATTATAGATAGAGTTTATTCTGTTATTCTTGTAACAATCTTTTAAGTATCTATAATGTATTTTCATGTGTCCTTTGAGTGGTCTCTTCTCTGTGTTAAGACAAACAAGTTTTCAGTCACATGTGCTTCCAAATCTCTACTTACCTTACTGTGACCCTCAGGACTATCTCTAACAGATCCCTGTCTTTCTTAAATGTGACCCAAACTGGAAACAGTACTTCAGGGGAACCTCCACAGATGCTGAGTAGAAGGCAAAAATTTCTTCACATGTATCTTACATTCACATTTGTGTCTTGCTATGCTTGATATTCGCTAGGCTGTTTTTTTGCATGTTTCCTTCCAACAGCTTGCCACTGCTGGACAATTTGAAAAACATAAAATGTTTCGCAACAATCAAATCTCACAAGCCAATTTCATATGCGGCGCTCCTCATGGGTTACAAGCTTTTGATTTTAAGCCCTTGGAAGGACTGCAGTTGCTATGGGTGTCAGTTCCCCATATCTGGATGTGGAAGAGTAGAGCAAACAGCTTTGAAACATTCCTCATATTTGCAAACTGCCTGAGAGACAGCTTAGTCCTTGCTCTAGGTAAATCTATCCTCAGTCAAAGCCAGTATTGCTGTGCTCTAAGGAGGACTGTTCTGCAAGGACTTGGGCTCAGTACATCATTTCATGTTTCAAAACACTAAAAATGCTATATGTCCTGGGAGTGTATCTCCTATTTCCACTGAGAAACTCTCCATCTAGGGCTGGTTATAAAACTCAGACTCTATCATTGCTGCCAGAAAAACTTCTGAAATGCCACTGACAGCCTCTTTACCTCATCCAAACTGTGAAAAGAAGCTGAGATGTGATGTTGAGGGCCTGGAAACCGTATCTTCTTCCAGAGATTTTACATCACGGCTTTATTGTAGACATACTGGGGAAAAAAAGAAGGAAGACTTGATAGTTAAGTGACAGAAAACCTAGTAAGCAGCGCTTTGAGTTAAATATTAATGCAGATTTCCTATGAGTAGTTGAAATGCCTTTACACACGTACACAGACTATATAGCTGAAGAAAAGTGCGGAACTTCAGTACTAACCTTTGTAAAATGAAACTTTGAACTGGACAAGGGAATCAGGGATATTTCCAGGGTCTGCTGAAAACAATGATGACGACACTGGTCAAATTATTGTTGGCAGGGTATTTCAAACTAAACACTGCTCCTGAAGAGAATCAAGAAAAATACTAATTCCAAACCCTTCAGTAGCACTTTTTGTCAGTATTGCTCAGACACCTACGTATCTTGTACATAAGAAAACTGAGGCATTCTGAGAAAAATAGTTTTTCCAAAGTCTTACAACTGATGACAGAAGCAGGAGTAGAGAATTTACCTGAGTCTGACTCTGGTGCTCTAATCATTAACTTTATCTTATTTATGACTTAAGCATACAAAATACTTATACTGTTAAAACTCAGTTATTTTTTCAGGATAAACTCCTCATGAGATCAGAATATGTGCACTTCATGCACTGGTACCTGTCTGTAAAATGGAGGTTAAGATGGTAAAAGGCCTGTAAAATGGGAATTATTCAATTGCTTCAACAGTTGGAGAACAAAACCTATCAGCAATGCTCCACCTCACTGATCACTCTGCATACATGTACATTTTGTGGTGTTCAAGGGTGAAGAAAAAGATGTGAGAACAATGTGTGTTAATATCTGATTATACTGGATCTCAATCTGAGGGAGAAAACTTTCAGAGCACAGAATGGGTCAGTAAAGTTAAGGTCAGCCCTGGAAGGAAAAATGAAGGTGTCAGTCTAAGGGAGAGGGATTCCAGATAGTGAATGTCTTTCTGTCTGGTACATCTTACCTGTGATGTATCAGTTTTCTTCAGTCTTCAATTGCAAGACCAGCTTCCCTCTGGGTACTCAGCCCCCTGAGCTGGAAGACAGGGATGAGGAGGAGCGGAATGAAGTCCCCACAGCCCAGGAGGAAACGGTCAGTGACCTGCTGCTCCACTTAGACGTGCACAAGTCTATGGGGCTGGATGGGATCCACCCAAGGGTGCTGAGGGAGCTGGTAGAGGAGCTCGCTGAGCTTCTGTCCATCATTTATCAACAGTTCTGGCTAACAGAGGAGGTCCTAGAAGACAGGAGGTCAGACAATGTGACGCCTATCTACATGAAGGGCAGGAAGGAGGATCCAGGGAACTACAGGCCTGTCAGCCTGACTTCAGTGTTGAGGAAGGTTATGGAGCAGCTCATCCTGAGCACCATCAATTCAGCATGTGCAGGACAGCTGGGGAACCAGGCCCAGCCAGCCTGGGTTTGTGAAAGGCAGGTCCTGCTTGATGATCTCCTTCTACAACAAGATGACCCACTTAGTGGATGAGGGAAAGGCTGTGGATGTTGTCTCCTTGGACCTTCGTAAAGCCTTTGACACCATCTCCCACAGCATTCTCCTGGAGACTCTGGCTGATCATGGCTTGAACAGGTGCACTCTATGTTGGGTTAAAAGCTGGCTGGACAGCTGAGCCCAAAGAGTGGTGGGGAATGGAGCTACATCGCACTGGTGGCTGATCACACAGGGTGTTCCCCAGGGCTCAGTGTTGGGGCCAGTTCTGTCTAATATCTTTATCAATGATCTGGATGAGATGATTGAGTGCCCCCTCAGTAAGTTTGCAGATGACACCAAGCTGGGTGGGAGTTTTGATCTGCTTGAGGGTAGGAAGACTCTGCAGAGGGATCTGGACAGGCTGGATTGGTGGGCTCAGGTTCAACGAGGCTCAGTGTTGGGTCCTCCACTTGGGTCACAGAAACCCCATGCAACGCTACAGTCTTGGAGAAGAGTGGCTGGAAAGCTGCCTGGTGGAAAAGGACCTGGGAGTGCTGGCTGATGACCAGATGAACATGATCCAGCAGTGTGCCCAGGTGGCCAAGAAGGCCAACAGCATCCTGGCTTACATCAGAAGCAGTGTGTCCAGTAGGACACGGGAAATGATTCTTCCCATGTATGCAGCACCGCTGAGGCTGCACCTCAAATACTGTCTTCCATTTTGGGCCACTCACTTTAAGAGGGACGTAACGGTGCTGGAGCGTGTCCAGAGAAGGGCAATGAAGCTGGTGAAATGTCTAGAGTACAAGCCTTATGAGGAACAGCCGAAGGAACTGGGGTTGTTTAGCCTGGAGAAAAGGAGGCTTGGGAAGACCTTATTCCTCTCTACAACTACCTGAAAGGAGGCTGTAGGCAGGTGGGGATCAGTCTCTTCTCCCAGATTAACAAGTGACAGGACAAGATGAAACATCCTCAAGTTACACCAGGGGAGGTTTAGATTGGATAGTAGGAAAAATGTCTTCACTGAAATGGTGGTGAAGTATTGGAACAGGCTGCCCAGAGAGGTGGTGGAATCACCATCCCTGGAGGTGTTTAAAAAATGCAGAGATGCAGGGGTTAGGGACATGGCTTAGTGGTTGACTTGGCAGTCCTGAATTAACAGTTGGACTTGATGATCTCAAAGGTCTTTTCCAACATAAATGATTCTATGATTTTATGATCCAGCATTACCATTAGGAAAACCTTCCACGTATTGTCCTCAATATAGTTAACATCCTTGTTAGAGATCAAGATTTTGTCTTAGAATGTAAAACCTCATTGCTATGAGTTGCTACTCTGGATCTCAAATTTTTTGTTAACGCTACACTCTGGGACAAGACTGAGCTGTAACCCCCAGCACTGAAAATCCCTTCCATTCCTTACTCTATGGGTTCTGCCAGTTTTGTGGTCTGAGAACCTGGCTTATTAACGCGTATCTGTGGTTAGTGGTAATTCAGTGGTGGGAGTAACTCTTGATTCATCTGTGTGATTTGTCTGCCCTGAAGGCCTGTGTCTTCTGTTTCCTGCAGTTTCTGTTCTTTCACAATTCCAGTAACAGAGACCCCACAACCTTGCTGGTGACCCTTTTTTCAGTTTTTCATTCGGTTTTTCACTGTTCCTTACACATTAGTAAAAAAATGTAAAAACAATCTTTTCTATAATATAACCTCATTCTTTTCCTGCTTACCCTTGTCACAAGAAGCAAATTTTCCCATTCTTCCTTGTGTCATTCTTATATGTGATTCATGTCACCTTGGCTGTCTCCTTTCTGCTCTAACAATCCCAAATGATGCAACCTTTCATGATAAGCCATATTTTCTGGACCTTGAAAGATTTTTGTTTCTGCTTTTTACACTTTCTTACCAACCCTTATCCTTCTTGAACTGGATACAGAGCTCCTGCCAGGGTCTTGGTGGTAATTGGACTACTTCACCTCCACTGCAGCCTTTTGTCCACACTTCCCAGCATGCTGATCTGCCAACAGCACCACATTAACTTATGTGTAGCTTGAGAATCACTGTAGTTTCCATGAACCTCCGCCCTCCCCATCAATCTACATTACTGCAAAAGTTCTATTTAGCCAAGTGTAGTCTGTTTGATATATATTAACAGACTATTCTGAACTAAGCTCATACATTCCTATTAAATAACATGGGGGCTTTATCTTGTTGTGTTCAGCTTCTTATTTCCAATTTACCAGCATTATTTTGAATTCAAACCTTCACTCCAGACTGTTGTCAGTGACTGCCAATTGGGTGCCTGCTGTATAAAAAACATTAAACATTTCTTCCTTATTAGTATCACAATCAGTAGCTGTTCAGCAACATTTAGCATGTCTTAAGTTATCATGTTTGTCCTCTAGCTGTCACTCCAAAAGGACACAAATCCCCATACAGATCTATAGGCTCTATACCACACTTGCTGGCTGCACCTGTATGTCTTGGATGCTCTGAAACATCTCAACATGATTCCTTGGGTTACTGAGTAAAGTCACTGCTGACCTCTCAGTTGGGTCACTCTACAGGCTCTGCTGACAGTACTGATTCTGCTGGCCACAATAGGTGCTAAGATATATAATGCACATATAGACTTATACATAGAAACACCAATGCAGGTTTTAACCTTAAATTGAGTTTAACTTAGTTGGGCATTTTGTTGTACACCTTATTGACCCCTAAACTTACCTTCCCTTGTTTTCCTTTCCTTTCTATTTTTCATTGTCTGCCTTCTTCATCTCCCTCATTGTACTGGCTTTGGTTTGGCTAGAGTTAATTTTCTTCATAGTAGATTGAATGGTGCTGTTTTTTGGATTTCTGCTGAAAACAGTCTTGAAAATACAGGGATGTTTTTGTTATTGCTGAGCAGCGCTTACACAGCATCAATGTCTGTATCTCTTGCTGACCCACCAGAAAGTAAGCTGGGGATGCATAAGAAATCGGAAGGAGACACAGCTGGGACAGTTGATGCCAGCTGACCAAAGGGATATTCCAAATCATATGACATCATGGTCAGCAATAAAGGCTAGGGGAAGAGTGAAGGGAGGTTGTCCAGAGTGATGGCATTTGTCTTGCCAAGTAACTATGACACTTGATGGAGCCCTACTTTCCTGGAGATCACTGAACAACTGCCTGCAAGTGGGAAGTGGTGAATTAATTCCTTATTTTGCTTTCCTTTTGCACACAGCTTTTGCTTTACCTATTAAACTGTGCTTATTTCAACCCATGAGTTTTCTCACTTTTTACCTTTTTGATTCTTTCCCCCATCCCACTGCAGAAGGGAGTGAGCGAGTGGCTGTATGGGGCTTAGCTGCCTAGCAGGGTTAAGCCATTACACAATCTTTTATCTTTTGGGTTGGCTTTTTTTTTTTTTTTTTGATGGAGAGGATGGAATAACCACCACTGATATATGTATTTCTCCCAAACACTCAGAAGGCAGGGGTTCTGGCAGCCATGGGCACCAGCTCCCTGTGTCACCCTGCCTTCAGGCAGAGCATCTGCAGTGCCCACAGGCTCCCATGACATGCTCAGGGAACAGCGGGCACTGCCTTGCTTCATAAGCCTTTTTATTTTGGAAAATACCTTGCACCCCTTCCCTTTTTTTGTTCATGGTCGCCTGAGATGTCACAGTTTCTACATGTTTTGCTTTCCTTACATTTCCCCTTTTTTTCTCAGAGAGGGAGCTAGGAGATTTTGTCAGGGATGGACTCCACCCAACCATAAAAAAAGAAGCCAGTAAAGGCAGTGGCAATTAAAAAGGACAAGGATACTGACTCAGCATTTCCAAACCATCATGGCAGCTGGAATTGCAAGTGTCCCAAGAGGAAAGATATATAGTGAGGGGGAGATGCCTTTTGGCTAAGGAAGCAGATATAAGTCAGGAAAGCTGGACTGCTGATGCCTATTTTACATTTAAATGAAAGTAAAAAATGCAGCATAGAATCAAAAAAATAAAAGGTTTGCAGTGTCAAAAACTACAGGAGTGACAACTTCAATTTTGATGATCTGTTTCTCTTATTTCTTTGGCTTGCTAAATAACAGCGATAATAGGTTCTTCCAAATTTCACTAAGATAATTTTTACAGCAGGTTCACACATAAAGAAAATGCAGATGGTATAACGTGGTAACAATCTGGCTAATACACAGGAAAAGGGTGTTCTCCCTCATTTAAATTCAGAAAGATTTTATGCTTAAAAAGATGAGACAGTAATCAGGCTGGGTCATAGGCACAGAAAGGAGGAAGAACAGCCCGATTGACGGAGTCATAATGAAGCTCAGCCGTGAAACTGAAGGTTTCACATCAAGGTGAAAGATTAGAGTGAGTCTGATAGTAAAACCTGAAGTTAAGCTCATACAAGAATCTGTTCCTTTCTTTGCTACAGATTAAATCTGTGATCTATTCAAGCCATTCAACCTCTCCAAATCTAATTCTCCCTGTGTAAACTGAGACTAGCTCTTAGTCCCTTTAATAAAGTACTTTGACAGCTACAGATTGGAAGTGATGCTTGCACAACACTGGCCAAATGCTGGTTCCTTTCAAACTCATGGCAAAATTCCTCTGGGCCTCTTCGGCTGTTGATATTAATAAATTAAATGTGCCCAGTGCCATTCTCTTGCGCTGCAGCCAGCTGGCAGGGAACAGCCGGTATCTATATCACCAAGTTCTTTTACCCTCTTAAACTGGGTGGTCATATCCAAACTTTTTGTTGGGATAGGCTTGTGCAAGCTTCCAAACTGTTCGCAGGAATTGTGCACTGTGTGCAGGGTGCTGCCTGACCCCAGCCCAAATGATTCCAGAGTCCCTTCGGACACTTAAATGTACAGAATATCCAGACCCAGTGCCTGGTAATGTTCCTCAGCGCCAATCTACCAGCTCTGAGTAACTTCTGAGGCAGACACTTAACTTATTAATTTTAATATGCCATACAGTTGGAACTATTAACTCTGTTGATATTTCTTTCAAGTGTTCCAATCATTTCCTTTTATTGTATTTGTGTATATGTTTCTGTATTCTGAGGGTGCCTGTAAAATGCTAGCAGCATTCAACTTGGACTTAATCTGATTGCTAGTGTAAAATACCAGCCTGCAAGATCTCTTTCTTGGATTCCTTTCATCAGCTCATTCTGCAAAACCACCTCCATGTAATTACAGGAACATCCTGCGACCTCTGAGTTTGTGAACCACTGTGCTGTTCAGACAGCTGGTAGAACACAGAGGTTAATCTCAAATCTGATCCGCAGCCAAGGTGGGCTGGTAAACTCCAATGAAGCATAAAGAGCCACGTTATTAAGGCAGGGCAGGTTTTTACACAGCATTGCCCACTGAGTGCAAGCAAAATAGACTAATCCCTGAGCTACCAGAATCAGCTAGCTATTTCCAAAAGCCAACAGCAGCAAGGAAGCTATTGTACGACTTATTTTCAAACAACAGAAAGGGAACATTGGAGAAAGGAGGGGCTGGGTGGGAGTGGAGCAGTTTGACATCTAATCTATCATTTTTATTAGGCTGAGTCTGCAGACATTTGAATTGTGTTTTCCTCACTTTTTAAATGAAATGGAGAACAGTAACACTAACGACCCAGCTTCTTATGAGTGATAGAGTAATTTAAACTTCATAGAGCCTCCTATTTCAGATAATGTTAATTTATATGTGAAAGAACCTGCAAGCATGGAATTTTTGTTTTAAAAAAAACAAAACAACAAAACTTCAGAGTGATGTAACACATCTGCCTGAGGGCACATGTAAAAGACTTTGCAGGAAAGTGGAAAAAATAATGTTTTCCAAGCACACACATGATTCCACACATACGTGCACACAAAATAACAGAGAAGATGAAGGGAAGGAGGAGGCTGGGTGCTCCTTAGAAGCTGTTTTCTTAACCTCTGCAACAGCCCAGCCTCCCTGCTGTGCTCCGCCCCCCCCCCCCCCCCCCCCCCCCCAGCTCTCCTTGTGTGCTGTACAATGTCATCCAGAGCACCAACAACAGCTTGAGTGAAAACAGCTTTCACTGAGAATGGGAAAGATAGGAAAGAGATTAGTGCTTTTTATGTATAAACCTTGTGGTTGGTGACCAAAGCCGAAGACAAAGTACAGGAGCGAGGTGAGGGAAGTGAACACAAGGAAAGGCGAAGTCTAGGTGACTTGGAAGATAGTTTAAATCCATCAACAGGCGGCTAAGATCTGAACTAGTCATCTGCAACCAGGGGAGAAATCACAGTCCCAGTGTCAACAGCCACATATCTTATTGCCTTTGAAGTGGCCAGTATTTTACCCAAAAGTTACTACCTAAGATTGTTATCTGGCTACTTGCTGGCCTATGTGAGACAAATTGGCAGTCTTCAGCTAGATCCTGGTAGACTAATTCCACAACACCACATTTGGCATTCATTAGCTGTCCTGGCTGTGGGGCTAAGTAGGAACAGTCAGAAAGACTGAACCTCCATTTCACCCCTCAGAGGTGGTCTTTCCAGCACAGCTTTGAGACCCATGGATAAATCAGTATGGGGCAGTTAAGTCCTGTAGTAGGTACATGGGTAATTAGATGGCTTTGCTTTGAAGAGCTCTGCATATTTCCTTCAGCAGCACTGCATATGATTACATACTCCTTGCAGATTGTTAACAGCGCAGTGAAACTACATAAAAGCAATCTTTCTTTTCCCTTCAAGCTTCCTAAGTGTGAATAATATAGAAAGGAAGAGAAAGAGTTGAGGTACCTACCTGAGAGAAAGGTACCTAGCCCAAGGAAAGGAAAACCTGAAGAATGCAGGTAATAGTATACTAAATATTTGTTTACTGAGCAAATGTAATTTGCTCTTTCATTTTTTTCAGAGGTTTTTTTTGTATTCACACAGACAAATTGACATTGCAAATGTTCTTCATTCTTAGGGTCAATCTACATTCATAGGCTTTATTTAGATTGACTGCTCCTACAAGGTGGCAAAGAGATAAATGTTCTCCTGAAATACTCCTACTGTAGGTACAATGCAACCCAAGGAAAATCAAGTCAAACAGCACTAAACTTGCATTTTGAATAACCTGCTACAAAGAACTTTTAATGTTTTAAACACCATTTGTCGCTGTCATATTGGAAGAAAAAGTACAGTTCAGCTAAGTGGTAGCTCACTTCGACAACATGAAAGCCCTCTGAACTTCTGCTTTTATTCTAACATTGCAAGCAGCTTTCTGTAAGTTAAGAGCTGGAAAGAAGGGAAAAAGCAGGAGTTGCAGTGGGGTTTCAGCCCTGCAGGCAAATAAAACAGCTTAAGTTTAGCAAGGGGATAAGCAGATGTGAAGACCCCTAACACAATGCTCACTGCATGTCCCTCGTTCAGCTGGATGCCTGTTTTAAAGATGAATGTACATCTCTGCAAGACAAGTAGTCTGTGGGCCATACTGTAGATAAAATAGTGCTTGCCAAAGACTGTTAGCTGCTGAGTAAAGCTTTGACTGTCAAACTGTGAAGGGGCAAAAAGAGCAAGAAAATTGGCTACGGCAAAGCTCATTTGTAGGCTGATTTTTGGAAAAGCAAACTTTGATAATGACTGACTTGTGAAACTGAGCATGGGCCAATGCTGAGGGGTGGTCTGAGGATCATCTCTGAAGGTGAGGACACTTAAGCCTCAGGGTGCCTCTCTGCTCATGTTCTCTTTTCTGACTGGAAGTTTTGGGAAAATTTCCACTGAAACACAGTCCTCCACTATTGCAAAGAATCACAGACTCCCAGAATGCCTGTGTATGGATGAGACTTCTGGAGATCTAGTCCAGCCCCCCTGCTCAAAGCATGGTCAAATAGATCAGGTTGTCCAGAGCCATGTCCAGACACCTTTTCAAATTCTCCAAGGATGGAGATTCCACAGTCATGTTGGGCAACCTGTTCCAGTGTTTGACCACCCTCAGAGTAAAAAAATGTTGTCTTCTGTTTAAGCAGTTTCTTGTATTTCAAGATGTACACATTCATCCTCTCACCGGGCACTGCTAAGAACCTGCTACACCTCTCATTATCCGCCCCGCGCCCCCCCCCCCCTCAGGTATTTATACACATTGATAAGATCCCTGCTGAGACGGTCTTCTCCAAACCGAACAGTCCCGGCTCTCTCAGCCTCTCTCCATTGATTCTTTTTATTTCATGTTCAAGCATGTGCTCAAAGTTGTGGTGGGTCAGCTTTAAGGGAGAGGCTTTAGCCCTTTATGCAGCAATACGAACTCTCAAGTACACTAAAATGTCCATATTATGTTAAACAGTAAAACTGGGAAGAGCCCCAAAATCCTTTCAACTCCTCTGCTTTCAGCAATAACTTGCTGAAGCTGTTCTCTGCCACTGTCACTTTTTTCATATTAGAGCTCTTTTATGACAGAAAGTTTGTTGCTCTGCTTTCCTGTGAGATTCCAGGCAGCGTAAGCGTGCTGGATGCAGCACAGCCGGCTCAGGGCAGGATGCTCAGCTGGACCAGCCGAGGGGTGCCCAGAGGGATGGCTCCCTGTCATCCACCAGCTTCTCTGCTCAGGACACAGAGTTTCCCTCTGGGAGCAGACCTTTCCTCTTGTGAAGCACTCCTTGAAACTCGTATATCCTTTTTGCTCAAGTGCTTCTTTCTAATGTCCATCTGGTTTTGAGTAGAAAAGTCCTCGGGGCAAAGAAGGAGAGAATACGGCTCTACTCCTTTAACCACAATATTCTGATAAGGGTATATGACATTCCCATTAACATAGGAGTCATATACTTCTTTGTAATTTATTCATTCAGTGCACATTAAATAATCAGGGAAGGGGTGGGGGGTTTTTACTGCCGAACTTAATTTTCCCCTTCAAATATATTGTAACAGATGCTTATGAATCAGATAGTGATTTCATTAAAAATTCACAGTTTGTGCTTGTGTACTTTGGAAAGTTAAGGACAAACTCCTTTTCCCATGCAGATTTCAGGTTATTTTTCTAGATTCTTTTCCTAAATACTGAATGTTTTTTATTCGCTGAACACTTAATAGGCACATTATCTGATATTCAGTAGTCTTTAAAATTATTTTTGTAGAATTGAAGAGAATTTTATTCTCAGAATAAGAAAATAGATAATTGTTTTAAAGTTTCAGCAAAAACGTCTCTTAAAAATGTGATGAAATGTCCTCATAGTTGAAGTAACACAAAGACTATTTCCACCACACTGTGGTTTTTTTTTAAATCTTTTTCTCTTTAGACATTTTTAGGCAAAACACTCCTTGTGCATATTTTTACGAGCAACTCAAGGCAAACCTGAATGTCCTAGTAAATTAAATAAATGCAATGCTTTGTTATTGTTTTCCCTTCGTGATAGCTATCTCAGTATTAAATCCTTCTGGCGACAAAGCATGGTAGGTTTTTGTTGCTTTTTTTTTTTTTTTTTTTTTCTTTTATTAAACTGTGATATAGCATGTTGAAGAAATGTCTATGTAAAACCAAAAAAAACCAACCCACAAATAATTTAGTTCCTGGATGCAGCCCAGAGAAGGTAGACATAGATAATAAAGTAGTCTTATTCAGCCTTAATTGTTTTTTCAGTTTCTCTTTCTGCTTTTCATGACTTAGAACTTCCTTTTGAATAGTGAACGGAAATACTTAACTGCATAAACAGAAATTAAGTTGTTTTGATATTAATTTTGGGGGTTTTGCACACTGTCTCCAACTTCCATTAACATGTTGAAATGATACCTAAAAAAAGGAGCCGTTCTTTACCAGGTTAATACTTTTGCACGAATTATATGTTCAATTCATGCAAATAAACTCAGATTATTCTTACAGTTTTTAACTTCAATTTATCTCTTTTCCTGAACTAAAGGTCAAAGTGACAAGAACTGAAAAGAATTTAAAGACAACTAGCTAGGGAATTGAAATTGTTACATCTTTTCACACATTGTCTTGGGAAGGAATTCGGAAAAGCAGTGACAAATTTTTTCCAAGGCTCACCCAGTTAGACAAATGTGAATTGTTGATTTAGCTCCTCTAGCAAGAGAAATGTAGGACATAACTATAAGATAGGCTAGAAATAAAAGCATTATTTCTAGCTATTACTACAATTCTCACCTCTGGAGATACAAAAAACTGGGGAAAAAATTACATCTTTGATTCAAGTAGGATTATTTCCATCCACTATCATCTCATACAGAATTATAAAAGCTTCTGATAAGGCACATTATTCCTAGGGAGTTCACTTTCTGGAATATACACTGCTGAGTCCTTGCCAGACTAACAGGTCTGAGTCAGCCCTATCCTAATCATTTTATCCATAGCCTGATTGTCCATGTGCCTTATAATCTTGGACCTCATTCAAAATAAATAATGGCAGTAACAAGCCACAGACTGAACTTTCCTCTGAAATTTTTTTAGGACAACATCTTCTTGCATAAGGCAAGCAACATCTGCTGAACCAAATGAAGAAGAAATCCTTAATGGCTAGGACTGAGGAAAGGAAAATAAAGGAAGATCAGGTATAAGCCCTATCCCACTGAAACCAGAGGAATTTCTTCCTTAGGCTCCAGGCAAGCTGGGAACATGTTCCTTACCTCCATGCTCATGTTTATCACAACTCCAAGCTGGGTGAACTACCACCTCTGGCTCTACTTCTCCCAGCTGAATGTGAACAATACTTCCTCTTTAAATACTCCAATCTTCTATTAAGAGATTTAGCCTCTTTGACTGCAACTTGCATACTGGAGTTCAGAGGCACTCAGCACTTCACTGGTGCTTCCTAAATATACTGACGTGTTTTGTACACCCGTACTCTTCAACCAAAGGTTGGCCTTCTGCATTTGGCCTACTGATAACTTTAGAATTTGATGTTTCCACAAACATGTAAAAAAGCTCAACATTAACTTCTCCCTGTATGATGACTCCAGTTACTTTTGTCTGCTGAATGTGTTTCAAGTTTTGTCCTACACTCAGTCAAATTACAGTTTGTGACATACTGTTATTAGTTGTAGGTAGCAAAAGACCTTTCCTGAGACAAGAGCACATTTTCCAACCTCTGTGAGAACAGCAAGGCACGCAAGAGGTGTGTCCCAGTTTGGAATTGCCTTTTATGTTAGCGTAATGTTGAGAGATGTCACATTTAATCAGTTTTAATACTTTTCAAGTTGCACTTTCATATATAGAAGTATAACAGAAAGTACAATGACATCCAACCAACATTGAAGTTAGAGCAAATCAGTGATCCAATTGCGCATAATTCAAACTCACCAGATTTATTTCTTTCCACTAGAGAATGTCTGTCAGAGCCAGGAAAAAATTTTATCACCAGGCTAAATTCATATCAACAATTAAATAATCGTTTACAGAAACAGCAATTTTGCTTTGCAAATAGCATGACTCCCTGAAGCCCTTTTTTTCTTCCTGAATCCCTCAACCCTTTTCTCTGTCGTGTCTTTGTACATTTTTTGTTCTTTGCAGCACAGTTTTGTTTGCCTGGGATTATAGCTATCAGTTATCTTTCATGTAAAAAAGTATATACAAACTATTCACTTTTGAGGTTGGAGAGTTTTTGTTTTTATTTCAATTGATTAGCTGTTAGCAATAAAACAAAATGTAAATAACTGGAAGAGGATGATCCGGACAGCAAAATTCCTTTTTGTCTCTGTATCAGATCTGGCAAAGATGGAAGAAAAAAAAAAAAAAAAAAACCACAGCAAAAAAAACCCCAAAAAACCCCAGACTAGATCTCTAATGCTGTTTTGCCTGAGTACGCTGGATATTTTTGTGAATTTAGTGATTTGTTAGGATAGGCTTGGGACTGCCAAAGGGAAAGGATATGGGATACAGGGATGGGAGTAGGAGTGACTTGATTCCTGAGGAAAGCACAGGACTGTGTGAACAATTGCAACCGAGGATGTTTCAGCACTAAGTCTCCCAGAGCTGCAAGTACTCTGTCTCTGCCTGCAGCCACACTGAAGTTACCAGGAAAACTATGTCAGTGCAGTGAGGCAGCCTCTGAAGGGAGGGGAATCTAAAAATGGAAGACCATTTGCACATGATTATCTGTTGTAAACTCATAATCCAGGCCATCCTGAATAAAAACATTGAGTTCACACAGACCTTTTTACAGCCTCAGGAATGCAGAACTGGAAGAGAGCGCTGAATCACCGAGTGTTGTTCCCTGTTACTCTGGGCACCATATTGCAAGATATCTTTCATAAACTTGAAGAAGATCCTGAAACCGTTTATGAAGGAGGTCCCTATCACAGTCTCTGTTTCACAAATGAGGAAAATTAATCTTTGGAGGGGTGAAATGACAAAGCCATGATCACCCAATAGCCCACAGTAAAAATACTGGATTAACCCTCCTTTTCCTGAGCATTGTCCCTGTGCTGTAGCCCCTGTGCTGATCAAGGGCTTCTAAAGGTGCTTTGAAGATTGCAAAGATCAGTGTCCCACACACTGTTGTTGTTCATGCTTGCAATGCTTTTCTTCACTGATTTATGTTAAAAAGGACACGGTGCTCTGCGGTAATATTGGAGAAATACTTCAGCACACATTTTTTTCTGGCATTTCTCAGAACACAGAATTGCTCCCAAAGTGACTGGCTTCTGGAAGCTATTGGAAAACAACATGAAGCCTTCAGTTTCTGAATAAAACTTTCCACCTGTCCTTATGGATGCTGAAAATTAAAGTGTGCAGTTTTGTCAATTACAATAGAAAATACCACAGCCATCATTTGAGATGGCTATGTATTAAACAGACCACCCCAGAACGCCTTTAAACAAGAGCAGGAAAGAGATCGCTGTTCATGGGGCTGGGACCTGCCAATCAGACCAAGACTGAATGCCTGTCAGTCTCCCTCATATTTGACTTGGAAGCAACTCATATCAATATGTAGTCAGGAAATGGCTCTTTAATCACTGCAAAGTCTCTCCTGATTTTAAAGATTAAATCAGCCACAGGCTCCTTGAGTCTTTTTTTTTTTTTTTTAACTCCTCCAAGATAACTGATGATAGCATTTGAGAATGATTAGCCATGCCGCACGGCATAAGCGTACAGCTTGCTCCAATTTCATGCATTACAGGCCATGCTGTACAACACTGATCTCAGATAACAGGACATCCAAAGAGATCTGACAGACTTGTCTGTGAGTGATATATGGGGGGAAGACAACTTGAAATACGGAAGGAAAATAAATTACCCAATATATTAACAACGATCTTGTTAGAAACGTTGTAGAAAGATGGGCCAGGAAAGAAGCAGGGTCTCCACAGAGAGCCCAGTGAGACGGGATTCAAAAGGCAGAGCACAGTTAGAAATGCTACTGCTCCAGGAGGAGTATCCAGCGGGATGGATGGATGTTCACAAGGTACCCTTAAGACTTCCAAAATGGCAACCGGTGCTGAAGGCTCTAAGACAGCAAGTGACAGCCAAAGACATCACAGGAGTGTGCTTTGGAAAAGCAGTGGAGGTAAAGGAGAGGGCAGAGAGGGAACAAATTTGTAGGGCACAGCTCCCTGGAGCGGGCCAGAACTGGAATGTCCAGGTGGGAGGTGAGAGGAGCCAATGGGGAGGGGGCTGTCTGCCAGGGCTGCCATGAGAAACTGGAGTTTTAGGTGGGAGAGGACTTGGGCCAGATCATCCACTCTTAAAAGAGAGGGTACCACATGTGTCCTGGGGAGAGGGAGGTGCAAGATGCATGGGAAGGGACACAGCACGTGCATGTGCCTCGTGTAAACATCCGTGTGCTTTCATAGTTGAAACCCAGATGAATACTGAGTGAAGCCTACACATTGTCAGCACCCTGAATCACTGAATTCACCCTGAGATGGTCTGAGGCTTCCCTGGAGGCTGGTGGCTTCTCACTTGGTGTGGGAAAGGGGCAAAAGAATGGCAGAACTCCTTCTGCTCTGTCACCAAGCTAGCTGTCACTGGGACCATCAAGTCAGCCCCTGTTCTTCTCACAGCGATCTGGCTCACTTCAAGAGAAATATTCCCCAGCCTGACACACAGCCAAATAAATCCTCTTGGAAGTTATTTTTCTCGGATCCTGCATTTCTCTAATAACACACATGCCATGTTTCACCCACTGTCCTCCACGCTTTTTTCTCCCACATCAGATTTAGTGCAGAAACAAGGTACCGCTGCGGCAGTCCTTCCCCTCACTCCTACCAGTAAACTTTTAGTATTTCCATGATGTTTAAAGGATTTAAAAAATGAACTATCAGGTAAAATTTTACAGCAAAAGCTTTTCCTTTTTCTATGAGGGTTCATATTTTCCCATAGAGATTGCCTGTTTTCAAGTTGTTGATATTCAAACACATGCTAAAGCATGCACGTCCACCTCATTTAAACTCAGAAAATGTGGAGCTAAATAGACTTGGCTTGTTCTGTATTTCTACCATTCAAGCACCAGTACGAAATGAAATGGAGAAAAGGCAGAATTCATTTGGTTCCTCAAGGCTTCTCGAAAAGCCACTGAAGTCAGCAGCATGAGTCCTTTTAACATGTGTGGAGTGAGTCAGGCTGTACAACCTCAGTTAGAAATACCAGCAGGACCATGTAAAGGTGGGGGTGGTATGCACAGAAAAGCTGCAACTGCACATATACAGCCATTGTAGAAAGATGCATAAGAAGCAACTGGAAACCTTGATACCTTTGAAACACCCCAAGAAAAAAATAGGTGCAACTTTGAAATTTGCCTTCCTGAATGTCTCCAACTATAATTAGTTTTTAAAGAATTAACTATTAATTTGAAACCTCACACCAGTCTCATTTTCAGTCTCCTTTCACAGATACTTGCCTCTTCACTTTAGGAACTGCAAAACTTGAGCTTTTTCTCAAAGAACAACTGGATGACGATGTCATGGTCTCAGCTGCCTCTCCCGTACCTCTCTTTGTGACACAGACTTAAAACTTCTTGACAAATCAGTCTCACAACAGCAGCTGAACTCTAAAGAGAGATTTCCAAATAGTCCTGCAGTAAATTGATGAGTACAGGAGGCTGTATCTATTGCTTTTTCCAAGATGCTCACAGAGAATTTAGGATTCTCAATTAATTCACCTCTTTGATACCTCTTGCTTTATTCCAAGCCTTTTCCTTAAAACTGTGGAAAACAGAATGCACCAACACCTCAAAATTGGTTTTTCAAGATTACTGACTTTGTATCATTTGAATAACTGACAATACATTCTGGATAGTTAATTTTTTCCATGAAATACCTCAAACTGTGATATTGCCTAATGCCAGATTGGACTAGGCAAACATGTCAGCCAGTCTCCATAGCTGATGATGAATTGAAAAGATTTGATATGGGGAATTAAAAGATAAAGATGAGTGAATAATCAGTAATGAATAGGCAATAAAGAATAGCCTACTGAAAAAAATTTGTTTCCCTATGTGTACACATGGTTCTGCTTATGAACTACTATTGTTATCTCTTTTTCTAATGCTTTTATCAGCTAATTTATATGATCAGCTCTTGGGTCCTAGATTCTTTTTAAAAACTTGTGAGCATTTATGACTTGGAATTTGCATTGGAAAATAGATTACATAATATTATCTCTGCTGTTTCGCTAAATGAATGTAGTTAGTCTTTGAATTAACGTTGTAAATGGTTCACTTTAAAGATAACATATACCATTGTTGAGGGTTTGGGGTTTTGGTTTAGGTTTTGGCGGGGTGTTTTTTCATGAACTAGTCTGAGGATAGGAGGTGTCTGCTAGAGATTTCAAAAGTGGAATGCTAGTAGCAGCATAAAAATACCAGTAAATAAATCTTAAATACATATATATATATATACAAACTTCTTTACTTGTCTGTCACTATAGAGATTGAATAAAATGTTTGGAATTTTGGCTTTAAAACTCCTGAACCATGCACTTCTCTCACTTCATGCTGCTATATGTTGTGTTTGATTAGATGTGACAACTGCTGCTAAAAATACTGGAGTTTGTGGAGTGACATTATAACTCCAGTCTGCATAAGAGAGGGACAAATTCAGCTCCACTCAGAAGATATAAATCCTGAA
Organism: Falco naumanni; assembly: GCF_017639655.2. Taxonomy (NCBI): domain Eukaryota; kingdom Metazoa; phylum Chordata; class Aves; order Falconiformes; family Falconidae; genus Falco; species Falco naumanni. Next base: position 33,797,909 of record NC_054059.1, read on the forward strand.
ATACCTCACTAGAGTCAGTAGAGCTGGTCCAGATTTTCACCCTATGAGAAGAGAAACTGGCTCACAAAGTTAAAAGACCTCAATTCAGCTGGCAGTCCTGTGCCGATTTTTCACTTGGGTTGCCCTGCTGCCAACATGTTTTGCAATATTGCTTCTCTTTTGGTATTGACAAGCTCTAAATTTTATGGGAAGACAACAGGTTTCTCCATTTCACCCATACTCACTTCCCTGACCCTTCCATTCAAGATTGCTAGACCAGAGATTGGAGAGGCTGGTCTGCATCTGAGTTCAGCACTCAGTAGTTGTGACGATGAAGACATGCAGCACGGACAATCAAAAAAAACAGTAGTTTGCAAAATGCACCAGAGCAGCTTCCTTCTGTTAAGCCACATTGGCACAAATCATGGTTTACTTTTGCTTAGCGTGCCCACTCATGGGCTTTGTAACAGGCACCTAGATGAGGCTTGTATCTGCAAATGCCTCCTTCTTCATCCTTCCTCATTCCCATCTTCTCTGTAGTAGCAGAAAGTGGAGGTGACCAGAACACTCTGCAGCATTTTGGTGCTGTTCCACAAGGATGCAAGGTATTACCTTTCCAACACACCCTACTGTCTAGAAAAAAAAAAATGCTGAAGCAAGACATGCAGGTAATATCTGTGCCATGCAAACAGTGCTATCTGCAAGAAGCTGTAGTCACACCATACCCACCCTGCCATCCTTCCCTCCCCTTTGCTCACACAGTGCTAAATGTTCACATGTGGTTGGTTCACCAGTGGAATTATAGATGTAATCTCAGAGTTCAGGGATCAAAAAACAAATTTCTTGGTATCACTCTTCCAGCTCACGTGGACCACTCCGTAGGGCACGCTAAGCAATACTCAGACCTACTTTATACCAAGAGTGTCCTGCACTGGAGAAATACACCTCAGAATTTTAAAAGAAATGTTTTAAAGGTAAAAGATGGAGAAAAAGTGGCAGCTAGAAATGGCCATCTAATTAAGATTTCCAGCTCATGCCCTTCTTGCTGCCAGCCCAATCTGTAGGAAAGCCTTTGGGGTTGTTCTGACAGCAAATTAGCAGCTCATAATGTCTGGAATAGATTCAAATCTCCCATTGGGATAATACCATGCTTTCATTAGTAAAACATCCCATATGAGAAGCAGAACTAGCTGGGGTTTACCTTCCCCAACGTAATGGGTCATGGTTATGTTTTTCTGTAAGTTATCAATGGAAAATATTAATTGTCTGCCACAGCTGTACTGGTATGTACATAAACAGAATTTTTACCTTCCATTTGTTACCTTCCGTTCGATTTTAGTAATACTCTCTACAGAAGCCTAAAAATCATCTCTCAGGACCTGTCAAAATTCAAGGGAAGGGGTAAACAGCAGTTTTAAGCTTCTGGGTACTTTGGAATTGCGTGCAGTGCACAGTGCCTAGCTTCCATAACAGTTTCACAAGCCTCCAGAAGTTCGAAGTGATAAATATAAGTAGCCAGACTATTCCACAGTTGTCGGCACAATGTGGTATCAAAGTCCTATATCAAAAGGAACAGCCATCAAAACAGAGGAATGAATTTTCAGTTGTAGCCCACAGGAATTTCTGCATCCAGATCCCATTAATCATCAGAGCCCTGCATGAAGTTCCTTGTACAAAACCTTTAACATTCAGCTCAGTATGGTAAGTTATGACAAGCACGGGACCAGGACCAAATTCTGCCCTCAGTTATATATGGGCAATACCATTAGCTTCTGTCAAGTCGCACCACCACAGTCAAAGTCAGATCTGGTCATTTGTCTAGTGTGTAACCCTCACAGCACATCAGTTTCAATGGGTCCATTTATATGCTTTAAAACCAAACACGTAACTAGCGCTTGGTTAAATTGGGAACCAAAATGAAGTTTGAGACGTGTCCTCTTACACTAGGAAGAGTTCAGCATTTAGGTTTCTGCCAGAATACACAAGTCTGACACTATCAGATGAAGAATGTCATAGGATATTTAATTACCAAAATTAGCCAGGGGGATTCAGGTTTTGGGTCTTGACAGAAAAACATGTGAAATATATACTGCATGTTTACATTTTGTGAACAGCTTCTCTTTATTTTTTCATAAGTTTTGATTTTTTAGTGCTTTGGAATAAATATATGCTAGCTTAAAATGTTTTTTTTCCACTCCAAATGACAGAAGGAACCATTTAAAGTGTTGTGGTGAGCTTAAAAGATGAAATCAAGTTAGTTTTCCTTCCATAGCTGGCTAGAACTAATATTTGCTACCCAGTTTAGGTAGCAGTTTAATTTCAGAAAAAGTTGCGCACAAAACATTTGGCTTTATGAAATATTCACAGCTATTTTTCTTGGCTTCTGCTCACTGGCAGGCAAAAGGGGTGGTTTAAATATAAAGCATGGATTTTACAGTACATCTTTACCGTACATGGACAATGGTGGAGACACACCTCTTTACAGTGCAGTCAAGACTTGAAAGCTACAATTTACAATCAGTAATTGCACACAAAAGGAAAACATTGCATCTGCTGCCCTTACCACAAAGATCCGTGCAGGGTATTTTCTTGCCGAGTACTCAAGTTAAAGCTCAACCAATGAATCATCTACTGTTGCTTCTGTAACTTGTGCAGTTTAAAGTGTGCTACTTTTTGGCAGTAAATTTCTGATGGCTAAAAAAGAATGCAAACCAGACACAGTGAGGCCAAGATCAGTGAACTTAATAAGTTAAGAGCGCTAGTGCTTCTGGGAGGCATAGCATTTGTGAACTGTGTCAAAATGGAAATCAGAAATCTAAAAGCCAGTGTTACCTGGCAGGTTTCCATATAAACTTTTGATATTTATAAATAAAAAGATCTCGGAAGAAGCATGCTAGCACGGATAAAGGCATACATAAATATATAAGTGTAGATAGATATATATATACATGCATATATATTCATTCATACAGTCTTAAAATCCATAAATCTGAAACAGAATTGTATTGGCTTTATTCAAGCATTCACTTGGCACCGCAATTCTAGGCACCTAGTGACACTGGGTTAAGTGCTTAAACTTCCTTTACAGTCAGAAGGAGAAACACAGGTGTCCTTGACGAGCTGCAAGGAGAAGGGTCTGACCACTTCATCTTTCTTCTGGAAACCTTCAAAGTCACCTGTCCTCTTCTGTTGACTACAACAGCAAGTGGCACAGTTAACTTTGGGAGAGCTACTTCATCAGATTCATAAAATATAGGAATAAGTTAAATGTCTGAGTTAGGCTAACTGTATCTAACCTTGATTTCTGATCAAGACAGGGAAACTAATTAAGCTGCAGACTCCCACTGAGCTGCCTGTATAGCACAATAAAAAAGAAGCAATCCATGAAATCAAGTCCAACAAAAACACCACTAATCAGTGGACTATTTACCAAGACTATCACAAGGCATGACAGAGGCCGGAAACTCAGGGATTCCAGGTGGATTAGAGCTGTATCTGCACAATGAGAGCATCTATGTCTATATAAACCGCAGAAATAATTTCTGGAATTTTCTGAAAAAAAACAAGAATTTACATTATCAACCATCAATAGTACCAACTATCATTAAATCTGTCCAGCAATTTCCCCAGAAGAAGTGTTTTCACTAGCTCAGAAAATTATTAAACTTTAACCACTTAAGTGGCTTCAGACTGAATTTTGAGCTGCCTTTAACAAAATATTCTTTCTAAACTTCTTAGCCAAAAGACATCATGAATTTCCAAGAGTTCAGCCAGAAGAGAATACGTATTTTTGTCAACATTTTAAAAAATCTGGCAGATTTTATTCTTTCAGTAGTTGACCTCCACTCCTTGTGAAAAGACATAATACTGGACAGGGACACTGTGTCAAGGATATGCTTTCAGCTCCCTTTAAGAAAATCTACCCTTGCAACAGCACTGGTTGTCCTCTGGGGATATTGGGGTCCTCTTGGGGTCTGGGATATCAGTTAAGACTAAGTTGATACTAACATTTAGCGAGTTCAGGTTAGAAAAGACGGACTACCTATTTGATATGCTGCCTATTTTCTGTTTACATTAGCCTAGAGAAACTAATTACATGACTGATGAAAAAGGCAAACTGTAGTAAACAATGGTGATAAATTCACAGCACACTGGTTTGGCAACAGTGGTTAGACTCATAGCTTTGAAACTTTCAGACACCTTCCAAATTCACCCACCTGCCCTCAGAGACTTTTTGGGGCATCCGGGCTTCTCACTTTACCAATTCAGTGAAGGTGTCCGTGCTCAGATAGTAGGGGTACTCCTTTAATACAATACCAATGCAAATTTTCTGCTTTAGCGCAAGAAGAGGTATACGCTAAGCTGAAAAGGTCACTTTTACACTCGAAGGAGTCTCCACGCGCTTAAAGTTATTCAGGGTGTGGTTACAACAGCTTAACTTTGTCTATATAACTGGTAAAACTTTCCCATGTCAACAGGGCTTTATCTTCAGGAAATCTAGCTGCATAAGGGAATGTGAGTTCAAGGAGGTCTAAATTACTGTTCGACCATCTTAGATTACAAGGAACCATGAATTTGGCTGAAGCGCATTGAGCACAGGAAGCATTAGAGTCCTGCTTAGCTATGGTGCTGTTTTTGTCAGTGCTTAAGCCTAGCCTACCGAGGGATAGCACAGACAGCTCAAGTATGCAGCGCTTTGGCAGAAGGAAGCCAGACAAAAATTGCCTTCAGTGGTGAAGGATAACAGGGCTCCAGCAACGCCTCCCTGGAGTGCCACAAACTGAATCACCAGCTTGGCTCTCGGTTCCCCAGCTTTTACTGCCGCGGCTTTGCTCTTCCCTCACCGGAGCGGGGTAGGCAGGTGTGCCGTGTGCGGCCAGCTGACAGCCTCTGCCCTCACAACTCCATCTCCTCTTTTACACAGGCTCTGCTTAAGCACCTAATCTTGTGTTTAGGCTGTCATGCTCTGTTGCTGTGGAAGCTATTGGGATGTCAGAGGTTTAGCACAATGACTTCACTGTAGGGCAAGAGCTGGGGGTAAGGGGGGTGATTAACCAGGAGAGAAGCCAGCGCTGTAGCTGTAACTACTTGATTGCTCGCATATATGGAGATGTTCTCTGAGCCCAAAATACAGCCCTAAGGAAAGATCAGAAAGTGGCCCAAGGAGTGTTTTGTGTTTCAGCTCCTCTTCTGATGAGGTTTTCTGAAAGACACAGAGCTTGCACTCATACTTTTTCAGGTTTCTCAAAACATTGCACTTCCTTACCTCCTCCCATCCAGCCCCTCACACACTTCCCAAACGAACTACATTGTATGTATGGTAAAGCAAGTTAAATTCCAGAGCACTTTTCTATAGCCAAGACATCAGTTTTTTCTTCTTTCTTACTGGAATCTGGTGTTTAAGTCCTTATTGATTGTCCTGGTTTGTAGAAGTGACATCTATAAGTCCCTATCTTGTTTGGTAATTTTCACTCTAAATCTCAGCTCAAATCATCTCATGATAAATCCCTTTCCCTCATCATTCTCACCCCATCTGCTCTCCCTAGGGAGACCTTTATTTTCCATCTTCCAAGCTCATCCCTTCGAACTGCAAGGAAGCTGTCAGCTGCTGTGAAGATTTGTAGGGCACTAAATCTTATATGTTAAACCTTTAAATACGTTTATCCAGGTAAAACATTTTGAAGCAAATATATAAACTCTGAAGGGTTGCTAGCATATGGCATAATGATTAGCAACCAGATACCAATGATTTTTATCCTCTTTATTATCATTATTTTAACAGTATAAAATCTCTTTTCCATTTATCAGTTTGCTTGAAAAAATGTTCTACTGGGTTTATCCTTCATCAGCTTCATCATTCTCATTACTGAAGTAACAGCTGAATCCAAAAGTCATCGATTTCATTAGGTTAAACACCCCACAGCATGAATTCTGATCCTGACTTGTCTGCAAGAATGTTTCTGATGAAGTTTCCTTTTTAAGTAAATATAGTGTCAGAATTATTAAAGCTGTTCTTTCAATGGTTTGGGCCTCAATAGTCATCAAAGAAGTAAAAAGTGTAAAAAATAGCTAGATTGTATTATCCTGAATGCTCTGAGTTTCATTTCAAGGGATGAATCACAACATGGTTTGAGTCTTTGTTCATCCAAATTCACTTGTCCATTGCCTAAGAACAATATGAGTCATTCACCAAATCTGTACACCAGGATTCCTGCCTACTGGAAGATTTTAATATCTGCCAATATATCAAAACAGAAACGGTATTTTTTTTTCCAAACAGACCACTCTTATTTATTTTTTTTTCATTAGTTAGAAAAGAAAAGGCTCAGAGATTTTCTGGTATATGCTATATAAGTGTCAAGCCTATATTACTGACTGAGTTGTGAGCTGCTACTTGTATCACACAGTTGGGCACTGGCAGGTTTAACAGCAAAATACAGAGAAGAAATTGCAGGAATCTGTGATAGAAAGGGACTATGAAGTCATCTGGTCCATCTTTTGCCAATATAGGCCTGTTCCCTACAGTATATCAAAGTACAAGCACTTTAAACAGCCTTAAAATGAAGAGGAAGCATCTAAAGTTAACAGCCACAGGTGCGACCCCAGAAGGAGGAATAGGTGGCTCGTGGTGATCCAGGGTAGCCCTGTGCAGCTGCCACACTGAAGGATGGCCAGAGAGCCTTGCTGAGACTAACTAATTACAACTGGATTACTGTGTCCTAAAACGTATAGGCTTTCCCAGTCTGCTCTCCCTTCGGGAGGAGCACCAGGATGTTAGCTTATTCCAGTTTCTGAAATATATTCTTATTTCCAGCCGGCCCTTTCTTGAAGCTGCTGGATTGCACTGTTAATTGAGAGTTGTTCTTCCCAGAGGGACAAATTCAGCATCCTTGTCCTATGGCATAGGAATGAACCTGCTGGCTTTTGACTCCCTAGCACTTCAGACTTCTTCTCCACAGATGACTTCTCTACAGGCGCCAGTGCAAGAAGGGTTGCAGAATCAGGCCTTGAGGTAGTAAGACTTACCAAATTTAACTGCACAACACATCTCATGTGCAGTGAAATAAATGTAGTAAACCACCAATGATTCATTGTTTATTTATTGCAGAAAATAAACAGGTTTTCTTCTGAGTCACACGCATGTTAAGAATTTTCTCCTTCTCAAGCAAAACAAATCCCAGTGTTATTTCAAGGCTGGGTGAAAAAATGTGCAGATAAAATAAGAGCTCCTTGAATCTTTGTTCAAATCAGGAACCTGAATATAAACTTATCTGATGTTCTGAGAGGTTTTACACCCAATGGTGCTGCAGGACATGTTATTGTGCAACTGGGGGCCACAGAGGACCATGGAGTATGGATATGCTGGGATCCATTTGAAGATCATGAGATCATTTTCCTCCTCCCACTCCCACTTTTGGAGAACTGAGTGTGCTGATAATAATAATCAAAACATGTTACATTCAAAACTGACCTGAGATTTGAGTTCTAGTTAAATGTGCCCGCTTGGTCATCATATGTCAGCAAAAGAGATAGTTCATGCTTTTAAAATGAACAAAGTATCACTGAGCTCAGTTCTGGAGAGAGACAACAGCACAGGAAGGAAAGAAAACCCCATGAATAACTAAACAAAGGGACAAGTGAATGACTGGAAAAAACATTTAGTTTTGTCTAGGACTGGAGCAACTTTGGAACATAAACCTGTTTCTTTTTGAAGTAAAGCAGCACTATTTTAGACCTATATGCTTTGGGGCTTCAGACTGTGAATTGTATATGGATTCTTTTGCCATTAGTTTAAGAAACTTGCATCTGTACTGCCTGCCACAGACTTCAGTCTTAAGCAGAAAGGGGTATGTGATGCATACCACCCCAGGAAATTCCACATGGGTTTTGCTGAGGGATGCTGAAGAATAGCAGCTAAAGTTGTCAGCAGGTTCATACGACAAATCCTTAAAATATTACAGACTCCAAAACTCTAACTGAAATTCAGGATCTGTTTCAGTGACGCATTCAATGTAAACATTGCTGTGAACATCTAGGTCTATGATATATGCAGCATAGCACAGGCTCTAACTCTGTAAAAATATGAAAGTTTCTTAACAGATATAAGTTAATTAACAAATTGCATCCTTTTGCATGGGTGTGTTCAGCACCGAGGAAGCTGTTTCCCTCCATAGGTACCACATACAACTTTTGGGATCCGTGTTACTGCATTTGGCTGCTATCATCTTTTCATATATTATGTATTCTACTTCATCAGTGAACCGACACACTTCATCATGACAGCTAGTATACCTCATTAACACAGTGCCCTGTTAATACAGAAACTGTGGAGTACAATTGGTAAGTGTGAAGGAAGAAGCAGAAATATTCAGCTGAAGCATGGAGGAGAAACCTGAGTGGCAGAAAGGGATGTGAATTGCTGTCAGTGGCAAAGAAGGGAAGTATGAAACAGCAGGTTGTGCTTGAGGTGACAGCCAACCCCCTGACTAAGACTGTAGAGGTAAATGAGATGACAGATGGAATCATAGGACATGGAGCCTCAACATGGAGACGACTTTGAAAGCTCTAAAAATAGCATTTTGCTGCATCTCTGGGGTGAAATGATATCTCAAAATGAAAGCAGAAAGGAAAAGAGCAAGAGGAAGGTAAGAATTTGACAATGCCTTCTGAAGAGTTTCAGGAGAAATGAGGAGACTAGAGAACAAGACCTACAAAAGTAGAAGAGAACCAAGAGGAGAGTGATGGAAGACAAGGAGGAGCATGTATTAAGGGAGGCCATCAACAGCAGCCTTCAACAAATTGAAGAAAGTTTTAAAACAGTTCAGATGTTCAAGAGTTCCCCATGGAAAAAGCTTTGAAGAATGGAGAGTTTAAAGAGCAGAAAAGGGTAGGGAAGGGCTCTGGACTGTAGTCAGACCTCCTGAATCAGGGTAGTCAGGAGTGTGTTTAGAAAGGAACCTGTGTTGCAGAAGTTAATAGAGAAGTTATATGAAGAGGTAAGTGCAGAGGAAAATGGAGTAAGAATGAACAGTGGGCTATTGGTAGACTAGAGAGAAGGTCTGAAGAGCAGGTGGAATTTGAGCAAGATACCTTCAGAAGGTTATGCAGTAGTGAGAGAGATGGAAGAATTGGTAGCCAGAAATGCAGAGTCAGAGTGAAGGCAAAGGAGGTAGAATTAGGCAATAGTGTTGGGATTCACCTAAGCAAATGTAAATAATTCTAGGACAAAACTATTCTCATCCTAATACAAACAACTAAAGGTAGGTGTGATGAATCACAAGCTAAAAGTGCCAGTTTCCTTCCACTAACTAGAAAAGAAGCCCATATGCAAGCACTATCATTGTCAGTATCAAAATTCATTAATTTGTGAGGGAGGGGAGGAGGAAAGGATATTTGAAGGGAAACGTGGAAAGAGTTAGAACATGATATGAAGGAAGTTACTAAACACCTAGTAGAGTAGTGAAGAAAGAGTAGAGAAGAAAGGGGAGAAGTGGGATGTAGAAGAGACCTTAAGATTTCTGTAAGACTGCTGTTGGACAAAAAAAAAAAAAAAAACAAACAACAACCAGTCTATAATCAATAACCAGGGTATCCGCAAAAGAAATCTTTAATATCTACAGGTCGAGCTGCTTCCCCAGAAACCTAGGAAATGAAGGGCAGTAGCAGAAGTATGTAGACCCAACTTGTTCTATTCATGCCAGCATCAGGTGAGTAGTGAAAAGACACCCTACCGACCAGACATAAACTGGTTTTGCTCCAAGTGCAGCATACTCCTGCTTGTGCAGTACTGTACCCAAGCAGTGCAGGTCTAGAAGAGAGATTAAATAGCTCAAATGCAGCCCCAAGTGAACATGATTAAACTACTTCCAGACTCCAGCTTATAAGTCCCCATTCAGCCAATGGGCTGGAACATGTGGATTCACTACTTGGATCTTTGCTGGTCCTGGAATCTTTGCATCTGGTTGACATAACCTAAACTGCACCATCTGGATACTTGAGAAAGAGCAATGCTTCCCCACTCATAAGCAATATTTTTAAACAAACAGGACTCTCTTTGGGGAGCACGCCAAAGAAGAGAAGCATAACACTAGCCTGGAAAAGCTGAATAATTAACAGTTGAAAAAACTTTCACCTTCCAGGATGCTGTGGCAACGGTTCTGAGCCTTTCCTTCTGTAGCTAGGACTGGCTACTGAGGAAGTCATGATTATACCTTCCTTGTTGTACCACTTCCAGCTTAGTGTCCAAGCTTGGAGGCATTCAGGGACATGCAATTTCCATGACTTTTGCTACTGAGCCTAGCTGGAAATCACCAGACAGGAGACACAAGCAAGGACCAAGAAAACAGAGCAGCTCCATTTCCTGCCACCCCTGGGCTGCCGAGGGTTTAACAACTTTTCAGACAGGGGTGTAGCTCAACACGACCAGTCAGGAATAAGAGCAGATAGGAATAGTTTCACCAGAGACTAAAATTCCCCCTGTACTGGTTGCATAGGGAGGTTCATGCCTCGGCTCCTGAACAGAACTCCTCTGGGCTCAGCCTCACATAACTCTTCCTGCCTCTGACACTTTGGCAGCACCTGGGCAGGGCAATTGGAGCCTTTAACACAGTGACACACTCACTCCTCTGCTGAAGTGAATGTCTTCCCATGCCTTCTTCCCTCCCCTCCTCCTGCTCTGTCTTTTCTGACAGTCCCTCACCCTCATTGAGGTGAGCGCCTGACTCTCAACCAGGCATTTTGAAAAGTTACATTCAGATGTGCTATCAGTAACATGCTAGAACAAGAAAGGTTTCAGACTGTTATGTAAAAGCAAAATTGGGCCTTGGCTATCCAGCAAAATTTTCACTTTCCCAGAAGGTGCTGGAAACTTGTTCCCTCTCTCGGAGGCATCTTTGCCTATTTGGACCTTCACATGGAGAAACTGCTTCTCACCTTCCCAACAGATGTTACCAATGCCATCTCCACTCTTTTAAGGTTTCAAGCAGCTTCAAGCCCTGAGCACAAGGCTTAGGGACAGAGGAGAAACAAGAAACATGGTGACACTGAAGGGAGAGCAGGCAGCAAGACATGAAGGAAGCATTCAAAATGAGTGTCATCCTTCAGTTACTTTAGCAATTGGTACAGGCAGCGTAAAAGGTCTGTTTCATCCCCTAGCTGCACCAGATGGACAGCGCAGATGGCGCATGCAATGGCTTGTCCATGGGAGACTCCAGCAAGCCCAGCAACTTCATCTAAATACCACCCTTTGGATTTTCATGGGAGCCACAGATAAATAGCATTTGCTGGACCCACAGATAAGTAACATTTGCAGGACTCAGCAGCTGTGATGCAGAAATGTTTGCAACCATAAGCAGAGAGCACCAACATTTAGAGGCAGGTACGTGGGATGTAAAGTATGGGCCAGCTCCTGGAAGTGTCTAGATGTCATTGGAGCAGCTGGGATGGTGAGCGGGGAGGGCAGCGGGCCCCATCCCAGGTGCCGCAGGCTTGGCCCCCGCTGACGTCAGTGGAAGTTCAAGGCACTTAACACCTCCCAGGACCAGGCTGTGAGAACGACTTCCAGAAGGCAACTATCTTGAAAACAGATCATGTGCTGTTAAACGTAGCATAGATGCAAAAAGGGCAGAGCAGTGCGTGTTGCAAAATGTATCTTCTCTAGTGCAGTATCCCCGAGCTGTGAGCTTATTCACTCTTGGCTCTCTATTTCCACTGTCTTATCTGTTATGATGTTGGCACAGAGCTGGGTCCGGTGGGACTGCAGAGCTGGAACAAAACAGTAAATGTTCTCCAGGTTTTCTTTTCTTACAGAATTCCCTAACTCCCAACCTACTTAAGGGGGAGCCATGAGCTAAAGTAAAATTATAGTTTTGTCTTCTTCTCAAGCCAGATATCTCCAGAGGGAATTCTGCATTGTACTTTTTCTCCAGAACTACTACCACCACTGCAGCACCTTGCAAGGAAAACAGATTCTTTCTGTTGCCTGATGAAGCTTTCAATTAAAAAAGACAGATTAAATGAACAGCCTTTAGTCATTTCAATTTTGTTGTTCTTTATACCAATTGTTGTATGTACTGGAATTTTATATTTAAGCTTTTATAGCCAGTCTGAACATTTATATAATGTTATAAAGTCTGCAGCTGTTATATGTGATTTGGCAAAGAAAGGAGAATGTATGTTTGGAAAAAAAAAAAAAAAACAAAAAACCAGAAAAAACAAAACCAACTTCTAGGTCCTCTTATTTATTTTTAGAAATGCAGTTTCTAGTTAAAATAAAATTTAATCAAATAAAAATAGTACTATAATAAGCAGCCTCAACTTCAAATTTTTGTGGCTTTTTGAATTATTTCAAAGATTTTTAACTTTTTCCTGCAGGAAAATTAAGCAAATGTTCCTTTCTAGGTATCAGGCTTGGCTAAAGCATTCAATAATAGTGTGGCTTTCAGGGGTCTGCTCTCTCTGTTGTATTTTAATGTCCCAGACTGCTGCATTCCAGATACCCAGTCAAAGCAATCCTCTCTTTTTAAATCAGGAAAGAGGATTTAAATACATAGGCATATATGTGTGATCCACCCAAAGGATGTTATATCCACATATGAACAATTATCCTATATATGGATATCCTACTGGATATGTACATATAGGATATTACATCTATTGGACCTCAAAGCCACCATTTGTGCTAGGAATTGATACAGACTGAACCTCCAGAGCTTGATAATTTTCCATTACATGTCATCATTGTATTCACCACAGGTCAGTATATTTATCTCATTTATTAATTCACTTTATGTACAAGGAAAATCCCCATGGATGTTGCCTTCTCTTTACTATGGTGATAATACCCATAATAGAAAAACAAACCAAAATAACAACTTTCATTTTCTTCTGACATATTTCTTTTTTACAGTCTGGCTTTACTTGGCTTTAGTAGAGGTCAAAGATGCTCAGTACGACACAGAGTTGCTGCCCTCTGGCATAAATGCAGAAATCCTTTTTGAAGGGTAGGACCAGATCTCTGGGTCCAGAACAAAATGTGAGATGAAAGGATGTGACTAAAGGCTATGCCTCTGGTCCTACAAAAAATATTTTGGTCAGGCAAGAAATACAGCAGCCCTAACATGTGTTCTGCATCAGAATAGTTGACTGTGTAATAGTCTACCCAACTTGCTTTAACAAGAGTACAAGACAACTCAAGACTCCTTCAGCCCTGTGGACACATTCTGTGAAGACAGAAAAGATGCAAATTGGTGACATCAGCCATGGCAGCTGGCAAAGAGGGGTGCACTTCTTCAAGAAACTCCCCAATCTCTATTCCATTTACATCCCTGGAGAAAGGCACAAAGGTGAAGCAGAGAACAGGACAAGAGACTCATAAATAGTCAGCAAACAAATTGTTTAGCACAGCAGAAAATAAAATCTGTGCTCCAATGTCAGAAATCCTGGCAAAGTTTCTCGTGGATATTCAGTGTTGTCTGACCAATACTCACAGGAGTAGCCTAGAGAAGAGAGGGAGTATTCCAGCAGAGGCAGGGGATATTTCATAATTCATTATTTAATTGTCATGTTGTAGCTGAAGTCTGGTCTTATGGGAAGCACAATGGAAGTTTAAATGGCCGCAAAGGTCATGCTGCATCCCTTATCTACTCATGTCCAGATTTCTTTCACATATGAGTTGTTTGTACATGCTGAACTTTTTTAAAAAATAAATTTGAGTGTGAGGGGAAACAAGAAAGAGGTCAGCTGGACTCAGCTTGACTTTTTTAGTTGTTTGTTTTGGGTTTTTTCCCCCCCTAAAACTAACACTTCTGTGTTTGGGAGCAATGAACTAAATATGGACTTCACTCAAACAAAGACAGATTCAAGGTTAAGGGGGAGACTTTTGTTGTATTACGCAATGCTCTGGGATAGGCTATTGTTGGTCCTTGCTGTGCAGATGTAGCCATGGCTGATTATCCCTACTCCCAAACCTCTTTACTCACCCGCACTGTTTGGCTTCCAAGAGAATGATTCTCTAGTGACTGATTTATTTCTGCAGAAATGCGCATGTAAAACTAACCTCTTTTACAACTGTTCACCATTGCAACAGGCAAAAAAAAAGGTTTTACAAAGCATGCAGTATTCCACAGTTGGGTTTTTTTAAAATATTGTGTATAATGTGAAGATTTTATATCTTCTAATAATAATTCAGTGGACATGAGTATAGAATCCAGAATGAAAGTTACGGAAGGAAAATTAGCAGTGGGACATCCCCTACTATAACTGAAATAAAACCAGAAAAAATAAGTTTTATAATGAAATAGCCTTGAGTTTCTATGGTGCTTATAAAATTCTACATTCTATTTTAAATCTGCCTTATTTTATGCTGTAGGCACCAAGCAACTAGCTCTAGAGTAATGTAAAGAGACAACTAGCACTGAGTACATACTATGAGCAGTGGGAAACATGTAGATCAGCAAAAAGGTATAACAGAGGTTATACTTTATAAAAAGAGAGACATACACTGTCTTCTTCCTAGACAAAGTGGCAGCTCTCTTTTTCTTATATAGTGAACTGAGTAGTTCTCAAAGAAATTAAAAGCTGGTCCCAGACATCTTTTGTGTTTGCAGGATACTCCTTGAGAAGAATAAAATCAAGTGACCCCTTGAAGCTTTCTAACAGGAAATGACGTTGCAAAGATACATCACAAGAAATAGTATGCTAAATTGCAGGATCTGAATACTGGTACAAAAGTTTTTTTGGGGAAAAAAAAAAAGGATCTAAAAATGAGAGAAATCCCTTTGTACACAAAGAACAAGCAAACATATTTGCTCTGAAATCCAGGAGAAGGGAGGAAACAGAACTGAATGCCTCCTGTATTTCTTGGTGAAAAGAAGGGCAACAGAAAAGGGGGATGTCAACACTGCAACATTCTATCAGTATGTAGTAAGAAGGAAGAGGTGAATGATACTTTCTGATGGCAAACTTCTGAAGGTATTCATCGAGTAGGATCTGCTGGAGATCAGTGTGACTTTATTTGACTGTCACTTGGGATTGGGATTTATATCTGCAGTGTACTTGGGGACAACTTGTTACTTCAGAAAGCAAAAGGTGGCAGAAAAGGAGAGATTAGCGTAGGTTATAACTGAGCAGATCAGATCAGAAATCATAGTTTTCTTTAATAGGCACAATATGGATCATGGGTTACACAAAACTCAAGGAACTGAAAGATCTTTTCAGGAAAAGGAACAGGAAAACAAAGACAAGAGAGGAGGAGTTTCTAAATGAGACAACCTGAAAGGGGGGAGTTCGGAAGGTGAAAGGCTGATATGGCTCCATTAGGAACTCCTTAAGGATGTGAAAGTTGAAAAGGAATCATAAAAAACTGAGATCCAGGAAAAGCAACTAAGGATGGAAAGAAAAAGCACATGGATAAAACTAGAAAAGTTACAGCAAGTATATACAAGAAACAAGAACAAAATCCAGCTCCACATTAGAAGTCAGAGGAAGACAGGAGAGTCACTCCTTAGCAAGAAGAAAATGCTACAAAGAAGGTGTAATAAGACTGTTAGCTGTTTCACTGTTTGCAATAATTTTTAATTACATCAACATTAATCACATACTTAATTATTCAGATGCTTCATTTTATTTTTAAATGTAACATCAGAAATGGGAATAGTATGTTTTAGGAATGAAAGAAGTTGCATAACATCAAGTACACTGCTAAGAACTTAGCTTGAACAACCTGAACCAGTCACGATTATTTTTGAGGATTCATGGATGACTGCGTGAATCTCAGAAAAGTCAATCTCACCATACTTTAAAAGGAGTTAGAAGACACAGGAGCCTAATTTTCAGTCATCATTTAAAATAATCCAAATAAAGAAAACAATTAGGATATTAAAAGGATTATTCTGTAGTGTCATTGTGTATTGTGTATCATATCAAGCTCACCAAATTTCCTTTTCAGACATGATTGCCAGCCTCCTGGTTATAGGCATTGCAGAAATAGTCCCTGTAAGATGTCCTGACACAGGCACTACTTCTTATAATTGAACTAGGGGAAGTGGAGTTTAGGTAAAAGACCCAGAACATTTTATACAGCTAATTGGAAACCCTACTCTAAGCATACCTATCAGTAAAGGGGACCACTTAAAGACAGGTACTATAAACAGGATTTTTATCCTACATGTATGACACCAAGGTGAAAAGGTTGACAAGCACTTAGGCTACAAGCTCAGATTTCAGTGTGATCTTGGGAGAAGAAACAGTCCAAACAGGATGAAATTCTTGAAGGACAAGTTGCAATAGTTCATGTGAAATCCAGGCATCTCGGACAGTTGGGGTGAATTGCTCTCTAGAGATGCCTGTGTCTCTGCATTGCAACTGGATGAAGCCCAGGCAACTGCATAGACAGAAAGCTTAGCTTTTGAGTGGCTTTTGTAAGGTGAGAGAAATTCCAGTTTGGAAGAACTGAAATGCAGATATGAAGTAGAGAATAATTGTGGCTGGGCAACAGTTCAGCAGGGAAGATCTCGGAATTACCGCAGATCTCAAACTCATGATGAGTCAAATGTGGTGTTTTGCAGAAGAAAAAAATTCTTGTTCTGGGCTATATTAAAAGGATTGTTCCATAAAATAAATCGAGTATTTAATCAGCCCTTCTCAAAATTGACAAGGCTGCATCTTAAATCCCTTGCCCAGTTTTGGAGGGATGACAGAGAGAATCCAGAAGGGAGAGTTTCAGAAAGTATCACTCATTGATATTCCCTTCAACCTTACAGCTGTATACTTCTTTAGCACAAAAACCTTCTGTCAGCTGCATGATTCACTTAATAAAATATTACTGGTTATTAAAGTGTTCTAGTAAAATAATTTATGTAACAGAGAAAACTGGTGTTTGAACTGTGGAAACCAGTTGTAAAGAGGCAACCTTGGCTTCCCTACACAGGAAAACTTCCTCCAAAGGCTATATTTACCCTGCTTGAAAACTATCTGGCTGACTCTAGAGCAGATCTCTCCAGCTTGGGGAGAAATCTGTGTATGCAGATGTTGCAGATAGGGATGAGATCAAATTTCTGCTTTGTGTCCTCATGAAAGAGAAGAATGAGGTTCACAGGCTGCAGCTCTCCAAATCTGTCAAACTGGCATCTCTTGCCATCATTACACTGCACTTGCATTACAATTGCTGTCAGAAATTATTTATGCCAGAGCGTGAATTCTGGGGGTGAAGGCAGAATTCTGGGGATGCTCAATTGCGTGTCAAAATCTGCTCACGGCAATTGCAGAGTGTCTTACAGCTGGTCCCTTGGTGAGGTCAGCCTAAGGCCAGGGATATGCTCTGTCCAAAATTCTCCATTCATCCTGCTAGGAAAAAAAGAGAACAAGCCATCTAAACAAGGTAAGGCTTTTACTATCCCAAATAGAGTTCAGCACGTGGACTGTAGCCCGCACTGGAAAAGTTAAATAGAAAAGCAGCAACTGAGAGGAGGAGGATGCCTGGTGTTGATGACATTACATATGTCATCTTGAAAAGCTGATGAGGGAATATTAATCGCCTTGACACATAAAGATTTTGAAAGGTTTCAGATCTGAAATACTGGAGTTGGGTGGGAATCTGACCAGAAGTTGCCACACTTTGTTTGGATTTCTTCCAAGGAGCATTTCAGACTTTGCAATCAAAGCAAAGAGCCTTTGAAACTTCTCTCTCAACATAGTCATGGCAGTCATTCGCTCTGTGAGACACAACCACCATATAAAGCACTGCAATTTTGAATTATTCATTAATTATCTTACAAAAGCTGCAGAGAATACACACTGTGCCAGCTCATCAGCTGGTGTAAATCAATACAAATCCAATGTCTCCCATGCGAAGCCCACTAAAAGCACTAAAAGTCACTTAACTGACATTTCTGCAGTACAGATTTGTTTATTTTACAGAGCCAAAATACAGGCTAAATGAAATGTTTGTACAGGATTTCAAGGCAGAGATGAAGTGCACTATGGGTTTTAGCTTCCCTTTTCCTCACCAATGTTTACCACATAACGAAGAATAGCTGGAATGATATTGTGGAGCTAATCTTGCTTCCTTGATGCAGGATGCTGGAGATCACCACACTCTGATCATACCGGGCTCTGACAAGTCTCCTACTCCCTGAGAGCAGTGAGAAGCCACAGCATTTTGGGATTCCCAGCCTCTCCTTTCCCATCCACTCTCCTGGGCATAAAAGGTGCTTTGTCTCTCAGATAAGATCCTTATAACTCAAAGGACAAGCCTTTAGGGTTTTTTCCTCTGTTAAAAAAAAAAGAAATAAACAAACAGGTGTCTTCACAAAAATTTCCATGCATTTTTTTTATCATAAAATCCTGTAAGTCGAACATTTCTCCAAGACCCAAACACAATAAACTATGTGTAAAGAAGATAAAATAACTGAGCTCTGATTCACCAAGGCATTCAGTCACATGCCAGACTTAAAATACATGAAATGATTGTGCTTTTTACATTTTAAAATACAAACTCATGCATTTGAAACACAGACATTTAACAGTATTAATAGAAAACTTGCAATGACAATATTCATAGGTTGCTAGATACGTACTGGAGTTTAATCCTGATGTAAATCTGAGACAGCTCTCCTCTCTTAAACTAAATTACTCTTACTTTACACCTTGGCTCATTATTTGAATATAATGAATATGCAAAGTTAGCAGCCCCTTAGTGGATGCAGATCAGTTTCCCATACATTAGCTGCTGTTTCTGGAAGCCTTCTCAGCTGGGCTGACATTTCTACTAAAAGACAAGCTGTTATATATTTGAATATTCATATTGTACAGTCTTCTATAAACAAATACTCTCAATGTGATACTTGTCAAAGATGTAAGAACACAAGTTAAATACTTTATAACACAGCTGTTCTTTCAATGTCGTGCTTTAGACACTTCAGGCATTTAAATAGACCAGTACTAGCCAAAGAGAAGAGAAGAAAAAATAGTTAATATTCACTTTCTGTTGCCACAGAATTGTACAACATAAATTTTCAGTCTTATGGGAAGATTTTTCAACAACTTTTTTTTTAACTAATGGTTAATAGCAATGATTTTTGCAGAGCTCTCAGCAGCAACACATTTCCTAGAGAACAAGTAGAAAAATTAAATGGCAAAAGATGAATTGATGAAGAATTTGTGGCTATGGATATGTGAATAGGGATAACAAATGTAAAGGTTGACAGGTTTCATCCTTCTTTTTCATGTTTTTTTCTAGCAACCTGCCTTTTTCTCCCTGGATGTAGGAGCTGCAAGTGTTTTGCACATTTCTGTGTAAATTTTGCTACTTCATCACATAAATATGTAACCATCATTTTAGAAGACTTTGACCCATGCAACAGAAGAGTATATAACCATATATTAGCTGGCCAGTAAATGAGTGAAGGGTCTAGGGCGGACGCTGAATCCTGTTGGCTAAGGAGGGAAGCATGGCTCCGTGGAAATGCTCAGCACCACACTGGCAAAAAAACACATTGAAATTAACCACCTTGTCTCATCTGGGTTGGTCTTTTTGTATGTGGGGGTTTGTTTTGTTTTGTTTTCTCATTTAGAATATCAATTAAAAATCAAATGTCAAAATAAGCCTATCCAAATTAAGGCAAACTACTAAATATTAGCTGAAAAGAATATGTTCTTTGATTACATTTATTTCAATTCAAGTCATGGAGAATGACAATAAAGTCACAGCTAGTCATAGAAAGATTCACTGACTTTCATCACTCATACTTCATTATTGTTAACTCATATCTTCCAGAAATGTGCCCAAGGTTAATTTTCACACCATGGGAGCTGAAGCATCTCTCTCTGCCCTTGGTTACTAGCTTGTGTGTCTAAACCCACATCCATACTCCCTAAAGCCTGAAGTCACCGGAGCTAGAATGACTGAATCTTTTCAGAGCCTGTCCCCTCATCACAAATAGTTTGAGGAGAGTTTATTCATCTTTCATCAGTCTGTAGCTTGACACAAGTAATCAAGTGGGAAAGGCAGAGCTTGCCACTTCAAGCCATGCCCTGCCACATGTTGCATGGACTATATATGGGCAAAGAAGCCATCTACTGAAAATCCCAACTGTAGTAATTGAGATTAGTAAATCAACTATGCAAAGGAACGTGAAGTTCAAGAGCCTTAGAGACACTGGTAAATATTTCCCCACCCACCCCATCTTGCTTATTACTGAAAATCCATGAGAACTGTCTGACTGGAATGCTTTGGTTTGAAGCCTGATTGAATCTTGGACAAGACGCTGCACAAAAAGCATTTTCTTCCAGCAACATAACAATCATACTAACAGTTGTTGATTTCAGATTTATCACTTTTCTTAAGAAGTGAAAAACCCTATAATTACAGCTTCCAGCACTAAGAAAATCTGCCAGAGGTAAGAGATATAGTGAAGATAATAAGGATTGAAGGAAATCGATTTTATTTTTAATGAATTTTGGTCATGCATATATATGTTTATTTCCCTACAATTCTTCTCATTGAATTGACACCAATCTTTCCACCAGCAGTAAATAACAATCTTGTATTTAAATTTTTCTTTTCTCTTACTCGATCTGTTATAGGAGTCACAATTCCTAACAGATTCATAAATAAAATAGCATTTTACAACATTCATTTCTGATAGCTTGCCAGATAAGATTTCAAGAAACGATAACAGTTGTCTACAAGTGCTACATTTCATATGTTTTCAACTGTCCCTCCTCTGTAAAATTTCACATATTAAAGATGGCATTCTCAAATTTGTTTTAGATGGAAGGAAAAAAGTCAATGATAATTTTCAAATGCAGGTTTAAATATGATCTTTGCAAACTTTTTAAAATTGAGAAACCAATAAAATTTACTATATCCTAGCTGATTCCAAAGTCCAAATTAAAGGAGTTTAGCTATAAAGTTAAAAACCGAGAACAAGATGATCAGATTTCATAAAACACAAATTGGTACAACCCATTGAAATGGTAGACTGTAAAGGTTTCCCTTTGGCTTTACACAGTCCTTCATTCTAGTTAAAACTGGTGGAAATTGCTATTACTTTCTGTGTGTAGAGCTGGACATTGCAATTTCCAAGTGTGATTTTGTTTCTTTATGAGAAAAATACACCAGCTAGGCACTGAACTGAAACTGTGGGGTTTGTATGCTATCAAAGTACCATGAAATGTTAACTACTTCTCAGGCATGACTCATTTAAAAGTATAGGAAAGTATAAAGATGATGATTTCAACATCAGACTCTGAAACCCAGTCTTAATTTGGCCACTTAGAGAACTGTTCTGTTATTACAAAACATTACAGGCCCTTCAGCAGCCTCTTATTTTCATAAAGTGCAACTGCTAAGATTTTTGCAATGTAAAACTCATGAAAAGTCCACCTTCAGAAAACATAACTGTTAAATAGGACAAAAGGAATCATTTCAGCTTTCTGATTCTCTCAGTAAAATATCTGTTTTGACACCACCACCCCCAAAATGGAGAAGTGGTAGAGATTTTATAAAACCTTATTATTAGCTTATTAGTATTGCTTTACTTGGAAGGCACGTAGATACTATAGTGTTGGTTGCATCACCTTAAGCAAGACATAATGTAGATCTTTGTGTGACCTGAAGTGACCAAATCCCAAGATAATAGGCTCTCAGAGCTGCAATTTGAGTTATTTTACTTTGTTTACAGATGGTAGCATTTCAGTAAGATTTTCCAAAGGGAAAAGAGTTATTTTAGCATGCAAAGTGTTTTGGGCTAGGCTCGTAATTACCTCATCCAACACAGATACAAAAGCAGCTATGATGAGAAGTTTCACAATGTTCCTTGCACATAAATGCTTCTTTTCTTTTAGTTGCCATAACCTGGATTTTTCTCAAGTCACCTGTAGCCCAAACCCCTCAGAAGTCCCCTTTCCTCTCTTGTAGATAGGTGTATTTCACCACATCATTGCTAGAGGGCATCAAGGTCAGTTTGGGGTAATTGTGTGACCTTGTAGATCTCCTTGGTCACAACAGGAAGCCTCTTCAACACATGAAAATCGTGAAACATGTGAAAATCGGCTTTTAAAGGTACTCAAGTTAAAAAAAAAGAGCAGGAGGATGTGAGCATTGTTTGCAGCCAAGTGCTGGGCAAAGCAGAGTATTTCTCTCTGTTATGTTGCTACCTACACACTGAAGTACTGTGAGACACAGCTCTGAGCCCAGGAGGGGAATGGATTTTTTCTCTCTGACAAGTGACAAAATAATCCTGGGATTCACAGTACACAATGGGATGAGATGGAGCCAATTCTAACCTTTAAGCACACATACAGAGGGGCCAACCCCAGCATTTCTAGCAGTGTATGAATTAGTTTGTTCCTACCTTACACACCTCCTTTTTGCAGGATTGCCAGGGAGGGAAAAGAGCCCTTTGTCCCTTCTCTCAACCTCAGCTATCTAGAAAGGTGCAATGATAATCAGATCTCAAGCTTTTAGTAGTAACTCATCTGACTGCTGGACCTTTCCTTACAGAAATGGGCTGGGTACTTAAAAGAAAATCCCCCATGTTTTCTAATCACTTGCAGCAACTAAAAATTGAAGATCATTATAAACATCAGGCTTGGCAGCGCACTAAAATCTCTTTCCTCTCTAATATAGCTCATGCTGGAGGCCTGATCCATTGGCTTCTATTTTGGGAGGTGAAAGAAGGTAGTCACTGGGGTGCTATTAAAAACAGGATTTCTTCAAGATATTCACATCACTTAAATAGGTCATAAACAAAGGCAGAAGCAGTATTTACTGTGCTATTAAGGTAAACAAAAATAGCAACCCACAGGTAATTATGAAACAGATTGAGTCTGGCAGGTGAGTTCCAGCAGTCTGCTTTTGATTTCCAAACGAGGGATTAGAGCCAAGCTATAGACCTGCCATAATAAATTAACTATATTCCCATACTTACATGGCTTGTTTCTTTTCACTTCTACTTTCATTTTACATTAGCAACATTTGGTGTTCTGATGTAGAAACAGGCCTCATTTCTTAATCACCTCTGAGCCCAGAGTTGTTTTTATGGTGGAGCTACAGCCACTGCACAGCAACCAGCACGGGGCCATCATGCTAGTCCATACCTGTGCAGCACTGACCCCAGGACCTCACATCCATATGCAGCTCATGAGAAACAGAGAAGATTCACTTACATTTTTGAGAGGAAATGGCTTGTGAGTGAAATAATGAGTCCCATGAGCAGAAACGGGGGGGGGGGGGGGTGGGGGGGGGTGGGGGGAGAATAAAATACCATAGAAGTATTGTGATAGGACCAAAAAGTGGTACCACTCAAGTGAATTGAACATGGAGGGACAAAGATGAAGGGTTGGAGCAAGTTTGTGGAATATGAATTTACGTTCTACTTCACTTTTGAACATAAGCTGGCATGTCTCTTCAAGGGATGTTCTCAGTAATGACACAGGCACCAAAGTCTGGCTTCACTGCAACCCACTTCTGAAGTAGTCTGCATGTGAGGGATAAGCAGGAACCCTTCATACAACCTTCACGTTGGTGCACCCACCCTAGTGACTGCCAGGGCTTCATTCTGCATGCATCACTGGTGCTGTTGCTGTCACTGCCTTCCCTTCAAATACAGTGAGGGCAGTTGTGAGTACCTACCTTAAAACCACAGCCCAGCTAATAAACTCCAAGGAGCCAGAGGTGCTTCCAAAAATAGGACTTACAGCCTTGGAGTGCTGCTGTGCCCTTGAAAGTTTTATTCACTGGCCTTCTGGCAGTGTTTTTTGGCTATACATTAGCTATGAGTAAAGCAGGCAGGGACACAGTCTAACCCTGGCATCCAAGGTGAAAATTGCCAATTCTGTGCAAAACAGTAGCACAAATGCAACAATTTTTGCAAGCTACTCAGATAGTAAGTATCCCATGCCTAAACAGGGAGCAAAGGAAAGGAGAGCAAGTATGATTTACCCTTTTGACAGACAACTGACCTATGACCACTGTGCTGAAATGCCTGTTGCAACAATGTACATCTACTTCGATTCCTTTTGCTTAGACCACAATCCATTAACAATGCCCGAGAGGTTAAAAACTGAGAAATGACAGAAGTGAATTGCTAATGCCAATTTTCAGTAGTAGAACAATAAAAACTGCAGAAATGGTGATTTTTTTTTTAATTTAAGTTTTACTACAGTTTCAGATTTTAATAGATAAACTAAGCTTTTGTGAAGTCTTTGCCAAACATTTTGTTGCATTTCTAGTTTCAGTGCTGTTCTTTTTGGTATGCCAGTATCAGAATTCAAAATTGTGTTTAAAAGTATAAATAACTTTCTTATATAAACTCTAGTTTTGATCAGCAACAACTGACTCTGCCCAGTGCAAAGTTCTCAGTTTTTGAAAAGGGACAGAACTTGGAAAAGGAAAACATTGTACCTACAGACCGTTGTACCTACAGACCTTGCAGCAAGGTCAAGTAACACATCCCCATAGGGCCTTTCTAACTGCCCACCAGAAACAGTTTCAAAGACTCCTTATTCTCAAAACCTTCCAATCTTGTACCTTCATTAGTGACTACTGAACCAACGAAGTTCCTGGCTGACCTTGGTAGATCAGAGTAGGGGTGCCAGGCTACCCATCGTGCTTGGCACCACTGTCCTGCCTTTCCACAACCTCCCACCTTTCTGTTTATATCTATCTACCATCTCTTGTGCAACACCCAGACTGTAAACTCTCTGAGACACGGAGCATTTCTTCTGCAGCGTTTCTACTGCATCCAGCACACTGGGCTGCCAATCCACAATTACACCTCCTAGGTGACATGATACAAATAGAGACTGTGGTCACAGCTGTATTTCCATCAAAAATACATGCCATGCTCCTACTGCGTGTGAAAGATGAGACATAGATATTATTAAATCAATGCCCAAAAATACATGCTTTTTATTGCCTAAAAGTAGAGTGATGATCTTATTTTATTGAAGTATTTGCCATTTCATTCCATTTTAATAGGACAGGCTATGATCCAGCAAGTAATAAGAAAGAAAAAAAAAGACACAAACAAAATCACTCCACCTGGTGTAAACAGGTACAGGTTCCTTACCATCTTCATTAGATTTGTGGAGTCAGCTGAAACTAAACACATTTTATTTTTGTGCCTGAGACTGTTTACATTTGAGGAAGAAAATATGAATAATGGTAATTTTCCTTGTAAAATCCAAAGCAATACATTATTTTTACTTAACAGCTAAAAGCATGGTAAATAAAAATAAGCAATAGAGCAGAAGATTCTTCCCCATGAAAGGAAAGCGATGTCTTCTTTCCAGAATGGAGCTCTGTGCTAGCACCATCTGTTGATCTCAGCAGTGACAGTGGAATAAGTATTGGAAACCCACAATGTTTCATCAGAGAAAGTTTTCTCCTACCTGGAATTAAGTGAGAAGGGTTCAGATTTTCCACTGCAGTGTAGACAGACCGCAAGAGCAAGCTTTTGCCTCCTGGTGCTTACAGCAAAAGGGGAAGAGGGGAAGTTACCATCTCAATGGTAAAATACATCTTGCTAGTGTCATCTAATGTTACAGGAAAGATGGCTTAGATGCTCAGTAAATTAACAAAAATAACCAGAGTTATAACACCTAAAGCTTAGCAGAACATTGCTGAAGTGGCACAACCTTATCTGTTAGTGTTTAATCTCCCGCTATTTGAGACGGAGAAGCTGTCCCATGTGATAAATAGCTTACCTCTGCTAACTGTGGCATTTTATGCATCTCCCTCTGAAGCACCTGATGTTGATCAGTTTCATCATGGTGAGCTGAAGAGACCATGAGGCTGAGCCAGCACAAAAGGCACTTTGTTCCCAATTAGAAGTCAGAGCTGGGGGAAATCCCATTGCAAATCAAATGCAAACTGAGCACAGAAGTCATCTGTTCACACTACTGAACACAAGCTTACTGCGGATGAGCAGTTTGGAGCTGTGTTTCCAGATGCCTAATGCCTTGCACAGGTGCAGATGTGCACCTCTGCTGACACCTCTGAGGATACAGAAGCAGAGGCTGTTGCACCCTGAAAAACTGCCTGTTATACAAACACTTCTTTTTGTACACAAAATGTGAGAGTTTGGTTGTGTATTTTGTTCATGTTGTGGTTCAGATTTTGAACCTTGCCATACTACCTGTGGTCATGCCGTGTGGTGACTGACCCTGCTCTTGAAAGCTACCTAAGTCCATACACCTGTATATGAGCACCCTTTTCTCCTTCCTATGGAAACCCCTATCTGAAGTATCAGCAAAGTGCACCAGCTGCCCCAGGATCACGAGGGCTTTTCTCAAGTCTGTAACTGACACTTTTTCAAGGCATTTATTGCATGTTTAGAGAACACTCAAACAAGAGGAAAACTTGTGAAAGTATAGTCTGTTAGGAAACAAGCCCTCCATTAATGTATCCTTAAACTAAGGGTATATAAATAAGGAATCCCATAGTAGATTCATTATGAAAAGCCCAGACACATCCAGTATTAGCATAACTGGATACGTGGATAATCTATAGACGAATAAGGAGACAAAATATTTTTAAACTAGCTGGAATCACATTTGTGCTCTTTTACAGTCACTCTGTCATGGTTTTCCATCTCTCTCTGCTCTGTGTGAGAGCAAATAATTTTATCTCCTCGGATAAGCAGCTTCCACACCTTTCGCCTGATGACTAATGGCAGGCAGCTCCCTAACCAAGTCACAGAGGCTGCCCGTCATGAGGTACAACTCTTCATAGAGAGCAGATCTTACTGCAGATGTGATACACAAACTTTACTCCTAAAAATACACCAGATATATCTATGTTGCTGAGGCAACATATGAAATAGCTATGAAATATTTTAAATGACCTGTAAGTCTGCTATGGGAAGCAAGTTCGGTTCTTCCTGACATGTCTTTAAAGTTCAGCTGTAACAATTAGAAATATGTCTCCCAACTTGTAACCTTTCATTAATGTCTGCTGTAGTTTCTCTGCTAAATGTTCCACATGAAGCAGATTATCAGACTTGATCTTTTTTGCCTAACAAAGCCAGGCCCAAATCCCTGATTCTTGCTTCAGTATCATTTTTCTGGTGTGGGAAAAAAGCTGGGTGACAAATATCAGAAACTTAACCCATGTAGATTGTCTCCCGAGCTAGCATAACGTAGCTCATGGGTGCTGCTATCCCATCTCAGTCAGGGACAGCAGGTACCACCTTACACTGGCTGATGTAGCTGACATTGAAGCCAGCACATTCTTTCCCCACAGTGAGCCTCGCTGGACCAGGAGCACATGCACAGCTCAGCAAAATAAATCAACCCCAAAACTTATTCTATTATGTATCCACCTAATGTGATGAGAAAGAATCAGAACCGTGCTCAATATTCCAATTTTATTTCCATTGATATGAACTTGAGGCAACTTATTTGTCTCCAGTAAATATTTCTAGTGTAGGGAAAGTGGTTCTTGAGCTCATGATCAGTGCTCAGGAACTCATGTGGTGGTTTCATCTTGGCGGGTGCCAAGGGCCCACCAAAGCCGCTCTATCACTCGTCTCCTCAGCTGGACAGGGGAGAGAAAATAGAATTAAAAGCCCATGGGTCAATATAAGGGCAGGGGGAGATTGCTCAGCAATTACCTTCATGGGTAAAACGGACTCGACTTGGGGAAAATATATTTCATTTATTACCAATCAAATCAGAGTAGCATAATGAGAAATTAAAACTAAACTTTAAAACACTTCCCCCCCCTCCCCTCCCCGGCTGTCCCCCCGCTTCCCTGCCCGGAGCTGCTCCAGCGCGGGCTGCCCGCGGGTCACAGCCTCCCTCGGGCACCCCCTGCCCCGGCGTGGGGCCCTGCCGGGCTGCGGGGGGGGAGCTGCCCCCCGGGGGCTCCGTGGGCTGGGGGCACAGCCTGCCCCGCCGGGGGCTGCGCCGTGGGCTGGGGGGAGCCTCTGCCGCGGCGCCTGGAGCATCTCGGTACAGCTCAGGAACTCATCAAGACTCCTCTGGCATAGTCTCCGTTGGAAGAACTCATTACTAGCATTGCACCCCTTGGCCACGTACAGAAGTTTAATATACCCCTAAAGATAAAACTCTACAAATATAACCATGGGAAAGGACTTCGGCATTATGATAAATGCAAGTTCAGCATAACTTCAGTATTGATAGCGACAGCACATAAAAGCTCTCTAAAAAGTGATATGCAATAGGCACACAACGTAGCATCCTGACTTTTGGGAACAAAAACTTTTCTTGCAATAGATATTTAAGATACACATCTGTCAGGTGACTGAGGAACTGGTCATCCAGATTTGGGGTCAGTCGCTGGATAATAGTGGAATGGTGGCTAAATATAGCATTGTCCATCAGCTTTTCAGAGGGAAAAATGACTTGCCATATTTGCTGTTGCAGACAGTCCTATTCTGTTTCATAACATGATGGCAATAAAGACTGAAGTTATAATCTGGGAAATCAGGTATCAATGTATGCAGTTTTTCTACCTAATGTGTTATTACAACAGGCAAAATGTTTACCTCTGTTCTGCAGCAGCCACACTGCAGATCCCTTTGCAGATCAAGCAATTCACAGAGATCATTTGGTTTATGGCAGTTTTACTTGCAAGTTATGATAAATAACTCCAGGGAGGGGGAAGAGAAAGAGAGAAGCAATGGCTAACAACCATTTTGGTCTGTGGAAAGAGAGAGACACAAATGCTACGATGTCTCCACTCCTCCGCACAGGCAATGATCTGTTGGATGGAGCTCTCTAAGACTGCTGGTGCATCTGGCCAGACTCCTACAGATTGTGAACACATCTGTACTGGTAGCAATGACGTTGTCTGTCTGTGAATAAACATTGTACAAAGTAGGGTAAGCAAATGAGACCGTATCTGACAAATTGTCATGAGTGTCCAGTGCTTACTGCTTAGTGTCTTATTCACCTTATCTCATTTATAAGGAAATGCTAGTAGGAGGAAGGCAAGTACCGAATAAAATAGATGATTATGCTCACTAAGCTGTTAGCAAAGATGGGATTACAAGCTCCATGCTTTCTAGAGCACATGTAGTAAGGGAAAGAAAATTAAACCTGGAGTCAGAACTCCTAGAGTAAAACAAAAGGGGAGTTTGCTGTACTTGTTTTTTCCTGGGTAAGGTTGGATAAGGGCTTCTTTCTGCTAAATATGCAGTTGGGCCAGATCCTTTCATCAGCAGAGCTTCACCAAGTTCAGTGTGTGGCCGATCTTCTGATGACTTCATCTGCAATTTCCTCCAGGGAATCTTTTTTAAACTTCAAATATGTAGAAAATAAATAGCTTTCAGGCTTCAATAGATCTACTGTGTGTGTCATTTTTTTGTGGAGATGGCAGATCAGTTCACCTGCAATTTGGCCAAAAGAAAAAAAAAGTGTAATGCTTGAAATTAAAATACTGACTGCAGCCTGGGAAGTTTACTCGCAGGGTAACATGACTGTGTGCTTATTTTACATTTCCCAAAGACGCATGCTCCCTAGAGCAAGTACTGCTGAATTTACATTCTCACAATGACCCTTCAGGGAGTTCAGCTGGAGTTGCTGAGATGTTCGTCTTGAAATGAGACAGAAAAGACTAATATAGCACTGGCCATACCTAACACCCGGGGGGGGGGGGGGGGGGGGGGCGGAACAAAAACCAACCTGAACTCTGCTTTGACTGCCACTCTTCTCAGTGCCCCAGACTGGGGCTGGAGAGGAAGGAGAGAGAAGAAGGAGCAGCTGGGCAGCTAGAAACAGGGTTGGTGATGCACAAGGTGCTCCAGGAGGCTTTTCCTCCTCCACCCCAATGCCCCAATTTGTTCATGGACATTGATTTGGAGCTTGAGAGGAGGAGGTAAACAGGGCTGTGATGGGGCATTTGCTGTACCAGTTGGCAAAACTCAGGCAGGGCTAAGGTGAAACACACTGTTAAAGGAATGCCAGCATTTAATGGTTTCTTGTATCAATGTACACTAAGACATGGCACAAAGCATCACCCTATTGCCTACAGATTGAGCAGAACAAAAATCATTGCTCCCTTTCAGCTTTCACAAATCACAAGCACTCATGTTATCACAAGGTGCTACCAAAACCAAGCAGAAGCTGATGCCTGGACTGCAAAAGTGAGTCTTTCTGGCTTCAATATCACCAGCAAAGCGGAGTGGACTTTGGAGAGGCAGCCACAAGGTAATTGCCAAGATCATCAGGTCACAGTGACTGAAAAAGGGAGGGGGGGACACTGAGATAGATTTGTGGGATAAAGCATAAATCAGTCGGTGCTGACACCTCTGCATATGTATTTTATGCAGTTCAGGGGGTTGCTTGGGATTAGGTTGAGTCTGGCTCTATGGACCAAACTTCCCTACAGAATACATGGTCTGAAGCTGTATGAAGGACCATGGTTTGGATCCCTACATTCACCTTAGGGGAACCCCTTGGTACAAACTTGGGGCAGAGATTCCAGATAAGTCTACCCCAAAAGCAATCTACTTCACACACACAAATCCTACTCTGTGGATGGAAATGACATGCAGCAAATGGGACAGTCCAGGGAGTCACTTCCAAAGCACAGTGCTGCTTCAAGCCAAAATACTAAAACAGGTACAACTACAAAAAGATTGAGAACTTACTACCTTTCACAGTGTCTCACTTGACCCCACCTGTTCCTGTAGCAATATTGCTGAAGGACCAAAAATAAGCAAAGGGTTATAATGTTCTACAACTTGTGACCACAGTAAATATGAAAAGCTACCTTTTGGATCACTGGAAATGCTCTTTGAATAGCTAAGACATGATGATTAATTAACTCATTTTTCAACTGCTCATTTGTCATTTCATCTCAAAAATAGCTAAATCAGACTATATTTTAATCCATCACCTTTTCACTGTCACCCCTGGCACAGCGCTCCTCTCTTGACCTTACCTTTTCAACTTCCTGCTAAGATGTGTGTTTAATGAAACAAAAAACTGCCCAATTTTCAAGCTCAGATCCAGCTCTTCCCCTATCGCAATCATCAGCTAATTTCCTTAAAACATCATCACATAATCAAAGGGCACCCTGGGGACCAGTGTCCTAACCCTGTCCTGTCTGACAGATGGAAGATTCCTTTCTTACAAGTCAAAAGCTCAGGGTTGACATGAGTCCTTCAGGGAACAATACTCATTTTTTCCAAGCCAGTACCAGCTCCAGGTCAACTATGGCACTAACTATAAAAAACCCAAAGACTTTTCCTGTTGCTTTGTCAATGCTCTTTAATGTTAACCTGAAGGGAGTACCTATTCTCATACAATTGAACTAATCACCAACAAAAGTGCATACATGCATATTACTTTGTGAGCTGAACATTTGACCTCCCTCATTGTTGCCCATTTTACTCTGGACAGAAATATCCAAGTTATTTGTGTTTGGCCAGTTCCCCCCTCAATGCTCTAACTAGATGTTAAAGAACAAACTGGTAAACTTCACTGGTGCAGCTACTTACCTCTAAAACTCAATAATTAATCCCAAGTGAATGACAAATGCTATGCAATTTATTCTCTGCTTGGCTGAAGCTTGAAGGAGCATGGACTCTGAATTAGTGAGCTCTTTGGGTTCAATCTGGAAAGCATATGTTTCCCTTCCATCATTCAATCCATCAAAATGCAAAAAAGGCCTGGGAAAGGCACATGGCACATTTGATATTATTCATTAACATTAATGTCCTTGTTATAAAGATACATTTTATTTGCAGGTAACAACAGCCTTATGGGCATCTGGGAACACTTTCAATGATTGCCAAAAAAAAGAAATTTGGGTCATAACTAATGATCAACATCCCCTTTTAATCAAATGAAGCCATCATAATGTGTCAGTCCTCTGGGGGAACAAGGACCTTTCACCTTGCTGAGGCCTGCTGAGTCCAGCAGTAGCTGTAAGCAACCCTGGCAAGTGGTCTTTTTCTTTAGAGAGGGAAAAAATTGAATCTATCTATCAACACACTTACTTGTGACACTGAATGCATAGAAGAAACTAAGTCTGATCAGTGGGCTAGTGATGTTGCTTTCAAGTTAACCCATGCATTATGGAGCACTCATTTAGGGTTTTCCTGATAACACTGTAGCTCTCCCCGGCACTGCTGTTGAGTGGCCTTTGCTCTAACACTGAGAAGCCTCCTCTTGGGACAGGTCTTCAGTAAAAATACGGAGTTCTGGCTGCAGATCCAGAGATTCATGTAACTGAGACTCAAAGTCATACCCCAGAGCTCTGCAAGGGCAGCTTTCCCCCTGCAGTGTTGGTTCTTCTACAAAAGGAAAGGGTTGTCAGGTGAATGGGTCAAAATTTTCCAGGATTTTTTTTTTTTTTAATCAGGAAACAGTCTTTTTCTAAATAGCTTTTGAATGAATTTAGAAACAAAATCAAAAGGAATATATATACACCAAAATAAGACAGAGAAGTTGCTTTTCAGACAAAAAAAACCCCAGAGGTAGCTATAAACATTAATTTCAGAAATAGGAACTTCAGTTGATGCCTCAACACCACTGCTCTCTGCCAGACAAACCAGTTAATGAGCCTCTGTCAGTCTGAAAATAATCTGCTGCCATCAGACTCCCACAACACACTGTAGATGCCATACAGAGGCTGATAAGCCCATGGCAGGCAGCCCATCCTGCAGGAAAACAGAGGTGTGTAGCACCTGAATGATATTTTAGGTGGACAATACCCCAGCTTTGTGCAAAAAATGCTGAAGATTAGCTTTGGGAAAAAATCTATATATTTTCGTCAATGAACACTCTGCTCAAGGCGTTCTCACAATGTGGCTCACTGCTGCAAGGGATTTTTTTTTAAATAATATCTGAACCAAGTGCCCTAGTTATAAATGACCCCACACTGAGCATGCATCTCATGGAGATGAGAAAGGTGAAACCCTTGCTCAGACCACAGAAGCCCCAAGCACTTGCAACCTTTGCCTTGAATACTTTTAATCCATCCCCACAAATTAAAGTAAAAAGGTACATCCCTGATATTTCAGTACACTTCACATTGAAGAAAGAAACAACTGTCCTACAAGTTTCCCAAAGGCTGGTGGAGCAAATGCATCCATTTTGGCTTTTCCTGAGGTATCAAAGAAAAATATTAATTAAACGCTGTGCTCCATATTTCACTGTGAGATTTTAGGTAACTGTATTCTGGCTTTTTTCACTGCCACTCAGAGCCTCTTCAGTGAACTATAATATTTAATCTCCAGTGTTGCTCCAGCTGAAATGACTCCCTAGATCTGTGTGAGAACCTAATGTATATCTCAGATTGCTCCCTGGACAGTCCTTCATCTATCAAAGCAAGCAGCCTGCTGGTGAGAGCTTTCCTATTAACTTACCCTGAGAGGCGGGTATGGGCTTTTAAAACCCATATTTCTAAGTAGCTCAGTGCCCCTATTCCTGCACCATCAGAGCACTTCCCATGCTGTGATGTACTCGTGGCCACCACATTTCTGTGAGGTGAAGCTAGGACTGACACTGCTGCTAAATGTAAAGGAGATCTAAGCACACATATATCAAATGTTGCTCAATGAACAATTTAAGCCAACTGCTGCTGCCAAAGGAGCAGCCCAGCCTTCACCTTGCTGCGGTTGCTCATGTCCAGTCCCAGATGTCCCCACCTCCCTATAGACGTGTGGCAAACAGGACTGATAATGCTTGTGCTGGCAAGAGTAAGGATGCTGCCCGGTTGCAGGGGTCCATCTCTCAGCAACCATGACCCCTCTCAACCTCTGGGTCAAAGGCAGCTTTTCCCAGCATCACTGGAGGTGCCTGGCAGGAGCTAGCAGCCCTATCCCAGACAGAGCAACTTTGCTAGTCACAAGGCTTTCTAGCATCAGGTGTTGAACTCACCAACCATGTCTTTATTTCAATTACTGAAAAATAAACCAGCTACCAGCATTATAAGTGATGATTATTCTGCCTCAGACTGCAGTGAGCCAATGCAGAGACCCCCTCTGCTTCCCGCTGGCTTGTGCTTACTTTCTGAATAAACTATGGGACAGGCAGCTCTTTTTAAGATCCCTTCCCAAGCTATTGCAGTTTCTAACTGAGCACAATGTTAACCATCCTGTCAGCACTGTGTAAGCTCACAGCGCTTTTACGTTAGGGCTCCGAGCATGGCGAGAACAGCACAGTATAGGAGTTTAATATTTGGAGGAAGGGATGAAGTGGCAAGTGCTGAATTTGATAGCTTTGGATTTGGCACTGTTTCTCAATAGTGGTGCTTTCTAACAGTCCCCTAAAACCCACTGATTTGGAAAGAAAGTACACAGGCCTGCCCTAATGCCCAAGGCACTAAAGCCAGTTGGCAGGCCTGTCCTCAGGACTATTAGTACTCTTGAACACGAGAAGCCTCCTGTCCCAGGATATTGCATTTACTTGCGTCTCCTTTCCAAACTGGAAATGTTTTTGAGCTTCGTTCCATGCCTGGTTTTTGTTTCAGTTATAAACTCAGGAAATTGAAAAAAGAAACATTTAGTATTTTCAGCACACAGCAGAGATGGAGGTCTGACGAGAAAGGACAAGAAGAGGTAGCAAAGCTCATACATTTCTTAAAATCTCTCAATTACACTTCCAGTCCCCTGCCTTCACAACATGGTGACAGTTTGCCCCCTGAGCATTTGAAGCACAAAAAGTCCCACAGGAAAAAAAGAACAGTTGTGTTAAATAGCTGCTCGGCAGAGAAAGAAAAAATATTCCCTGATTGAGTGAGAAAATCAATAGATGTTAAAACATTGCAGATAATTGTGAAAAGATTATTGTTGCTTTATTTAAAACCACTACCATGTTTTGGAAATTAGTTCTGCAAATGTTGCATGTGAAGGAATAAGCTTCCCCATGAGCATCACTGAAGATGATGGACGGGACTAGGAAGGAATGTACAATCATGTTTTCTTCCTCCCAGAGAGAGGGCATTAATCACACGTTCCTCCATAATCCTTCTTCCAAGGCCCCAGAAGGAAAGGGAAGAATCTGTCATAGCTCTAAAATTGGACTTTTCTGATCTTCAGCATGGTTGTTTCCACTGGGCCTGTGACAGACCTGAATGCATCCCTGAACCATTTCTGAGCACAGCAGGGGAAACTGAGGCTGCATTTCTGAGCTGGACTTACGCACAGATGTTGTCCCTCTGCCCTTCCCCGCCCAGTGCTGTTTCTTCCCTTTTGGTCACTGCCAGGACCATATTTCAGAAAGAAACCAGCTTTTTTAACCATCTTGCAACTGGTTTTGGCACCTCCCATTTAGGTTGCTGGGAGCGCTCCTTCTCTGCGAAGGCAGTAGTCAATGCTGGCACATGGGCAAGGCAAAGTCCAGGCAGAGGGGAGGTGCATCTACAGGACATACCACAGTGGTGTGCCTTGTCACACCTTCCCAAAAGGTGTTGGTCTCTAGAGGTAGATGACACTATAAACCAGGTTAGCATCTCCTCAGTGTCCATAGTTGGTGAGTTTGGACAAAGGCTCAGCTCCAGTGCCAGGCTGAAGCAGCAGCACAGCCAGAACAGTTTTCTAGAGTAGAAGGAGGCAACTGAAAGAGTGCAAGGAAGGTTTTGATCTGTAATATATTTGAATATTTTGAAGGTCTCTATTAACGACTGTAGTCTCCCTGCTGTGGCAATTGAGTGGAGGAAATAATAATGGAGATTGAAAGGCATTCACCATTCGACCTCTCACAACCCTTACATTCTTCAGTAGAATATTATTGGAATTGGGCACATCTGCTCTCAATAACAAACATAAAAAAATAACCTGCAGCTCTAAAGCCTGAAAAATATATAGTTGGGCTAAAAGAAGGGCATAAATACGTATATCTGTAGACTCAATATAACTTTAATAGTTCAGTAATAACCCTGTGAACGTGGCCACACCATGTTCTGGAGTGCTTTGTCTCCTGGAAATGCCTGGGAAATGCAGGGAGGTTGAAAGTCAATCTCCACTTGCAGTTAGGTAGAGCCAGCCTCCAGTGACACACAGGTGCGATAGCAGAAGACATGCACAGCTGATGTCCTAGCCACCACCCCCAAACCACCAGCACAGATGAGAAGCCAAGCCCTCGCACCTTCAGCCACCTTCCCCAGGGCTGGGAGGGTTTGGTGCTGTGCAGAAACACCTGAGCTGTAACCCAGCACTGCTGGACCATGTCAATTTGCCATGAGAAGCATGTGTTGATACCAGAGAGAGAGGAAAATACATCCAGTGCTGGCTTACCATAGGTCCTTCTGCACGTCCCAATGCGGTGAGCCTTACAGCTCTGTTTGCTGGCAGAGGAAGCCAGTCATGCTGGGGACAAGGCTGCAACGAGCTGAAAGATGGAGCATGTCCAGTCTCTCCAGACACAGCTGCTCAACCCAAGACTGTGCTACGAATCAAATGGTGTTGCTGATTCATCCCATTCCCACTAGCACATGTGAGTCATCTGTCCACCCTGGACTGTTCACTGATGAAAAGTTTATTTTTAACAAGTACTGGTTAAAAATAAATGTATACATCATACAAATGAGTAAAGCACTCGGCCCCAAATTGGTATGAATGTGTCCAGAGAAAAATTAGCTAGCCTGAATGCAGTAGGAAACCTGAGAACCAGTCCTTCTCTTACACTGGCATAAATCAGGAATAACCCCACAGAGATCAGTTACTGTTTCTATAAGGAAGCATTTTTAAGACTCTGATTGAGACCATGCTCCATTAACCTAGCAGGACGATCCCTTCAGAGGTTTTATTATTATCCAGTGTTCACAAAAAGGAGACTTTGACAGCAAGGGTTTAAATGCAGTGTTTGTACCACTTTTAGTGCTATAAAAGTTAGCAATCTAAGCTTCTTGTTCAAATTCCCTCTAAATTAAAATGAGAGAAACAATCATGTCCAACCCTTCCTGCCACAGATCTCAACAACTGGGAAGAAATGCCCCTTGCAGGTGCAGTTATCACTGCATTGGCTATAGACACAATTGGAATAACTGACTTGGATTAGACACCTGGAGTCTGGCAAGATGAGCAACACCTGAAGTGATACAGCAGACACAAGAACTAAACTCTGCTCCTCTCAGCTCTAATGAGAGGCTCCACGTGGCTGAAGTGGCTGAGGATTTAAAGATTTTGTCTAAAAAAGGTTGCTAATAGATCATATGGGTAAAAGCCTATAGTCTGGGATATGCAGCAGGACAAACCAGCCTGGCCATTAGTTCTGGAAATAGCACATCAAGTGCCCCTACCCTGAGCTACATTATGGCTTACAACTGTCAGGAAAGCTGCACGATATCAGCCACTGGGTTTAGCCTGCTTCAACAGAAAACACGTTTGCACCACATGGAACCTGACAATTGCCCTCCCTGGGTTTTGTCATGGACGCTGTGGTCCTTTTACATCTGGACACATATACGAGTAGAGCAGTGCAGACACATGTGGTCTCCTACCCCAAGAGCTGACATCCCAAGAAGATGTTCAGTGTAAGAAGCATGGAAGGGTGGGAGACAACTGAATGTGTCTGTCTAAAAATAAAATAAATAATTGGCACATACATACATTTGGATCACAGAAACAAGGCAGAAGCACCAATAATTTCCCTTGCACATTTGTAACGAGCAGATGGCATGTGGTAATTCTGTGGTGGGACTTTGAAGTGACCTGCTCTTTCAAAACGTGAGACTGGAACAAAATTTTAAGAGCAGAGCACTTCCTTCCTGTTGTCTTTCGTGTGAGGCAAGCAGACTGCAGGGAGAGATGTGCTCCCCTTCCTCACCAAGCATTAAAAAAGGCCCAGCTGTGTTGTTCTTTGCATTAAAGCATTAGCATGGGGAGCCTTTCAGGGCAGGCACTGTCTACTGTTCTCCCTGTGAGCTCTGCCTCCTCCCTGGGTGCACAGCCCCACAGCACTGCCACACTCCACCCCATACAATAACGAACCGACATCAAACAGTTCTCACCGCGGGGAGGAGTGGATGATGTTTCCTGCAGACCCCAGCTGCCTCTGCTTTCTGCCCCGGAGGGCAGCCCTTCCTCTCCCGCACCCACCTCTCCCACTACTCAGGTGACGGCTTTGGCCGCCCCTTCACCTCTGTAGGATTCTCCACACAACACATAGGAGACAGTGCTCCCGGGGACCTGCACGCATAGATGCAGGCACTTCTCTTACCAGCAGAGCAGTATCCAAGGGAGCAAACTCAGCACTTGGGAGCTATCTGAGAGGAAAGGAAAAGGCTTGTGATATGGGCAAGGAGCGCCTCAGATGCCCTTGGTTATGGACCACCCTGTTCTGGACAGGGAAAGGGGCCACAGCTTTGGTGCATCCATGGCAGGCGGGCACTGCGCATCTGCTTCCATTGACAGAGTTTGTCCATGTTGGGCAATGTCCTCCCACACTTTTTGCTCTTGATTCCCCATGTGCAGATATCCACAGGGGTCATTCAGGCCTTCTCTTGCTGCAATACTACGGGCGAATTTCACTCACAAAGAATATGTCTAGGAAAACATCTCATCAGTAGAAAACAAACTGACCTCCAGCCTACAAGGTGGTCAGTAAAGGCATATGTCATTGATTTGCAGTAGAACAAAGCACTAATTTGCTGTTGATAATTATTTGATGCAACATTTTGTCCTTTAACTGCCTATGAAAAGCAATCTCCAGTAACTACAACTTAAAAGGGTAAAAGTTTGGATGCAGAAAAATGTTCTTTATGAAGCACTTCCTGTGTCCTTCTGAGTGCCTTATCTGACCAGCATCTTTCACTTTTATTTACATTTTATCTTCTTTAAGAACACTTGTGGTATGGACTGAGTCATCAATAAGGGCACAACATGAAAGGAGGGATGAAAAATAAGCTGTCTTAAGAGCACTACTCTGCAGGAAACTTATTAGCATTTATTGTGCGGTCTCAGGTTACCAGAGTTGAATGGAAATAACAGAGTTTATTTAAGTGGCACAAAACACAAGTCTCTGGAAGTCACATTCAGTATTTTGAAAGTACATGATGGAAAAGAACATAAGAGAAATCTTTTAGATTTTGCAGAAGCCAGTAACAGGTACAAGTTGGGGGTGGGGGCGGAGTTAAGGCTCATGAGAGCCTTAAGAAACAGCTCTTGGATAAGGGAAATGCCACGGAATTAGGGAAGAAGGTGTAATTTACAGCGGGAGAAATCCCAGGGCTATCACGTTCGTAACCTACTTGCACAAAGCCTACGTCTTGTCGCTACCCTGCAGCTCTTCCAGCTCCACGCCCACCCCCACCCCCACCCCCCAATAAGCAAAAGAGACATACTTAAGAAACAGCTCAGTAGATTTCCAAAACTGATTCCTGCATCTGGAAGACTTCTGAGCTCTTTCAATGGCCAAGTCACAAACCTCACTCCCACATTAATAGAATCTAATTGCTACTGATGTAGACTGTAGGAAAACCTTCGAAGCCTCTCTTTAGGAGTAAAGCAGGATATATATTTACAGATGACATGCATGTGCTGCCATAAACAAGGCACACAGTTAGAAATGAAGCTAGATTTACAGTTTTGAGCTTTCCTTGGCGTGGATAATGGTAAAGCGTGCATGGCTGACATTTCACTCTGAGAAAGCAAAAATACATGCGGAGAGAAGACGTCACCTTGCTGTAGGAGAAGATCTTATTCCTCCCTGACTTTGTTCTCTCAAAGCAGAAGGTCATGATCTGAACTTCCATTATGGCTGTTCAAAAATGCATCAAAGGTTCGATGGATAAAAGAATGTTATTTTCCAAAACCACTGGGACACTTCCTGTCAGTTCACATAATTGAGTATTACAGTATTTAAATTACAAATTGAAGATTATTTTTACAGGTGTCATTTTAAATATAATATGAAATTTCTTGACATTACCTCAGCCGTGCTACACAACCCAGCTGCACTCGGACTCGCATGTGTGATGCACATGGCTGAAATTTTGTCATATTACATCATGGGCTACAAAAACACACAGTATAAATAGACGATGTAATATTTGAGAGAGCAAAAACATATAGTGCTGGCCTTGCTTTATGGAACCCCAGATCTAATACGGACGTGGAAATGTAAACTGTTATTAGAGTTCAGATCAAAAATCTTTGACAAGGGTCAGGCAGGAGCGCAGGCGAGGTCAGATAGACGGTGCTCGATTGCCCTCCAGTGGGCTACCGCCGGCTCTGCCGCCCAGCGCCAACCTGCCCGCGGGAGGAAAACCAACCCGCGCGACTTCACGAAGCTGAACGAATGAGACAGCTGTAGCCCACGAGGAAGACGCACGTTATTCACGCTGGCAGATCTGCAGACCAACAAGAAAAATGTTAAGTTCATTACGAAAGAGATCTTTAAGAATCCTTTTGGCTATATGTCCACAAATTGGCGTTAGCGGCTGCAAAGAATTTGCCTTCAACTGTTCTAATTTAATGTGGCTTTCTAAAATGCTATTATCTCCATTCTGTAATTTGTTATTTCGATTTTTATGGTTTCCAGCAAATGCCATGTCTGGAAAGGAAAATTCCACCTTTTTTTGTACTCTGTTTTGACTTGCAATTTGCTTTCATTCTGCATGAAAAATTCAGTTTCCATTGAAGAATTCTAAGCGAAACAAGAAAAAATAAAGAAAACAAACTGTCAGCAACTTCCTAATGTTGTTAACACAAAAAAATGTCAACAATACTCACTAGATAAATTAAAACTCTCCTGCCCTTTTGCCACCCTCTTCCGAAAGAAACCAACATGAAGCTTTAGGTCAGTTCCAAACTTTTTAAGCAGTTCCAGACCCAACATACAGTGACCACAGATGAGGTTGGGTGGCTAGGCAGTAACTCACAGAAACTGCCAAACTCAGAAGCAAGGAGATGACATTTCATCTGTAGGCCTGTCCACACAGTAAGAATAAGAGACTGATAATTGCAGGATTAACTGAGCAGTTTTTGTTTTCTTTATGGCTGGGCTGCTTCACAAAAAAGAACACAACATCAGTGATTCAAGGAATAGATTTGTAGTGGAAAAGGCACTAACATATGCTAAACTAATTCTGAGGTGTTAGAATGTCAGGGTGTATGTAACTGTTAAAATGAAGGACCTTAGCAAAATGACCACCTCTGTCTCTTACCGTAAAGCATTACACATTGTAGTGATTTTCGTGTAAACATTCTCATTCCACTCATTTCATATGTCTTTTTTCATTGTTTCTTCCTACAGAGACATAAAATGAAAAATATATTTTAAAAAAAATCCAATTTATCTTCATTTTTGATGTTGTTTTTGAAAAAATACAAGCACCTAAATAAAACAGAAAAATAATATCTTGTAATGTTCCCATTAGATATTGAAAGGTCTTTTCAAGAAAGTCTTCATGGTTTGCTGTTAGGCAATTTGGGTTGTCTCCATGAAAGGAGTTTACTCTTTAATTGGAGACAGAGGTAAAAACTATGCAAAAATAAGAGAGTGGAATAGTTTCTTGTTGTGAAAGGAAGGTAACTGGAGGCTACTCTGTATCTAGCCTGGAAAACGAGTACACTGAGATGGGTTTCATACCAGGAAAACCCGGCTGGCCAGATGTGGGGGTCACATCCAAGGCCACGGTCTAAAACAGATTAAAACAGGAGAGGGAGCTCTCACCCAGCCTGTCAAGGTGGGAAGGTGCTCTCAGGTACTCCGCTCCGCACTAAAAAAATAAGCCATGAACCCCTTAAACAGGTCAACTGTTTATATCATAAAAATGAAGGACTAATTTTCTAGGCTGAAAGATTCATTATGGGCAGGTAACTACTTGTGGGTTTTGCCCCAAAACCAAACCAAAACAGGTTTGTGTTTCAGGGATTCCTAAAATTGAACTGCCAGAGCTCAATGTGAGTTTGGTGATGTTTGGTTTGCTCACATCTGAAATTCAAAGTAAAAAGTATCAAGGAATGGGAGCTCATATGGATGAAACCCAAAGCAAATGTTTGCAGGAACCTCTGAGAAATGGAAGTGCTGTGTTCACAGAGTTCTAATTATAACACTGCATTTGTAGGATTCATATGAGCTAGGACCCGTGGAAAGGAAACACAAAGGCAAGCTGACTTAAAGGGAAGGCAAAATACCCTATGGAATTTGGATTGGAATCTTCTAATGTGAAGGAAATCTACTGCAGAAAAGTGGGAACTACTTAAAAAACAGCTGGAGAGACCACAAGTGAAATTCATCCTGGTTATAATCTAAACACAGAAAAGGGCAACAAAGGCCAGTTCAGTTAAGCAAGGATATAAAGTCTTATATACTGTGTGCAAAAAGCCTAATAAAGGGTCTTCAAAATATAAATAGCACTGGGAACTACATAAAAAGTAGACAGAAGCTAGTTAAAATGAATAATTATGAGATGAAGGAGTTCTAATGAAAGGTAAACTGTAAAGAATACTTCAGTTAATCACAAAAGCTTCTTGCATATTCCCATGGCAAAGAGAAGGGAAGGCAGAAAACCGCACCATTTCAAATTATAATGAAAGAGACGGTGCATTAGACCCACTCTTCATGTTGAAATGGTATTGCTCCTGATTTAAAGCAGAATACAACTTTTGGCATTTTCGGTCATCAATCCATATTTTTTTCCTGTTTATGGTATAAGCTATTCCTCTCATCACACTGTGTTCATGCAGAAAAGGGACAGGCTGTCCAGTTACTCATTCAGAGCCTACTGACAGTCAATGGAGGTGGGCATTAAAGCTTAAGTAAGATGAGGCACCTCTCTTGAGGTGCTTGTCTCCCACCATGAGCTATGAGAAAGCTTAGGTACCTGAAGTTCCGTGCGAGGGCATGATTGTGTGTCTTCACAGACATAATTTTAATCCAGTTACAAATTCGCAAGGAAATATCCCAACAACTTGAAAGCAATGAACCTTACTGGTTTACAGAAGCCAGGTCTATCACAGCGTCATAGTAGCAAACTGCAATTGTAAAAGTAACAGGAAATTTGTCCCCAGATTAAAAAAAAAAAAAAAAAAAAAAAAAAAAAAGTTTCTGCCCATAAATGGCATCCTTCCATGACAAACTGATGAATTTCATCTGTGAGTCATTTTTCATGGAATGGTAAAGTTACAAGGGGTAAATGGCTCGTCAGACTGCAGACATGCTCAAACAGCATAGCTGGAAAGAGGCTGCTAGCTGGTGTCTTTGCAGTTGCAGTGGTTAGTTCTAGAGCTCTCTCTTGTTATTATTTTCAACTGTTCAGTGTTATGCCTTTCCACAACACCAAATGCATGCATTTTAAAGAGTAATATTGCCTTTGCACAGCAAAGACCAGCCTCCACTTCTTTCTTCTTACATTTCAGAAGCACATACATGAAGCGTAATCTACATGGTTTGCCAGGAGGGTCTTGCAATGATCTCCTCAGAGACCACCAGCAGGGAGTAAAGAATTTGACAGACTAGGGCTTAGTCTAATCTCTGATGAAAGCCATTTTTTTATTAAATTCCTCGATTTCATTTTAGTGTCATAATTAAATGTCTTTTGAATATATAATTGCAAATGGGTCTGACTTCTGCACCAAAACAGCCCATTCTGTGGGAAGGGACTTCAGTTTTACAGTGAGGAGGAGGAAAGGCTTTTATTTTGAAGTAGCAACACTTGAGATTTTTGACCTGTGAAATCCTGGCTTTCAGTGAAAATGAAGGGGCATTTTACACTTTGGGCTGCCCACAGTGTCGGGGTGCTGCATAATTGTCTGCACAGTGTGGGAGGTGGCATTTCCCTAACCTCTGCAGAAAGTGCACTACAGAGGGTGCTGAAAATATTCTCCTACATAACTGTCGGCAATTTTTGCGAGGCCTTATTTGTAAGAACTCACAAATCTCAAACAACTGTAGCAATTACTTTCACCCAGTGTACTGAGTCCTGAATGTGACCCAGTAACCCAGAAGCAAAAAGCTCCAAACAGAAATTAGTAATTTCTTACACACTTTCTTCACAGGCAACCATGTCTCCCTGAGGAGCTTCCTGAAGGCTCAACAGTGTTCCTGGATGGTGCTTTTTGAAATACAGTCATTTTGAAACAATGACATGACTGAAATAGATTAACACAAAGTCCTGTTCTTTTACATGTTAGGTGTCCATAT
This sequence comes from Falco naumanni, assembly GCF_017639655.2. Lineage (NCBI taxonomy): Eukaryota > Metazoa > Chordata > Aves > Falconiformes > Falconidae > Falco > Falco naumanni. Next base: position 33,841,955 of record NC_054059.1, read on the forward strand.
CAAATAATAAATGTTGCTAATAAAGTACTTGTTATGAAAATCCTCAAGGCTCTTAAAAACACATCTAAACCAAAAAGATAACAAAAGTGATTTCACAAAAGGCTTCTCTCATGAATTACCAAAACAAAAGTATTTGTTTCTACTGAAATAAGGGGTTTGCAACTTCCTACTGTGTTAGGTTTATCCACAAGTCCGCAAAGTCATTGGGAAACTTTCCACTGACATTCAGGTTCTTATCATAGAGCACAGGCGAGGGAAATGCCCTAACTGCACAGGCAATGCTTGTTCTAAAAGAACATAACAAACAAAATTTGCAGACAGGGAAGAAGAAGAACCAAATTCAGGGCACCCCTAAGTCACAACTCAGCTGAAGATTTTCTCTAAAGCTAGGTATCACTTGAACGAATAAATCAAATGGGACACATCAGTGGTGTTTTCAGTCCTGTAGCTACATATTCAAGCACATAGTTTGCATTAGAAAATCCAGTAAAAGATCTTTCAGGTGCAATATGATTTATTTTTGTTTTACAGAAGACTTTTTTGTATTTGTTTTGAATAGTCATTAATCAGGGCAATGGAGAAGAAAGAGAAGAAAAAAAAAGCAGAAATGGAATATCACTTAACAAGCCTGCAATTAGCCGACTAACAAGTTTGTTATTTTTGTACTTTTTCCCACTGCATGACCTAAAGGAGTACTAGCAAGCATTAAACATACCACAGCTCTAGCAAGAGCACTGTAGTTTTTCACAACGTGAAGAACCATAGTGGAAGTCTCTGTAAATTTAGCTGTTGTAGAGCTAAAATGCACTTGATGTATTGTCCATCTCAATTTATTATGAATCGTATGTCAAGAATTCGGTATTGATGAAGACAGCATATGAGAAGTCATGTGCTTGGACATGTTCCAATGTTTAAGCATAGGAATTTAGCCCTATCTTGATATCTGAAGAACAATGCAAATAATACCAGATTTCAGATCCATAAGAAATGCTTAACATGGAGCCAAACCAGAGAAATGTACAGGTGCCTTTTCCTGATCATTTCCAAAACGACCCTGTTCCTCTACGTTCTATAGTTTTTGCTCATTTGAGAAAAGAGGGGGAGGGCAAATACTTTTTGATTAACAAAACTAAGAAGTTGTGCAACAATGCAAAGGGAAGGTCAGAGTTCAAATTCAACACACTGGATTGCTTGTCTCCCTCAATCCTATTCACTAAATCAGCAGCACTGAATTGCTATGATGACAGGAAGAATTTGGAAAGGGAGGAAGGTTGTGCTAGTATTGAAGACAAAAAATAAGTCTATAAAATGATTGTCTTAATCTCTTTCCAAAGACAGAAGAATCTGTCCATTAAAAGAATGAATAACTTTTACCTTCACTGAAAAAGGATGAATTTGTGCTTTAAGTGTCAACTGTGAATACACATTAAGTTTGGTTTGATTCTAACCCAAAATCTGTGTTAGATAGGAAACCTTTCCTAGCAATAAAATTTCTCACATAAAATATCCATTAAAACAAGCAAATATTCTCCCTGAATATTTGTGTTCCAAATAATGGCATTACAAAAGCTCGCCACAAAACCAACTAAACATTGACTCTTGCCCAGATTACCGAAAGCATTTACGCACTTAACTTGCATTGAAAATTAGAAGCTTAAATCCCTCTGAAACCCTGGACGCAAAAAAAAAGTCAGATCTGAAAAATAATTCTTACTGAGAAATCAGATCATATCATGAGATTAAGGCCTACTCCTACTGAGAAATGAAATACTATCTCAATGAGAAATTAGCAAAGCAACTTAAACACAAAGAGACTGTAACTGTGCAGTTCTTTAAATTATTCCTATTTTTAAAAGCCTCAGCAGTCATCAAGCACTAGAACTCAGTAGTAATCCTGTCTTGTCTGTTTCCTTGAGAATATTAGGTACAGTTTGCAAAAACATTTTAGACTTGTAGCCAAGCTATGTACCTGGATGCTTAACATCAACACCCGTTGGACCTAAAAAGCAGACTCTGACTACGAAAAGGTTAGGAACTGAGGTTTAGCAAAGATAATGAGGTTTCTGCGGAACTTCAGAATTACTCATCCATGCAATGTTGGAACTTACCTCCATCCATGTATCTTGGGTAATGCCACAGCATGTGTCAGTCCACCTGGTCCTACATGGGGAAGGGCTACATGGACAAATGGGCCATGGCTGAGTGACCCTTCATTCAAAACCACAAAATAGTTACCTGCTTCCCCAAAGAGTGTCTGGCGTAGGAGAAACAGGGGTGAAAGTGGTCTCATCCTTCTCTCAAAGGTGGTTCAACAGGCCGCAAAGTCTGTTGATAGGGTAGGGGCTGGTACAGCCTTTGATCCTGTAGGACCTCTCCTATAAGTCCATCCTGTAGAGTAAGAGGGTTTACTGGTGTGAATGTGGGCATCTCATGCCAGGGAATAGTGCCAGAAAAGTCTTAGGCATAACAGCTGTACAAGGACTGAAACAATGTCTGAGATTTAGGTATCTAATGTCCAGCTACTTACCCACCTCAGGCAGCCTGAAGGCTGTTTTGAGTGACTTAGCACCTTTGAGAGGAGCTCCTAACTCCCTCTGATTTCAGTAGCGATAACTACCTGGTATTCCTCCTTCAGGTGTTGAAGACCCTCAGCTCTTGGAAACCAGCTCTAGCACACAGCCAGACACCTCAGCTGAGATTTACTCCGTTAATTTTAAACCCTTTACAGTTATGTGCCTAGTCTAAACTAGCCACATATCTCCCTTCTGAAGTCCATGTGAAGAAATAAATCTGTCCGGGGAGGAATTCACTCCAATCCACTAGACATTTCTCTTAATTTATTTCCCAAGAAATGGCTTGTGTACTGCTTTACAGGAGTGAGACCCTCTCTGTTAGTACCGGCTCCTGAAGATCTCAGAATATAACTACTGAAAATATATTCAGCTACTGAATGCACAGAGATGCTTTTGAATCACACGACTTTTTCTCACTGTCAGCATCTTCTCCGTGTAGTCCCATATCTGAGCACATCCTGCTTGTAAATTGCCAGCAGAATGAACACATTTTTAACTGATGTTTTTTCTCACAGTTCAAGAGTTAAATATATTTTTCTGTGATTTGGAAGTATCTATCAAGCTTCCATTGTCAGTGAAAAATCATTCTTTGACAAGAAAACTAAAGCCCTGATTTTTTTAAACAATTGGCTGTCTTTTCTTTTTCCATAGCAGACAAGAGAAGATCTAGAAAGTTAGAGATGCTTTTATCCCCAAGGTTACTAAAAAGCAAATGAACACACACAAAAAAATAGTCTAAAAAAAACCCCCTGAACTGAAATTGAGACACAAGGGATAATCCAAGCAGCATTTTCAGTACAAACCTTGACAACCCTATGTTGTCTTACAGTACAATCTTTTCTTATATATGCAGCTGATATGCAATTCAATGTGTCATATTTTTGGATGTGATAGCAAGAAATTCCAAGAATCGTTCAGCCAAAGGTAACTGTAAGTATAATATCATGTGTGGGTATAAAAACTGAAACCCCTTATTTTGTGAAGCACTTCACAGAAGATTTAAAAAATCCACCTTCCATTAGAGCCAAATTCCAACCTCAGATACACACTCGGGGCTCTCATTAAAGGCACTGGGAGCCAGAAGTACTTTGTCAAGGGCAGACTTCAACTGATTTTGGTATTTATTCTTCCAGAGCAACTCTACTGAAACCTCGATTAGCCAAATGGAACAGAGACATGAAAGTAGTTTAGATTAACAGGGTTTGGATAAGTAGGAGAGGTTTTAGTGTTTTGTTATGCACTTTAATAGATATGACCTTAGGCCACAAATCAGCAAGGCTCCTGGGCACACGCATAACATTAACCATATGAGTGGCTGAGTGAAGTCAACAGAACTATTTGCGCTATTAAACACAGGCGTATGTGTAAGTACAAGGTAAAACCTAGTCCCCAATTCTGAATAAAAAGAGGACAGTGGTAGCTAAGGATTGTGTTGTGCTCCGTTTTATTTTTTTACCCTAAACACAAGCTTAAAGCAAGCACCCTGAGACAGAGACTGCTTATTTATGAACAGATGATCCATTCATGCCAGCCAAGTAAATGGAGCTAAAACCAACCAGCTTTGGGTTCAAGTGAGAAAAAGCTTAGCAATAATTTAAAATGTCTGCTGACAGAGTTTAGAAAAGAAATCCCAACAGGTCTGGAAGTGTGTGCTGGGATGCCCAGAGGAAGCTCACTCTCCTTCTCCCTAAACTCCAGACCAGAATAGTGAATTCACACTGATTTTTATTCCAGTTTCCAAGGAAAATGAGTCTATTGGAGGAGCTGTCTGTACTCCAGCATCACTCCAGCAACTTTTGCATGAAGCTGTAGAGATGACAACAATCACTGAAATCCTGAAAGTTTCACAACAATATCAAATGCTGTGATGATAGGACAATAAAGTACCCAGGATAACTTCACAGTTTATTTTACATTTATACAGTCCTTTATCCTAAAACCCCCAAAATTCTTCTTCCACTAAAAACTACCATATTATAAAACATTCAGGAACAGTAGTATGTGCGAGCAAAGACACATGATAGCCCTATAAAACTTAAAACAGGGGTAACAGAGCTGCAACAAATCGAGCCTTCCTCCAACACTAGCTGGTAGCTTTTCTCTACGATGATTAATAATAATAATTGTTTCCTATTTGATCTCCTAGATTATTCACACTAACATTTTGTAGGTAAGTGCAGAAGCTCTACGTGCTGTTCCACAGCAGTGCACATGGTTTCACTCCTCCCCACACCACACCATGGGACACAGCCACATTCCCTCCCCATGTAGCACACACTTGGAAGATCATACGTGAGCTGGGAGAGTCTGTCACACTGGTATGAGGTTAAGGTATTACAGGGTGAATAATCTTGATCCAGATTGTTTCACCTTCTTCTGATTAGTAAGAGGGAAAGAGCTGAAAGCAAAATAAGAGTTCTTTGTGGACATTTCCATTTGGTAACATAATAGATATGTGCACAAACTAGCACATCTGAAGTTTGGAGAGATGGAATTCTTTTTCTGTTGTACTATTCCAGTCATGCCAATGCTTTATTAGTAATAGTTTTAATAAAGCCTCTAAAAAAAAAAAAAAAAAAAAAAAAAAGAGAATCCATATTAGTCTATTTTGGAATAACAAACATCTGTGCCTTATGGGACACATGCATCAAGCTTGGTTCAGCTGCATGACAGTGGCATGGTCAATCTGCCTTTTCAACTTTAACTCCCACTGTGGGGCTATTGCTGAAAAGGAATGGGGAGAAAGGCTATTCCTTTATTAAGGGAAAGCAATACTGTATGTTTTAACAAATATGGGGAGACAATAGAAAAAAGGGAAGTCCTTTTGTTAAAAACTCATGAGTTGAGCCTCTATATAAGGACCTTTTGTTGAAGCAAAAGCGTGTCAAGGGAATTGGGAGCACTGCAGTGAAAGCAAGTCAGTTGAGGGATGTAACAAATTGGTGTTGGTAACCACAGAACCATAACAGAGAGAAGCAACACAAGCCCTGTCTGTGTGCAGGCTACATCCTTCACTGCCTTCAGTAGAAACTCAATATGAAAATACACAGGAAAGCTGCTTGCCTGAGCTAAGACAAAAATTTTAAGATAAAGTTTCTGGGAGCTGCAATGAAGAGAGAAAGAGGCAAAAAGCATTAATGTGGCAACAGTAGTGATGGAGAGGAGAAGCAGATGACAGTAAGTACAGGTAACTTAAGCACCAAAAAAAAAAAAGTGGTACTCAGACAACAAAGTATTTTATTCCTGCACTGCTGTCATTTCAGGCCATCCCTCTGTCACCAAACTCACACTTCTGTGGATCTGTCACAGGTCTGCACAGGTCTGTGCCACTTGCTGTTGAATGAAACAAGCAGATTCACGTGTTTGTGACCTCTCATCACTGCTCTCCTTGGGACTATTTGCATCACTGATTCTGCCTCAAGTTTTGGGGAGACTGACAATGAAACAAGCAAGAATCAAGTCCCTGGAAGTCCTCCCAGTGTGCTGTAAAATCAGCGCTCTGAGGGAAAGGGAGCAGGAGGAAGGAGGCATGAAAACAACACTAACACAAGAGCCATTTGTGTGAAAGGCTGGAAAAGCAGCTCCTTACTATTCTAAAACAATTTTTTTGTAATTGTCTACACATAAAAGGTTTACTTTTCTTCATCTTGCATATCAGACAGTGTTTTGTGATAGAGAGCATTGGCTGGGAAAGGCACAGAAACTGCTTTTTTTCCACTTGGCTTTCTAGATAGGGATATTGAGCAGTAGTATTTGCAAATTTTATGGGGAATCTGCTTATTTCATCTGATCGTCTTTTGCTGCTGATAGCACTTCACAGAAGAACCACATGTAAATGTAGGAAATCGACCTCATAGACTGCTAACCAAACAGACCTGAATTGGATTCTGGTACAGCCACACAGAAAATAAGTCAATTATTGCTCTATATAATTCTGTGCCACAATCCAAAAGGGAAGATCTGTTAGGTCAAGCATTTATTTCTTAGGTAGGAAAAAATACAGTGTGTATATATATATAAATATATATATATATATATATATAAATTCAGAGGTAGAGGTAGAGATAGAGATACCTAGATAAACAGCCAGACAGATAGATAGATAAAAATATATTTTAAATAAGGTTTAGAAACTGTAGAGCTGATAGAACAGTATGTTAGAAAAAATGTCTACCCCAACAGAAAAGTCAATGAATTTTTATGATATTTGCACAACATGCAAGATCGTAGACCTTCAGGCTACATCTGCAACATCTCATACATTAGCTGTGTTCTAGCTCAGGGGCCAACTGGCATGGGCCTTTCCACATCCATCTTCTCTAAGTATCCTGCCCTCCAAACCAGGATGGCTACAACCAGACTGCCTGCTGGGAATAATCCTGTCCTAATTCCTGAAATGCCTGGGAATTGCTCAGGATAGTGCTAGTCAGCATGAGCTGAAAGCATGTCACACACTACTCTGAGCAACACTACAAACGATGAAAGTTCCAGTGCACAGGGAAAGTTCCTGGCACAGTTTGATTTACTAGCATAGACATATCCAAGGAAAGGCCAAATTCAGGACCTTACATCATTTTACTGGCTACAGCAGTTTCTAAGAAATGAAACATCATAAGGTTCCTGAATCTCACACCAAAAAGTGTGCAGTTTCCCTGGGGCTTTTATGATCTTCAGGAGGGAAACTAGTTGCACTTTAATGAAAAATCCTCTGCGAGCAGTTCTGAGGCCCTCAGGATGAAAGCATATCAGTATATTACACAGCACCATGCTTCACAGATGTAGTACTGCACACTGCTGACCTGTGATAGTGTAATATGTGTACATTTCCTAACTTGGCCATCTATTGCCAACATGAATGTACATCTGAGCTCTTCAGCTCTCTCTCAAGGAAGTGCCATCAATTTTGTTTTATTGGAGAAGAAACTAAAGAACACACTAAGCTTCGTGTGCAGGAATCTGGGGGCCTCGCCTCCATGTCACAACTGATCTGGGCACCCTCAAACCCCGTTTCCAGCTGAGTCTCTAAAATAACTCTGTAAGCCGCAAAAGTGTAATCCACATCACCTGCCTAGAGCATGTCAAACTTGGAAGCAGAAGCACCAAGTCTGAAGTCAGAGCCTTAGCTACAGGACAAGCTTCCTGCTACCTTCCTCTCAGAGAGATTTCAGAAGGAAACAGGTGTCACAAGCAGTTTGCAAACAAATGTTAAAATTAAATAAATGTTAAAACACTGTCATTTCTAGTGTTTTGTACAACTGGAGCAACAGCTTAGAACTGGTTTCAGTTGGCTTCTGCCAACTTCCGTGAAAGAAACGGCACTGTAGAAATAGGGCCCTTCATACTGAGTGTGAAAGTCAGACTCCTGTATGTAGGATCTTTTCCAAGTGAAGCCCCGTCCTGCCACCTCTCATCCATCTCACCCAAAAGCACACAAGTACTGTTTGTTATCCTCCTTTTCAGCCTGCACAGCTATGTTTTTTCTGGCTTGTATCCACAAAAGGAAAATATAACAAAGGAAAATTCAAGGATGGATTATAGCTCTGAAAGAGATTTAACGACAAACACATTGGCATTTTCTCTTTTATTTTTACATTTCATTTTACCAGTTTCATTACAACATTCTGCTAGGTGACATGCTGGACTTTGTTTGGTACAAAGAGCCAAAGCCTGTGATGTGCTCCTGCAGTACTGTATTGCTCCAATACTTCTCAGCAATTTCCTCTCCCTACCCTGCTTTGTCGTTCCTAGCTGATCTTAAAAAGAAATGTCCAAACTTTATAAAAGAGTTTGTGCTAATTGTTAAAAGCTCTTTTTAAAATCAATTTTTTCCTCTTGTGTCCCGCACGAAATGCACTTGGAGGTGTGAATATACTAGTGAGTCACATTAGTTTACAGGGAAAGTAAAGAAATGAGATATGGTTCAGTTTCTAGGAAAGGTTAGTACATCCTGCCTGGGAGGCTGTTTTTTGTCATGGAAACTAGGATTATAGACTATTCTTCTGCTTCATCTTGCATCATTTGAACATTAAAGTGAGATATCTAAATTGGAGCCTATTTTTCATCTCTAACCAACAGATGCAGACAGACACTCTCATTGCCTGTATAGGGAGCTGAGGAGTGTGAGCCCCTAGGCAAGTTGGTCTGGTGCCTAAAGTTAGATGGAATGAATCCAAGCTGAAGGTCTTCATTTTGCAGATTGTATTATTTTAATATGATTAAAGCATCTAAGGCACAGGATATGTATTTTTTTCCTGACAATGGGAATATAAGAATGAAAAGACAATGGGATTTTTTGATATATAAACAGGGGGGCATAGCACAAAAGCTCTTAAAGTCCTGGAGAGACCATCCAAGAGCTTTGATAAAGAGGTAGAAAATAAATTAAAAAAAATAAGGTTTGGAAAAAAACCTATAAGAACATTTAGGGGTCTGGAAAGTCCATCTCTATTAAGAGACAGAAGAGCTCAACAATGAGCTATGCTGCTCATTTACAATGAGATATGTTACTAGCAATCTTTCAGCAGATAGATTTCTAGCATTGCCACCAACACAAATGGAGTTTCTGCGTTTTAAACAGCACAGCTGGTTGTAACTATATATATGCAGACTATAAAGAAGTTGCCAATATGCAGTGGGATGCCTTTGACTGTCCTTAACAGAGAAAACCATGCCCTCACCATGACACTTCTGGGCTGGACATCTTCAACAGACAGATTCTGCAGTTCAGCTGGAGATTCCTGCACTTGATGATGGGACCACCCTGTGGGGGGCTTATGGCCTAATTTATTCTGGTCAAACAAAAGGTTTCTCCTGGTTGTAATTTATGTAAATCTCTGGAAATGCATTTCCCCTATACTAAGGCTTTCCTTCTCCCACTAATATCAAGCAAAAAGAAAGATGGAAGAAGTGATGATGCAATACAGGTGAAGTCACGTAGATGTATAAATGAAAACACTAAACAGAGAATTTTTTTCTTACCAAATTTCATGGGGCATGCCTGGATCTTTCCATCTCTTTCATAAACCACAGTGAATTGGTTAACAGTGTGGTTTTGCTCCTTAAGACAGAGCTATAATACAATGACACCATTCATAGTAAACTAACTGAGGATCAACTAATCAAAACTACACAGTAGCATAGGAAGGGAGGTTAAGTAGGAGGTTAACATCTCTCCCCCCAGGAAACAAAACTTGGACAGGGGACACTTCTGAAGATACTGGCCAAAGCATGAGTTGTGCATATACCAAACCAGGTACAAACAACTGTTCTCTTTACCAGATATTGCTGTAGATAATCTTATCTTTCCCACACACTGTATGTGTACACACTTTCCCATAATGCCCCCACACCAGTATCCTTCCCTCCTTTTGAAAAGTAGCTTAGGAGGAGTATTCCCTCAAATTCTCACCTTGATGAATGATTCCTTTAGATCCCAGGTGACAGCCAGCATGGCTTCACTAAGGACAAATTGTGCCTGACAAATCTGGTAGCCTTCTCCAATGGGATTACAACATTGGTGGGTAAGGGAAGAGCAAGTGATGTCATCTACCTGGACTTACGCAACCATTTGACACTGTCCTGCATAACATCCTTGTCTCTAAATTAAAAGGCATGGATTTGGCAGATGGACCACTTGGTGGATAAGGAATTGGCTGGATGGTTGCACTCAAAAAGATGCAGTCAATGGCTTGATGTACAAGTGGAGACCAGTAATGAGTGGCAGTCCTCAGGGGTCTGTTTTGGGACTGGCACTTAACATCTTTGTCAACAACATGGACAGTGGGATCGAGAGCACCCTCAGCAAGCTGTGTGGTGCGGCTGACACACTGGAGGGAAAGGATGCCATCCAGAGGGACCTTGACAGGCTTGAGAGGTGGGCCTGTGTGAACCTCAGGAAGTTCAACAAAGCCAAGTGCAAGGTCCTGCACCTGGGTCAGGGCAATCCCAAGCACAAATACAGACTGGGTGGAGAATGGACTGAGAGCAGCCTGGAGGGGAAGGACATAGGAGTATTGGCCAATAAGAAGCTTAATATGAACTGGCAATGTGTGCTTGCAGCCCAGAAGCCAGCCAAATCCTGGGCTGCATCAAAAGAAGCATGGCCAGCAGGTCGAGGGAGGTGATTCCTCCCCTCTACTGTGCTCTCGTGAGACCCCACCTGAAGTATTGCATCCAGCTGTGAGAGCCCCAATATAAAAGGGACATGGACCTGTTGGAGCAAGTCCAGAGGGGGGCATAAAGATGATCAGAGGGCTGGCGCACCTCTCCTGTTAAGACAGACTGAGAGAGTTGGAGTTGCTCAGCCTGGATAAGAGAAGACTCCAAGCAGATCTTACAGCAGCCTTCCAGTACCTTAAGGGGGGCTACAAGAAAGCTGGAGAGGGACTTTTTACAAGGGCACGTATTGATAGGATAAGGAAGAATGGTTTTAAGGTGAAAGAGGGTAGATTTAGATTAGATATTAGGATATTAGGAATTATCCTAATATTAGATATTAGGAAGACATACTTTACTGTGGGGGTGATGAGGCACTTGTTCAAGTTGCCTGGAAGTGTTGAAGACCAAGCTGGATGGGGCTTTGAGCAACCCGGTATAGTGGAAGGTGTCCCTGCTCATGGCAAGGGGGTTGCAACTAGATGATTTTTAAGGTCCCTTCCAACCCAAACCATTCTGTGATTCTATGGTTCTGTGGTTCTATGATTCTATGAGTCTATGATCACCTTGGACTACAGTGACCAACAATTAAGCTCTACCTGAAGCTGACAGGTGTTCTTGCATGAAAGCTTCAGTGATATACACAGCAAGGAGCTGAGAAGTGACCACACACTATGGCAACCCTAGTCTGGAACTTATTCTCCCCTTGACCTGGAGCAAACTTTGGAGCACACCACAAAGCACCTTCGTCTTGAGTTATTACGCATTGGCTGTTGAAGTGTGTTGCTTCGCTTCACTTATCAGTATATTAATTTGTTGAAGTTTGTTTATATCAAGGCCACCTGGTTCATAGGGATAAACAATCCTTTTTCTCAGTGCCTAAATCTAATGAAGCAATTTTAGCTTTACATTTAGCTTGTTTGTTGATTCTTTAGAATCAGTAATGAGTGTAGAATGAGAAAAAACAAGCTCTATTTCACTTTCTATTCCAGAAAACCTATCAAAGCAAGAAAATGACTGTTCCAAAGGAATTTTGCACATGTGTATATATCACTTTTAAATTACTAATGCAAATAAAGGGCAATTTAAACCCTGTTCTTTTGGCTTTGCAATTAGACCTACAAAAAAGAAAACTAGAAAAATGATAAATTTCAATGCTAGTGCTGAAGAAAACAGGGCATCTGAGACTAAAAACACCTTTAGTCTCTCCATCATTGGACACCCTTTTCTTCGGAAGGATTTTTTTGTAACTGTGATCAGTCTATGTCTTTGAAGTTCTCTTCCCAATTAAAGAATTCACAATAGTGAAAAACTGCATGATGAGAAAATGTTCTTTTATTAGAATAAGTCATCAGTTCGGTACGGTGGAATTTTCATTTCATAACATCACGTAACTCTTCAAGGCTTTGGTTCTTAATTCAAGGCGGTTGTGCCAATGTGTTCTTAGAAATTACAAAAATCAATGGAGAGAGATTTCAGCACAGGAGTTGAAACTGGTTAAAGCTATAATAAAAGTAGAGCAATCCAACTACTAAGTGAATGGATTATATTATATTTCTCAGTCAATTTTGTACCTCACTAAAATCTGTATCACGACAAAGATCAATTATGAAAAAAAGAATATGTAAAGGCATGGAACAGAATCTGAAGTACAGAATGAAATGCATGTGAATGTATCTGAAACAGGTTATCACAGACAAGATTCATCTCTTTTATTATAATAATCATTTATGACTAAGGGAAATCTTGTGAGCTAATCTGTTTGGATTTCACAAAAAAAAAAAATAGAGCCACACTCTGGGGATCGTGAGTTACAACAGAGGTAATAAAGACTGTAGTAATTTTTAGGTGGTTACTTGTTTATCTGAGAAGAAGATTACAGCTTGGGGAGGGTTGGGGGGGGGGGGGGGGGGGCAGGGGGCACACAGAAAGAGAACCATCAGTCTTATTCTTCCACTAAGCTTCCTCAAGGATAAATCTTGAGACTTGTTTTATTTCCAGTAGTCATTATCTACCTGAATCAGAGTTGCAGGTGACAGAGCTGGGGATTTCACCAATGCAAATTTTTCCTACCTGGCAATTCTGAGGAGTAGTAGAAAAAGGATGAAAGTTAGCAGTAGTAGTTTAAGTCACACATGGGCAAGGGTGCTGCTCTTAGGGTGCTCAGGTTAACTGTCTAAGCTGGGATTTGGAATCAGCTTGGGAGGCTGCAGTTTATCCTTATTCACTTTATAAAAGCCTTATAGACACTAGATTACAGTTTCTAGTCACTAGAAACAATTTAAAGCCATCAGTATGACCGTAGCTTTTAGACCTGTGTAACAAAACCACTTGTTGAAGCTGGCTCATTGATTGGAAATGATCAAGATGAAAAAGATCTGGATGAATTGTTAAATGGCAATATAAAAGACCTAGGATGTAGAAGGAGAGGTATTTCATGCAAGGATAAGGAAACATAAACACCATTGTCAAAAGCAGCATCAGGACAACATTTACTGTACCGTCTACAGTTCTACTGACCCAAAAACATAGTTTTAGTTCTTGACAAGTGACTTATGACTGGAGAAGAGAGGAAAGGGGAGTCATTAGGACATTAAGAGGAAAAGAAGAACCTCTCATATGAGAGGAAATTAAAAGACTTTCTTTAGTCTAGCAAATAATGTCTTGAGAGTGGCCTGCTCCATAAATATATCAAAAGAGTAAATTCAGAAAGGAGTAAGTACTCTTTAACCTGAAAGTTGGGGTTAGCACAAGAAATTATTAGCAACAAATACATTACCTTTGGCAAGTAGAAGGTTTGTAACTGGACTGGATTTCTGCAACAGTCTTCCAGTAGCAAGAAACCTAGTGAATTTCAGGATGAAGCTCCATCCACTTAGGAGAGGTTGGCTGGACTATTAGGGAATGAGGTGTTAGGAGCCAGGAGTTTCTTCCAGGCCTATTTCTTTATTTCCCCTCTACCTAAATCAGAAGTGGTTTCTCTAGAATTCTTTAAGCATGACAGCAAACTAATGGATAAAGAAGAAACAGCTGATATTATTTATTTGGATGTTCAAAAAATAATAAGCGACCCTTAGAGAAGACTACCATGTAAAGGTCATATAGCAAAGGATTAGTAGTAGGACATACTAAGATTTCAGAATATAATTCCCCATTTGTGTTTTTTCTTTTTTATTCCTGAAATATCTGTCACAGGACACAATGAGAGCAGGATACCAGACTAGATAGGCCACTATCTTCATAGCACTTTGCCTATATGGCAAACTCTACATTCTTATGTTTCCAAAGGTTATACAGCTGAAATGTATTATCTTAGTCTTGGATTCTTTGCTCTTTCTGTTGTGATTTTCTCTGACATAAACCATAGCAAAAGAGCCTACATGATTTCAACACTAGGAGATTGCAAAGTAAACCATTTTTACATACCATGTCTGGTAACACTTTAAAATAATAGCCCAGTTAATTAATGATGAACTACAGTGAATATTCTTATACAAGTACATATGACATTCCTATTAGTGCCAAATGAGTTCATCATGATTAATGTTATTGCAGTACATACCAGTGAAATTCATAAAGGCCATTATGCAGAATGGTTACCCAGCACCAAAAAGCGCTCCCCTCCAGCCAGCAGCCCACACTCAATAAGGGAGATGAACAAAGTTCTATTCTAAGATATGTGGAGTTGCATTATTGTCAGCTGGGTATGAGATACAGGCCTTTAAAGGAGATCCTCAGAGGAACCTTCAGTTTTAGGAATTCATTCATAGCAAGGCATGGTGGTTAATGGGCTTCACATTCAGGCAATGAAGTTAAGTACTGCAGGGCTTGACTTTTCGCCAGTGCAGGTAAAGCCTATGGAACGGCGCATGCTCATCCTTTTTAGACAACAGCCTTTTTATGATGCTGTAAAAGATTAAGCATGCCTGACTGAGAGCAGAGGTCATCACAGGGCCTGTGTGAAGAAGGGTGCTGAGTTCCCTCTGCCATCTCTTTCCATCAGCTGCATGACAGGGACAGGCAACATTGTCTCCCTAGGACTTGTAAGGACAGTGCTTAATACCCAGATTTCACAACGCAAAACGAGCCACAGAGGCAGTATCTACATCAATAAACTCAACAGGGCTAGCGCATGGGCTAGAGGACTGGCAGACATTCCTTCACACTGCTAGCCACTGGCAGCACTCCCTGGCAGATTTTTGGACTGTGTCAGCTAAGATTCTCCAAGACACCACAGCAGCATGGTTCAGGGATTAGCATAGCCAAGAACTATTCCTCACAGGCAGTTTGGATGTAGCCACTCTTTTGGGGGAAGGTCAGCAAGTTTAAGTGTGTGCACACAAGCTGTATGACACCAGCTGAACTTAGTGCCAGAGAACATGCCACAATTCATTTCTCTGCCTCCTGTAGATATAGCCAGAAAGGCTGTGCCTCCCAAGACCCATACCAACCCTGACTCACTGAAGCTGCAGAGTACTTCTGACTTTCCCACACTCCGAGTTCATGGTAGAAACTGAAAGACAGCCTCTTCTGGGTGTGGATATGGACAGTACCAACGCTGCTACAGAGGATCAGGAGACAACTAAAGGGAGATCTAAAGCTGCAAGAGGCTGGAAATGGTTGGCTAGCAAAAGTGCCAAGTTGCAATGTTAAATAATGGGTATAGACTCCCAGCTTACATAGGAGATTGTCTGTTTAACTACAAGCGCTGATCTGCAGTTCTCAGGAGTTTCACATATCAGAATAGCTAAGATATGCTTTGTTGGGGTCTACAGTCCCTGACAGAAGACTGATGTATGCAAGCTTCTGACATTAAAACTGAATCCATCATGTTTAAATGATACGAAAGATCAATGGTTAAGTTCTTCTGAAACCCGAAAGAAAGGACTAATTTTCCATCTCAGCATTTCTGAGGCTCAGGAAATGGATTTTTCAACTGGACTGAAGCTATTATTAAAAGTGTTCTGTTAAAGGAGTGAAATGAAGATGGAGGAGCTTAGAAATAAGGATATTTACTTTTAAAATAGCTAGAATTTCAGAGAAAGCTGATATTAAATCTGGGATATTTTAACTGAAATGTTGCCAGTGATAGTAATTGTCCCCATTATTTATACTGAAATGTAATTAAGGTAATTATGAGGGGAGTTTTCTCACTAAAATAAGCAAAATGAAAAAGCCTATTAGGAGTGTCTTGCTGAGTAAAAAGTAGATAGTCTCAAAATTTTTAAGTGCAGGAGCAAAATGAAACCTTTAGAAACAAATCCATTTTTTACTAAATAATAAGCATTCTTGCAAATTGTTGCCCATCACTGCTCATAACTTTCTTGCCCTGTTTTGCATTCTGAAAAAGCCATTCACACCCTAAAGTCGCTTGTCCAATCTCTGTTTGTTTTTTTTACCATAACTTCTGGTCTTGTGTATAATGCCCTATACTGTCAACTGTTAAAGCACCAGTTTAGGTTTAAGCTTATGAGTAGTTCCAGTGACATCTGTAGCTCTAATCATGCTGATAATGAGCACATGTTTAAATATATGAGTTTTGATGAAGTTTCTCTTCAGCCTTCTTCTCTGCAGTTCCCCTCTTTTCAGGCTAAACCAAGCCTTCAGTATCTCCATGCCCTGCAAAATTTCCATGCAGTCCTAGCTACGATATTGAGTGTTAAACTCATAAGAAATAGTTTACTTGTTACTTTTCAGCTAACCCAGCAGGAACTGTCAAGAAGGGCTCTTTAAATTCTCAAAACCAGTATTCCTTATATCCCAGGCTGCATATCACCAGTTTCAGGACTTCCTACATCAAGGCTTATTGAAAACAACCAGTGTCCTCTTTAACATCCTGTTAATCTCCAGTAATGTAGCACCATAAAATGTGGTGTCTCAGGTCAGGAGAACCAACATAACTTAGTGCTTTATATGTCAAAAACAACCAGTGAAGTGCAACCAGAAATGAATCCACAAGCCATGCGACTGGCCACGTATATTCCCAGAGAGGCATCTTGGAATACAGATGTGAACACAAAACCTTGACATACTTGACGCTGCTGGAGGAGGTAGCTGTGCAAGGAAAAGGGTGACAGCTGGGGAACCTGATCTAAATTCTCATCTTGACTTGGTCACTGATTCATTCTAGCCCGTATGTGGTTCCATTTTCTTAAGGACAACGCACGGGTGATACATTTCCATTTAAGTAAAGTGCTATGATTACATGTATGATCAGGCAAATGTCTTATTTTTAGGATATACAGCAATAGTGGTATTTTTAGGATATACAGCAATAGTGGAGTCACAGGATTTTCCAAACTAAGAGAATAATAAAACCCAAGCAAACTCAAAGGAGGGGCACACATTGTCAGAGTCAGCTCTGGATCAGACTGAATATTTGTGTGGCTGGTGACACTGTGTATTAAGAAACTTGCCCCAGATTTACCATTTTAAGTCCCTGTTCCATGGCCTTCAACCACAGTTTAACAGTTTTGATCACTTGTTCTATGTAATAGGTGCCAATCACAAACTTCCTATAATTTTTGGCTAATGTGGTTAACAATTCTGGAAAACAAAAATAGGGGGGAAAGCATCTGGCAACTCTGTTTCAGTAAAGAAATTATTTCTTTTTTCATTTAAGAGCTTGAAATCTAGCACAAAAGATAGCTTTGTATATTAGGTGTGTGATTTTGCCCTCTTGAAGAAACAGAAAAGGTCAAAAAAATAAGATCCAGAACACAGTCTGTGTTTGCAGTATACTTAGCAAAAATCAGCCTCACTTATGATACAACCATCTTGGAAGTCTCCATCCTCCATGACTATCTTAGTTTTCTCATAGCTCCTGGATACAAGAAGTAAGGTCAGGAGGACCTTCTTCCTAGCCAGCATGACCATTCTTAGATTTTTACATCTCCTGCAGAATACTTTAGCCCTATGTCTGTTATAAGAGGCAAGAAATGTATTCTAAGCTTTACCTAGACAGTTGCTGTTAGTGTAGTCTTCACTGTATGAGTGGCCGAATGATTTCATAACTGCTGAGGACTCACAACTATCAATAAAGGCAAGACCTGTATTTTGAACATATGCTTGTGGTGGTGCACCTCACCTTCCCTTGACTGCTCTACAATCTCAGGAACCCCTGATAAGCCTTAGGCTCTGTGTAATGAGTTGGGTGGTTAAGTGTCCCTTGACTGTACTAGCAGCTCTTGCACAGCTGAGGTAGCAAACTGCACTGGCTGTACCAGAAACATCCCTTATCTGAACGATGGCAAAACCTGCTAGCCTTGGAGCATTCCTCATCTGGAACATAACATCCCTAACAAGCCTGGTAACACTTTTTATTGTGACTCTGAGTGGTACGGTACCACCGTCACTGGAATTCTGAGGGAAAATTCCATTAACTATCACCTAGGATTGTGGCCAGCACAGAAAATTACCAATGACTAAAGTCAATCACATCTGAAGCTATAAATGAAGGTCCTAAGTGAGACCCTTAGAGCTACCCTAGACTGAAGCGGGCTGTGAACAGCATCTCCCTCTGAGTGGGACACCTCTCACAGCTCAGGAACTCCCAAGTCTGCGATACTAAGGGGACCACCACCAAAAGCTGATGATGGGCCCTGAGCGGATTCGCCTGCTTCTCAAGGCTCAGCCTTTCACTCACTGAGATATGCAAAGGCATCTGCCATATTTCACTGAACTCGAGGCGAATTTCTAACAGGTATACCTTTGTACATACATCCCTTTAATTTTATTCCTTTGTGTCTGTGTGTGTACTGATTTAGTAACTTCATAGTAAGTATAGTACAAGTATTGCCATTTTTTTAATCCATCGTTAACCCACTTTTATAAATTAAGTAAATCCCATCTGATTCACTTTGTAAACGATAAATTAGTCAATGATTTAAGTGCTGCTAAAATTCTATGATCAACCTTAAACTGTGAATATTCCTTATATCCTTTAGACATATACTGTTGATCAGGTCTGAGCTTAAGATTGGACCTAGCTGCACCCTGTTAAGAGTTTAGAAAGCAAGGGGGTTCACTCTGAACCTCATGACTCAGTGGGAGGGTCCCCCTTAATCTCTTACATTTTTTAGTCTCTGTGTAAATCATTCCAACTTAATTTTAATTTGATTCTTCTTTGTGTGATTTATCTATGGGGTAAGTAATAGAATGAACCTTGCCATCGAACTTTGTGAAGTCACACTCCCACAAATTCCTATTAAAACTTTTTCACTCATACCTTTGATGGCAATTCTTTAAGCAACTTAACCTAAACCACCCATTCACGAGAATACTGCCATACACAAGGCTGAATTTTGCAATAAAACAGACACAGGGTATCTCAAACTGGGCATTTAAATTTTGGTATATGTTTTACCTTGGTGCCTCCAAGATTTTGTGATACTGCTGCCCTGTACCTGAAAGGGACATGGGGAAGACGATTAACTCTCCTAAAGTTTGGATTATATGAAGCCCCAGATTTTAAAGTCATGGTCAGGATAGAAAATACCATGAGGAAATTAATAATTCTGACTTCATGGTTTGAACAGATATTTAGTTATATGATAAGGAATAATTGTTCCCTAAGTCAGTAACATCCATTCCTTCCCCTAAAAGTGGCAACGGTCCCACTGAAAGAAAACATACTGGACCATGCAATTAGTGACTGTATCATATGCACATGAGATTTTAATTCACATTGCATGGATGAGCAATTTCCGAACATTTGAGTATTTGACATTACAACTGGAGTAATATCTTTTTCATATACCTTTGGGCAGTTAATTTGCATTTGAAGACTCTGGAGCATTTGGGAAAATGATCGATTGACACATTGGTCAGGCTTTTCCTTTGATGAGTGGAATTTTATTTTCTAGTACCTACAGATTTAGTACTATGCTAGCATTTATTTTTCATTTCTCCATACTTACACTTTCATGTCAAGCCACTTTTAAATTTATTTCCAGAGGAAAGCAGCCCAAAGTTCAACCAGAGCAAGCTTTATGAAAAAATTGTGGAAAGCAGAAATTAATTCTGACACATCTGATCAGCAATTTGTGGCATCATTCATCTCAAACTCCCCAGACAACTGAAACCAACAAAAGATGATAATAATTTTTAAGTACAATCTTCAACTGGAAATAATTTTCTATCTTCCCCAGCTCCTCTACTTCCCGCCCCCAAAATACAAAGCATTTTACACAGTAACATCTTTAATCTTTTCTTTTGTCTCCCTAGCACATAACACAGATGGGCTGTGATAGGAAAACCTGGCCACGGTCCACTTCTCTCATAAAGAATGAGAAACAAAAAACGATTGAAACTAACCCAACCTGTTCAGTCCTAGTTTCAAAAGAAAAGAATACAAAATATTACCTTTCTATTTTTTGGCTGTCTTTGTTTATGTGTTATTTTTACTTTTGCTATTCACATTATAATAATTTAGGGCTCTGAAACAGATCACAACGGCTTCAGGCTAGTCACTGTGGGAGAGAGGCTGCCCTCCCCTCAAAGAAATGTGATATACTATAGTCCAGCCAAAGACATCTTGTAATCACATTCACATTATGGAAATGGAGAGGGTGCAGGTGAGAGCGGTGGAGGAGGGGGAGGAGGAGAGGGTAAGGAGGGGTGATGCAGGGGAAAAGTACCTATTTCTTTCCCTTCAGGTTAAATGGATGGAGGGTGACAAACTGGACATAGCTATATACTGCTAAATTCTGAAAGCAAGTGGGATTCACAGTGCCTTCTCAATATTTTGTAAAGGATATGTGATGAAATTACAAATTAAAACAAGTAAATCAACCACTTGGCAACAATAAGTGAATTTCAGAAAGGGCACAATCCCTGATGAATATAACAAAGTACATTGGTTTTATCTACATTTAAATTTATCTGCACTCTGATAAAGGGCTCTTTTTATACTGAGCTATTCTTTTCCTCTTGATAGATAGCACAACGATTAACATTCCTTGGCAGATCTTAGAGAAGTTCTGGTGTCAATAAAGTCTTGCTAAATTGAGTTGCGTTCAGTTGATAAATGTCTCATTCTTTTGTACCCCAGCTCCATTATCAATCAGGCAAAACTACAGTTGGCAAACAACTTATCTCAGGTTAAAACACCCACTTCTCCAGCTCCTTTCACCTCAGAACAGACTGCATGGTAATGTAAGTGAACTTACCCAAAAAACATTGGGATACCTGGTTACTACACACAACCTCCAAGTTTTAATGTGGCTTACGTAGCATAGCCCAGTTGTACAAACAAGCAAGTAAGATTTAAAACATATTCTATTTTGAATACCACGGTTTCCTTAAGGGCAGTTTAATGCAGCATATTTTTCAGATTTCCTGTGTGTTGCATGCCACTGTGATGTAATCTAGTGAGATGCTCCAAACTGTGACAGACATTTTCAAATGTGAAAAACATGTTTCAAAAAAAAAAAGGTTGCTATCACATCGGGCTTCAACAACCAAGAAGAGCTGGGCTGACAGGTTTGAACTACACTTTATTCCATCTCAAACCTCTAAGGGCATGTAACTCTGGTAATATGTGTGATATAAGAACTTAAATGTAGTCCAACAGAGACAAATGAACATTCTGAAGAGATCATACTCTCTATTTTTAAAAACAGCGGTCACTCTCTAAATGAACACCTTCTGAAAGGTCAGGTATCAAAAGGAATAAATTTAAAATTTAAGCAATACTTCATTCAGCCTTAACAAGACTTCAGCTAGTGCACTACTTTGGAGCACTCCGAGGAAAGCCAAGCCTATTGAAAAGGACTGAGCAGAGGTCAAGGAGCCATCATCTAGAAGGGAAGATTGCCAGAACTATCATGGCTTAGTAGAGGAAAGTTTGAAGAAGTGACCAACTTAAGATATTGGAAAGGCTCAGACAAAAAGGACAATAATAATCTGCTCTCCCTGTCTTCAAGAATGAGAAGTAATGGACTTAACTGCATTGAGGAAGACTCACACCAGATATTACAGAAAATTCTCTAATGGTAGCACTAGAATAGATTTTCTAGGGAAGCTATAGGATCTCTGGAGGATTTTAACAGCAGGTTAGGTAAACATCTGGCAGGTATGACATAAGATTAGCTGATTCTGCCCTGAGTTGCAGGACAAAATGACCCCTGGAGGTTCATCCTTTTATTTTCTATGTATCTGTGTTTTGGAGACCTGCAACAGAAGGCATCCAATATACCAGGTTTCAAATAACATTTCTCTTCATGCAGAACCTGGACTTGGGTCTTTGGGTTATCCATAACGTTTTCATTTCAGTTTTCATTGCCTCTTTGAGTTGCATGGCTAAAAGGGGCAACTTGACTATGATACATAAAAAACATGGCGAAGAAAACCAGCAGGTTTTAAAAAACTATTTTAACATAAGAATTTCATAAGAGTCAACAGTTGGATGCAAGAGGCAGATCTTTGCGAAGTGGAAGAAAAATCTGTCTTACTAAAAGTGTGAATCAATGATCATTGAAATTATCTGTTAAGGAAAATTAAAGGATTAGTCCCTCTTGAAGACATTGACTTAAAATTGACTATATTTCCAGAAGCTAAACTTTAGTTATATATACTATTGATTTCAATATAGAAATAATAAGTAAAATTACTATGGCTGTGTTGTACAAAAATTCAGCTTTTTGTCATGTAAATAATTCTTTTCATCTTTCTCTCCCTGTACTTTATTCTTGTTTGATATTATTCATATTCCACAATCAAGTCATATCTCTCTTACATAATAGAACAATGTTTTTCTGATCTACAAGTTTTTTTTAAAAACAGTTATCTTTCCCATCTAAGCTATTCAAAATACTCACAAGTAAAATTCTGAGAACACTAAGATTTTCATAATTCTTTGGACTTTTGGATTCTCAGATGGGAAGAATATACCACTTTCTGTTTTTATAACTGCCTATTACTAGAATTAGCTTACATTTCAGAACAATGAGCCATTTTAAAGAATAAAAATGGCCTTTAAGGTTTCAAAAATGTTAATATGAATTATATCAACATGTTCAAAATACCTTTCTGAAGATTCTGCCAAATAAAAGAAATCAGTCAAGTAAAAGAAAAATTAACAGAGCTTTGATTCCACAAAGCAGCTTTTTCCAATAAATTATCTATTGTTAAATGTTCCCATCCCACTTCAACTTTAATCTATTTTAAAAGTCAAATAAACTGTTCTTTTACTTAAATTCTGTCACCAAAAGTCTTTTTCTCCACTGTGCTTATGGCTTGGGATTTTGGTGTTTTTTTCAAAATCTCCAACTCATTATTTTCCTTTTCAGAAACAACAGGCTGGTACTAAGCAGAACAAAAAGAACAAAACACTTAGAATGCTAAGAACAAAAAGAAAAAATATATTTCTGTCTCTGAGTCAATTAAACATTTTTTATTGGACCAAAGGATCTGGATTACCCTTTGTGATTTACATAAGAAGTCACTTAAACAGTATTTGTGTCTTTCACAAACATTGGCAGCAATAGGTCCATGCTTACCTCCACAGCGTTGAGGGAGATTTTACATGGCTTTGGAGCCAGAAGCCACCATTGTGGAGTTCTACTGAAAGCATTTCTATGTAGTGAAGGTATCCACTGACAGGTTTTCCAAAAGTTTGTCAGATGGATCATAATAGACTCAAAGTTCACCTGATTGACACCATGCAGTGCTGATTCTGTAGTCAGCACTTGGTACAGATTAACACACTAACACACACTCTGTCTGTGCTGTTACCAAAATCAGTTTAATTTGTCATTTCAAAAAGTAAAACCCAGCTTATTTCCCTAAACCTTTTGTTCAGACTTTGGTTACATTCATGTCAAAATTAATTTCTTATTAATTGAATTCAGTACTAGACTGTCCATTATTTGACTGGAAGGTGATGCCAGGTAAACCAGCCTACAACTGGCTAGATCAGCTCACTTCTGCTATTTGATTGCTGGCACAATATTGCAGTTCTTCCTCTGTTCTGGAGATTCCCCAAGATTTCAGGACTTAGTAAAAATGAACATCTGTGAAACAGAGATGTCCTCAGCCAACTCTTTCAGGATTCGTAAGTGCAAGTTCGCCAAGACAGATGATATAAAAATGTTTACCTCTAGCAGATCTCTATTGTTTTCCTTTGGTACTGATGAGCTAGGAAGAAGATAAAGTATGTCACAATATACATTTCCAAATGGAGATGAGAAATCCTTATTACTCCTGTCTTTTTTACTTCATCACTGTCAGTTTTGTCTAGCTCCTCCAGCATTAAGCTTATGTCTTCCTGAAGGTTTCCTGTGTTCCTCATATCCCTATCCTGTCACTAGGGATTCTATAATAGGTTTAATTTCTCTTAAGAATGAGGTTTAATGTTTTTTAACAATTTCACAATTTCTACTTGATATGAGATGTTTTCAACTTTCTCTCTTTTTTTCCTATATGTCAGATATTTGGGGATGATTATAGCCTTGTTTCTCCACTGGACTAGAATTTATTTTAGCAAATTACATCCTCTGAATGCGAAATCAAGACTTACTAGCCAAACAATAAACTCTTGCTGAGGAATTCCCTGTTTTCATTCAGATTTTTCCATCTCCAGTTTTCCTCTGAGGCAAATTTATTCATCACTTCTCCCTAACTTCCACAAAATTTATTCATCGCTTCTCCCTAACTTCCACAAATGCGCTAGTTGTTGGGACTGTTCTTTTTTAATATATTAGGTATAAGTTACATATTACTTGCAATCAGATCATGATCATCAGACCCATAGCCACTAAAGGCTGCTGCACAGCGTTTAATTCATCTATATCCATCAGAACAAGATCCAGCATAAAATTACTCATTGTCAAACTCAGTATGTTTTGCGTTAGAAAACCATCATCTATCATCTATCATTTTTAGGAGCTTTACTACCTTTTGCATGAAGTAGAGCTTCCATCGTTGCATCCTGGACTCAAGTCCCTCATGACAATTATTCTTTATATATATTAAAGACAGGTGTTGCTTTGGCTGGATTCAGTGGGCTGTAACTAACTTGCATTAGTGCGTGGTCCTGGCCATTGTTAATTAGTTTGTAGATTCATAGGCATTCGAGACCACATATTTCAGGTTTCCCTGTAGCCTCCCAGATTTCAGAACTTCAACTCACCACTTTTAGCCTTTTTACTATTTACATTTTTTCCTATATTTTTCATGTAGTGCTATAGACAGCTTTAATCCGAGAGAAAGGAAGATAACTTTTTCTTGCATTAATGAAAAACATACACGGAAATTAGCCTTTAACTATGAAAATACACCTTTTACACCTTTGAATGGGTTAATTTTAATACACTTCCATTTATAATCTTTGAGACCTTGAAGAACTTTTAAGATTCTCCATCCAACCTGCTGAATAACACAGCCTGTTAAACCCCACTACCTATTCTTCTTTGGATGAAGTTCATTCCTGACTGAAATATTATAAAGGTACTGATGATCCTGGTATTGGTAATGAATGTATTGTACCAACTTTATCTCCATTCTGACATGAAATCAGACAAGAGATCATGTTGTGAAAGCTTGGCATCCTTGTTTTAACATTATATCAACTAAAAGCCTACCTGATTATTGTAGTCCAGAGTTTCCCCTCTAAGAAGCCTCTGTAACTAGTTTAGATTAAAGTTATCTGTCATCCATACATGATTCTACGTGTGAACCATAAATTCTACCTACATTATGCTGAGGAATTCATCTGCTAATACTATGATGATGGACAGCAAAGGAGTTCCTTTGTAAATGAGTAATACTATCAAATTAAATACAACTTATGAGAATAATTTCTCATAAAATCCCTTTAGTGTTTCTTAACTGGAATTACCATAATTCGCGTGAGTATTATTTTAATCATAATGTAATCGTGAAGTGAAAACCTTATATCCCTACATTCAAAAGAACTTATTTTTTTAAATGCCATGGATTTGTACATTGGAACAGCGTACATCTTTGACAGCCTTTTAATTAAAAAAGCCTGCAAGGCTCCACCATTTCACAAGCCGAAGAGCAATTTTCATAATTATAATTACACAGAAGCATGAACATAAACTTGGCAATCCCCAATCTAAGCAACTAGCTCAGACTAAACTCTAAATTGTTAATGCTCCTTTGCATTGAACCAAGCCAAAGAGAGCTGCGAGACCCAGTTTTGCTAACAAAGGTGATTATCTGAGGTAACACCCGCTAAACTGCCAGCTTTTGTTGCAGCTACAACATTCATTACGGGCAAGAATATATGAAACAAATCTGTAGAAACAGCATTGCTTACAACCATTTTCCCTGTTGGAAACTGTTATGCCTCCTCTGCAGGCAACGTACCCAGACCCTTTAAGCCCAAGTTAGTACCACCGATGAAGCAGCAAGAAGTTATCTTGCTCTTGCTGACAGCAAGCAGTGGGGCTGAACCAACCACCATGAGCTGGAGCAACGTTAAGGTGTTCATGTCATGAACACATGCCCAACTTGTGCCGGCCAAGAACAGAGAAAAGAATGACACTGGACACTCCACGCCAGCGCTCCGTGTCTGAAAGCATGGACTATGCTGAGATGGGCCCAGATACGCTGGCTTGAGAGCCAGACTGTACTACAGGTTCAGCACAAAACATCCAGAGCACCCCAGGGAGTCTGGCTGCAGTTATCCTGTTATGGGACTGAATCCAAGCCCTAATGCTATCCACACTCGTGCTGAGGGTAGAAGCACGCACTCCCTGCCCACTCCTCCCTGCTAGAATAGGTCAAGTCAAAACCTAAACATTTGCAAAGCTCCAAAGCTCTTCAAAGCTCCAAAGTTTTGGTGCAAATTAAGTTTAAACTGTTGCTTCTGCATAATGACATGAGGCAGAAGTTTTTGGTAGTGATAGACTTCAGGTCTGACCCTCTGCTCTAGCACCAGTTCATGTTACTCCCATCATCTATGTGGTATCAATGAAACGTGAAAGCCCCTAGTACCAAGAGGTCACAAGATATGCAGGTACAAGGCTATCACAATATGTCAAATATGCTGTTCACCCTGAATAATTACATTTTAATTTCCCTTCTCACCCATGCAAGGAGTCTGACTTGGCTCCCTTAGTCTCTAAATTTCCAGTGAACTGAAAAAAAAAAAACTAAGTTAGGTTTTCAGAAAAAAAATCACAGCTCTCATTTGTACCCTGCAAGCAGAGCAAATCAAGGTCATGGAGCACTGCCAAATGACATTTTTTCCTTTTTCAAGTTAGAATGGGTTTCAGCACTGATCTTGGGAGGAAAAAGGCTACCAATGAACCAAACTGATGCCAGAACTCAAATATGAAAGCAAAAGATCCTAAACTACAGTACATGAACTGTACTACCACAGAGGATGTCCCAGCCAGATTCTCTCCATAATAGGACAATCCTCCTAGATGCTTTTCTGACCCATATCCATGACACACCGTATCTACTCCTTTGCTTTGCATTGTCTTACTTCTGGAGCAGACAGCCCACCTTTCAAGCAGCTAAATTATATTTAAAAAAACCCAACCAACACTTGTGTATGCTGTTTAGTTTTATGGTTGCAGGGTGGTATGGGGCTCGTTTCTAACTTGTAAGTCTTCAGATGCTTTGCAGTGTGAGTAACCATTGACGAAACGGATTATCTTAGAATACTGGTGTTAGTATATTTCTTACACGAATATATAGGAGTTAACGTATTTTAATGACTTGTATGGTTTTCAATACCTGGAATATTTGCATAATACCTCAGTTAAAGCTGTACAGTAAACTTTTTGAAGCAGATTGTCAAGGGATTTTTTTGACTTGAAGTAATCAAGTCAATCAAGAAAAGAGTCATTTGGATTTCTGAAACACTAGCTATTATCGACAGCTCAGCAAGAGCTCGCTCATTTTTAAGGCATTCCCCAAAGACTGAATCATTCTGCAAGAATCTCTCCGCTCTCAGACATGCAGTTCTGCTCAGTGGGGTCAGATCTTCTAGGCTAGCAAGGAGTCATCATGCTGGTTAACATGCAGCTGTGCTGCAGAAAGGCTGGAGTGGAATAAAAAGAAAACCTATCATATGTTCACCTATCACAAACATGCAACAGTGTCATGGGAACCCACAGCTGGGTGCAGCTGGTGCTGCTTGACCTATCCAAGACTCCCCTGCATTTCACTGGACTGTTTTGAAGGATGCATGGGTCAAGATCTGGCTTATAAAGTGGTAAAATACTCAAGAATCTTTCAAAATGAACCATGCACCTGAAACGCAGCAGCAGCATCCTAATCCTACACATGACCTAGCTGAGTGATTTCTATTTGTGGTGATTTAAATTAAATTCAGAGCAACTGTAATTTGTATTTTTTGCAGCAGGTTTATGGGGATTGCAGAAATAAGCCTTCCAAAATTGGATAAAACAATTCTGAAATCTGTTTCTAGTAAATTAATGTGTCTCATTGCATGAAAAAGACGTTTTAGAAGTTCATGAAGACAGAACTCATTGCAATGCACTGTTGGCTGACCTTCATATGCTTCTTCTATCCTGTGCCCCAAAAGGCATTATATGCATGTAATTTCCAATATGGGAACAATTTGAGTTGTAATTAGGCAAATCTCAGAAGGTTCCGCCACTGATTTGTTCATTCTTTCAATATTATTCTATAGGACACACCAAAAACATTACATTAGGTTCAAGCAGGGGACAATTAAGAAAACTTTAATCCTGTTACAAGGGTATGTAAA
Source organism: Falco naumanni (assembly GCF_017639655.2). Lineage (NCBI taxonomy): Eukaryota > Metazoa > Chordata > Aves > Falconiformes > Falconidae > Falco > Falco naumanni. The sequence goes on from NC_054059.1 coordinate 33,870,395, forward strand.
CATATCATCACTTCGTAATGGTGTTATTATACTTTACATATTGGGCAGATGAGTTGTATTGGTGTTCTGGCATTTAGTATTGCACATGCTGTCTCCAAATATAACTTGCTATATTAACAGACACATTTCCTATTATCAGACCTGTAGGATGATAGTTTTCTGCTAGAAACTGTAATAACAAATATGTATCTGTCAAAAGAAGTAGTGACAAATTTAAAGATTGGGACAACCTATTTTCAATATGTCTTTTGTTATGATGAAAAAAGGCAACAGACTAATACTATATTGAGAACACTAGAAAATTTTTATTTTAAACATCCTTTCTATGATGAGGGGAAAGTGTCATTTGCCTCCTTTGATATGCATTTTTTTTTTCATTTTCTTTTCACATTTGCAATTTATATATGATTTCTGTACCATTCAAATACATACAGTGTGTGTATAAAAAATATGTTCATGTGCTTACACACCTGAATGTCATATGTGTGCATAAGTTGAAGGATATATAGGATACATTACTATATGCACTGGTTGAAGACTAGTTGCAAGTCAGATCTTTTGTGTATTGGTTAACATAGTTGAATTTAGCTTAAAGATATTGTGAAGTCTTACAAAATTTACTCAACATCCATTATGGTAGAATGTTTTCTCCAAACTCAACAAGACAATTTCTTCTTCAAATGACATTGGCAATGTTAGGTGAAGCAGTACTCCAAACTGGAGTCCGAAATGTTCTACTTGATGTAACTTCAATGCCAATTTACATTCACTGTTGTGCTCATGGTCTTCATTTTGCAAGAAGAGCTCAAATATTCATCTGGGTCTGTGACTGGCAGAGGGTGACTAGGCAAGTGCAGAACAACAGGGGAAACGAATATTGATGACTCTCTTGGCATTTCTGTCCTGCTGCCAGTAATCAGAGGCATTAAGGATTTCCTAAACCAGAGATTATTTCTTCATGTTATTAGACTTTTTTTCCATGGATTCATCAAATTGCTTTTTTAAATTCACATAAATTTCTAGGATTATAAGCGCCACAGTTTAACTATGCACTGTTTATTTTGAACTTGCCATCCCATAACCTTCTCATAAACCCTTCATGCTTTGCTTTTTGATAAGCAGTGAATAGTCATTCCCTGTTCACTAAAATCATGCCACTTCTGATTCCTAACGTCTTCTACTCTCCTCAGTCATCCAGCACACTAAATTAGAAAAACTGTGCGCTAAGAGGACTTGAATACATTAAAGTCTTAAAATTAACATTCACTGACTACTTAATTAGATCATCTTTTGAAGTGAAAAGTATTTATCCTTCTTTGAAAGAAATACATGTTTTTTCTAGGTTGTTGTCTAAAAAGACGTGACTTTTCTTGGTGCTGTGCTTGAGGATCAAACTTCTGAGCAAACTGACAGCAAAGACAATTAATAGCACCACAGTGTGGTTATGATACAAAGTTTATAAGGCAAACTTCAGTTCATTTATACGGCACAGGTGTGTGTGTGACAACTGTCAAAAACTCTTCTTTAGAAAGACAAGAGGTTGTGTAGATTTAGCAGGTGAAACCTCCTCTGTAACAGGCATCCTTCAGGCATAAACCAGGCAGCAATTTGAACAAACCATTCTCCTCCTCTGCAAAGTGAATCATATCACATAGCTGGTATTTGGGCACCACTAGTTAAAATGCGTCTGTTTTTCCAGCTGAATCTGTCAAAGTCAATGCGATGGTAGCATTCAGAGACCAGAGCCAGCACAAAATGGTGAGAACAAAAGAACATGTCCTCCTTACCAACCAAAACAAAACACAAACAAACAAACAAAAACCTGTTACTCATTAGGCTGGTGCATGATTCCCAGCTTAGAAAAAAAAAAAAAACAAACCTCCAATTTTCATTGCTAAACTCTGACATGGACTGTCATGTACAATTACACTCTGTAGGTGTTTGACTGAGCATTATTGCTTTCTGCAAAAAGAAAACACTTACTAGCTTTACCAGCCAGCCTTTGAACGGGCTTCATGGCTTCCCACTTTTTTTCTCTTTAACACACAACTCCAACTTAAATGTATTTAAGAGAAAAGTCATCTGTTGCATTGATTTATTTTCAAATGAGCTCAGGCTAAACCCTTGACTGGAGCAGACACAGTATGGAAGTGATTAAACTTTCGCTCTTATTCAGGTCTGTGGCAGAACGCTATGTTGAATTACCATCTTTGAAGAGCAGAAGCAGAAGGGAAAACCGTTATTCCCTGAACTGATCAGGACCAGGGCCCCATGGGTGTCATGGAAAAGATGTGCTCTGAACTCTGGAATAGCAGTAGCTTCCTTTGGGCTCTGCTTTGAGTCAGCTGGTGTGAGCAGAGAATGTGGACGCATGAGATGAACTCTCCCAGAGAAGACATTTGCTGGGGGTCACCCAAGCGTTCCTGCAGCCCAGACAGCACCTCAGACATGTCTCCTTTCTCCTTCTGTGACTCCACGTGCCAGAGGTGCTTCCTGGCCTGAAACTTCATAAACCAGCCAGCATCTCCTAGCCACTTGGGAGCCACTCTGCCCCAAGAGTGTGCAATGTAATAAATCTCAAGCCCAGGAAGGTGATCCCTCCATAGATGCAATATAATGATGTCAACCCTGTCTTCTCAGCAGTCTCAACACCCACAGTGTGGCCCCCATAAAAACACACAGGATCCATTGCATAAGTTTTCACACACACTGGAAGAAAAGCAGTATTAAAGCTGTGTCTCAGTCAAATGAGTAGGGAATGCTGGTGGGAAGAAGGACAAGTTCTGGCAAACCAGACTGCAGCCTGCTCAGGAACTGCTGTCCAGGGCAAGAAGATGTGGGAAGGAAAGGGAGGGCTTAGAAGCACCATCCAAAGTTTCAAACTCTGAGAAACTATTATAACTTCTACCTGCCTTCCAGTCTTGGAGGTTCACTTTAAAAAAAAAAGAGAAGAGGCTTTGTTTTATGTTATTTAAATGTGAAAGCACAAAGTGACCTTAGAATCATAGAATCATTTTTCAAAAGACCATTGAGATCATCAGGTCTGTTAATCCAGAACTGCCAAGTCCATCCATCACTAAACCATGTCCCTAAGCACTACATCTATGTGTTTTTCAAACACCTCCAGGCATAGTGATTCCACCACCTCCCTGGGCAGCTTGTTCCAGTGCTTCACCACCATTTCAATGAAGACATTTTTCCTACTATCCAATCTAAACCTCCCCTGGTGTAACTTGAGGATGTTTCATCTTGTCCTCTTGATAGTTATCTGGAAGAACAAACCTACCCCTGCCTGCCTACAACCTCCTTTCAAGTAGTTGTACAGCGCAGTAAGGTCTCCCCTGAATCTCCTCCAGACTAAACAACTCCAGTTCCCTCAGCTGCTCCTCATAAGGCTTGTACTCTAGACCTTTCACCAGCTTCATTGCCCTTCTCTGGACACGCTTCAGCACCTCTGTGTCCCTCTTGCAGCGAGAAGCCCAAAGCCGAAGACAGTATTCGAGGTGCGGCATCACCAGTGTCAAGCACAGGGGAATGATCACCGCCCTAGTCTTGCTGGCCACACTGTTTCTGATATAAGCCAGGATGCTGTTGGCCTTCTTGGCCACCTGGACACACTGCTGGATCATGTTCAGCAGGCCGCCAGCCAGCACCCCCAGGTCCTTTTCCACGAAGCAGCTTTCCAGCCACTCTACCCCAAGCCTGTAGTGTTCTGTGGGGTTGTTGTGGTCCAAGTGCAGGACCTGGCACTCAGTCTTGATGAACATCACACAATTGGCCTTGGCCCACCAATCCAGCCTATCCAGATCCCTCTGCAGAGCCTTCCGACCCTCAAGCAGATCAACACTCCCACCCAGCTTGGTGTCATCTGCAAACTTACTGAGGGGGCACTCAATCCCTTTTTCTAGGTTGTCAGTAAAGATATTGAACAGAACTGGCCCCAACACTGAGCCCTGGGGAACACCACCTGTGACCAGCCGCTAGTGGGATTTAAGTCCATTCTCCACCACTCTTTGGGCTCAGCTGTCCAGCCAGCTTTTAACCCAGTGTAAAGTGCACCCATCCAAGCCATGATCAGCCAGAGTCTCCAGGAGAATGCTGTGGGAGATGGTGTCAAAGGCTTTACGAAGGTCCAAGGAGACAACATCCACAGCCTTTCCCTCATCCACTAAGTGGGTCATCTTGTTGTAGAAGGAGATCATCAAGCAGGACCTGCCTTTCACAAACCCATGCTGGCTGGGCCAGATCACCCAGCTGTCCTGCACATGCTGAATTGATGGTGCTCAGGATGAGCTGCTCCATAACCTTCCCTGGCACTGAGGTCAGGCTGACAGGCCTGTAGTTCCCTGGATCCTCCTTCCTGCCTTTCTTGTAGATAGACGTCACATTGTCTGACCTCCTGTCTTCCAGGACCTCCTCTGTTAGCCAGAACTGTTGATAAATGATGGACAGCAGCTCGGCGAGCTCCTCTACCAGCTCCCTCAGCACCCTCGGGTGGATCCCATCCAGCCCCATAGACTTGTGCATGTCTAAGTGGAGCAGCAGGGCATTGACCGTTTCCTCCTGGACTGTGGGGACTTTATTCTGCTCCTCCTCATCCCTGTCTTCCAGCTCAGGGGGCTGAGTACCCAGAGGGAAGCTCGTCTTGCTATCAAAGACCGAGGCAAAGGAAGCATTGAGTACCTCAGCCTTTTCCTCATCCTTTGTGGCAATGTTCCCCACCACATCCAATAAAGGATGCAGATTACCCTTGGCCCTCCTTTTGTTTCTAATGCATTTGTTAAAAATTTTTTGTTATCTTTCATGGCAGCGGCCAGCCTGAGTTCTAGCTGGGCTTTTGCTTCTCTAATCTTCACCCTGCATAGCCCTGCAACATCCTTATAGTACTCCAGAGCTGCCTGCCCCTTCTTCCAAAGGTGGTAAAGTCTCCTTTTTTCCCTGAGTTCCAGCCAAAGATCTTTGACATGTATAAACCCCACACCCAGCCTGACAGAGATCCCACAGTCCAAAACCAAGGTCATATCCAGCTCCCAACACTCCGCTATTGTCGCAGAAGCAAAAAATGTATAAATCAGAGATATTTCTCTGCCAGTTACCCATTTAATGTCCAAATTCTCAGTAACTGACCTTATAATCATGATGGCCACACCATAGCATAGCTATACCTTTGGCACTGTCAGAGTAACACAGTGGTCAAGTTTTACAACAAAAGTTGAGCTATACAGCAATGACCTAGTTACTAGAGTATTTTGGTCAACACAAATGTTCTTCCACCGATAGTCACAGGCAGCTGCAAAAGCACTGTTTTCTCAGGGCACAGAAGTGAAGTCATTTTGGTTTTTTTTCAGATAACTGAGTATAAAACTATGTGTTATATACACATAGGGCTTGAGGGACAGAGGCATACACTGGATACAGTTCTTAATTGGGATTATGCAGAGTGTGAGATTAAAAAATGCAGAGGATTTAATGAAACTGTAATATCAAAATGCTACTCATTTAACCTTCAAAGAGTTAAAAATTACCTGGAGTGCCACAACAAATATAAGAACAGTCCTTAAACATGTACTGTGCCCAGTTCAGCAGTGTGTCCCATCAATACGATATTAGATGAACTCTGAATTAGTGGCTTTACCGGCGGAAGACAGTACACAAACAGTGAAACCCAGGAATGAATAAATTTTGGATTAACACTTTTAGGCAGGTTCACATGAATATGGGCAACACATTAATTTGTAAAACTGACCTGAAACTTCAGAAGATGTTCCAGATCTAGTTTATTGAACATGTAGACATTTATACATGGACTTTCTGTTGTTTCTAATTCTCTGCAGCTTTCTTAATTTTTTCTACACATGCAAAATTTAAAATGTCTAATATATTATGTCTGCCTTTCTTTTGAGTTGCTCTAACCGCTAAATGTCTCTGCATTGCTTGCTAGTTAGCAGAAATGTAACTTTTAAAGAACCGTCCTTTTAAAAAATGTTGTCAGGGCCTGGCTTGATCTTACTTCATCTGCTCTTTGCATCACAGTAGAAGAAACAAGAGCCTCACAATTGCAGGAGGATCTCAGGCACAATGATTGCATCCCCACCAATGAATCAGGCAGCTCCAGGCCCCGTTCTCTGGCCCTGGGAGCAGAAGCATGCTGTCATAACATGGCCACATGCATTTATTAAACTCTCGTGGCCTCTAAAATAGGGCGACCACATCCAAACTGCTTTTTTGATGGTCCCTGGCCCAGGCTAACTCATGCACCATGACCAGGAATAGTACAAGAGGCTTTCAGTAAGCCCAAGCCAAAACCATGCCAAGGATGGCTTTAACAATTTAATGACAGGAACAACAAAATTCAGGGCCGAGGCAAGACTGCTGGCACTGCTAATTTGTTACTATAGAGACCACAAAGGTATGGCTAATTGCCCAAGAAAGATAGGTGATTCTTGGCCATACCCTGCAGCCAACACTAACACAAGCAGCCTCTTGAGCATGGTGCAGGCTCCCCTGGGAGCACTGTACTGGGGACCCAGGGATTCCTCTGCCCTCAGCATGCTGCACCCTTATTCCCGCCTCAAGTGTGCTGTTATGCACTCTTTTAAGGAGTTTATAACAGCACCACAACCTCGCTACTGTCTTGTTTTATCTCTTGGTGGGACCTGCTGCTGCTCCCCCTTTTCTCCACAGTGCGCCCCAGCCCATGCTATTACCTGCAGTGCTTTTCCAGCATCTCTGAGCCTAAAAATGCAAGCTAACGGAGACCTAGCACTGTACAAAGATTAACAAGGCTGAGGATATTCACAGCATGTGGGCACGTGTCCCACTGAAGCCAAGAAGAACTACAGGAAAACAACCAAAGAAAGAATTCACTCCAGCAAGATTTGGATCTGCAGCATACTCTATTATGGCAACATCATGAGATTATGTTACTAACAGTGCCTGAAATATCTGCTGCTGAAAGATAGATTCATATTAACAGCATGTGCCGTTTGTTGGGAGCATTGTGATAAAAACAGCTATCGTATTGCTAGAAGTTTGATGCTTTAAAAAGGCTATGTATCATGCAGTGGTCTTGTACCATCAGTGAGAGAGACTGAAATGATACTTCTTGGCTTCAGAGAGGAAAGTCTAGCACTTAAACTGGAAAAGATACAAAGTCCCAGCACTTCACAATGTGATATATCTACATTTTTGTCTTTATTCTCCTGTCTTCCCCTGTCTGCTGGTGACACTTGTCCTTTACCAGATCACAAGGCCACTCCTGATGAGGTTGAGGTGGACAAACTCGTCATTACTGTCACTTAGGGGTATCACAAGTCTTGCCAAGTGTCTGATGTATATGTATAGCCTCACCCCCACTCCTTCCACCTGGGGGCCATCACCACTTGTGCTAACGTGACAACCGACTTAAGCCCTACAGCCCAATTCACACCCAGGCATCTCAGAGAGGCAGTACTTCATTTTGGGGCAACTGCCTATGTGGACTAATGTGTGTGACTCTCCAGCTCTGTAAGCAGGGCATTTGTGCAAAAAACAAGTGAGTTCTAGGTCCTGTCCACTGCTTGTGAACTTCCGCACAAACCACTGCAACAGCCCATGGAAGAGCAGGGTGCACCACCTGCTTTCTCCATCCCTCTTTAAACTTTTCCTGTTCAGTCCTGCATTATTTTTTTTTTTTGCCTCTAGGAGCAATCTCAAAACCAGGGAGAAGTATGACTTTCTTCTCTTTTTCTCCTTTTGCAAGCAGCCTGACAGGCAAGACATTTTCAAGGAATGGAGATGTAGGATCCTTCTGAAGGAAGAGGTCATGAATCCCCAGTCACCCACAGCCTGGATAACTGCTCTCATTGCTCATAAATAAGGAGTAATAGACAGCATCACTTGTATTGTGTATTCTTCAGTTGAACAACTGTAAGGTTTTTCTGGCAGCTTATGCCCAGACTGTTTTGAGCATGCCTACAGGAACAAGCATGGCCAGAGAATCTGGGCTGAACTTAGGCTTCACTGGGCTACTCTGGCATCTGCAGGATGAGAAATGTAGGTGCATATGAGCTTTACTTTTCAAAGCCAGGTCAGGTACCCACCCACAAACATTAGACACCCATCTATTTCAGTAGCGGCTTTGAGGCTCACACTTCTAAACTGGGATCCATACTTTCTGGCAAGTCCCACGCTCTGTGCCCAAGGTCATTGGTACTTCTGGCCAAATTTAGACAAAGAGGGCAGCAGTTCATTTACTTATTTTTAAATAAAGTATTGCTCAGGTGAGGAATTGGATATTTACCTAACAAAATCTTTCAGACAAGTCTAATTTTGGCTGCTAAAATATTTCCCCACATTAAAGGAAATCTTCCTCTTTTCTACTAAGACATTATATTCATATTTATTTTGCTAGTAATAAATAATAATTCCAGCCTCATCGCTAAATTATTTTGTTTGCTATTCTAGCAGATTGCTCACAGGATTATTAAGTAGCACTGTAGGTTTTTTCATACAGTAAATCACTTCTCCAGGAGTGACCATTTTAGGACTATGTTCTCCATAAGAACAGGGCAGATATAAAGCTTAACTCACTACAATGACTCCAGCTGGGTTTGGATGAAGAACAAACAACCCTCACAGCAGTGTGATCGGGGAGGCAATCTACTGAGATAAGTGCTTTCAAATTAAGTGTCCTCCCAAGAACTGAAAAGAAGTGCCCAGCAAGTTTCTCCAGAGCTACCAAAAAACTACTATTGGCAATGGAAAGCAGTAAGATGGAGCACTTATCCAGAATAAACCAGAACTGCCTAATCCCTAAAAGCCCTTAAATTTTTGGTTCCGTTCATCAGGTCAGATATTTTCCTGTTCTTCTGTTTGGCACATCTCAGAACCTCAGTTCTGATTGTTGTTCTTTGCCATGCCACAGCTCTGTGCCATACATGATTTCACGGTCCTTTTCCAGTAATTAACATAATACCAAAGGGCAAGGAGGGGTTGTGGCTGAAAATTAATATTATAGCAAAGGCCCATTAATCATGGCTTTCTGCAAGCCAAATTAACTACAGAAGGTAGTGCTGATAACATGACAAAAACTGACTACAGAAAGCTGCTAAAAATATGTAAATACAGCCTAAGCCTTTGGAATTTTTGCCTTAAAAAAAGATTTTTAAAGAACAAAACAATTATTTTGGTTATAGAAACCAACTTGTCAACTTTTTTTTCTATGCAGTATTAGAAACAGAAGATCAGCTCAACAGTATTTTAGGGGATTTTATTTTCTGTTTATTGGTTTCTAACCAGGATCTAATTTGTGAAAGAAAAAAAATGCTTTCATTTCTGATATAATCCTGTTGCCTACATATGTGCATTTATTAATGAAAAATTATTGACTGATAGATATATGAAGCCAGAGGAGGGAAAAAAAACTTTCCCAATATAATTAACTGCACCACTTTTCAGTTAAAAATCACAATGTCCTTAACATTTGACAAAAGTTTTTATCTTCTGAATAATGGAAAAATTTACTTTTGAGTTTTCATGACAAAAAAAATGCTTTTGACCGTAATTCAGAAGTCATTGAAGTCAATGGAAAGACTTGGACTTTGGATGATGTTGCAACTTCTCCCAGGAGAGGTATACCTCCTCCTGAGGTGGAAGAAAGTAACCACCATGTTTAAAATTCACTTGTGGAGTAGGCATAAAGAGAGTGTTCTTACCTCTGAAAATAAACCACATGAGGCACAAAGGATCTTTAGTTTGCAATTTTGTGTTTGCAAGAATTTCATACAGTAAATAAATAAACCAACTCATTTTGTCAGGTGGAATATATAAGCTGATTCTCCCAGGAAGCCAATTAACAGTTCCAAGAACTTTGTGTAGGACTCATCTGCCATAGCTTACACATCTGACATTGAGATCTCTAAGCATGAACTAATCCCCAGGTTCCCTTCAGGGTCACTGAAGCAGCCACCTCCGGGAACCTATTTATCTTACCCTATGGTAGACGCAGCAGTCAGGGCTATATGCTGGAGATGCCTAATTCTCTGTCTAGGAGCTGCAGGTGAATATTTTAATTTTCAGATACAACTTGGGCTGGGCTTGATGACTTTCACTGTTAAGAGCACTGATGCTTAGATCAATAAACCATACAAGAATGTATCAGCCAACATATAACAGACCTGTGCTTGTCATCAGCACACAAAGTGAATAAGAAACTCTGCTTTAGCTCAAAACCTAAAAAATCCCACTGGGATGCTCACTATTTTAATAGACTACTGCAGGGAAAACTATGGTGAAAAATGTAGAGGGGAAAGGGAAAAAAATCGAGAAAAAAGCAAGATTTTCTACAGAACATTTTTACTTTCAGAGTGAAACTCAGTAAAAGTCAATTCTCCACTGAAGATTAGGCAAAAAAACAAACCAACTGGAGACATTTAATCAAAAAAACAGTGTTCCTTCAACTCTTCAGACACATCAACTTAAAGCTAATTTCTTAAGTGGACCAAAACATTTTTTATAAAATTTCTTCAAATTTAAAAAAAGTTTTGACATAAAAGTTTCTGAAATCCAAAGCAGATATTCTCTGCCTATGTACGTGTGTGAGAGAGAGAGAGGAAGAGAGAGACAGTCCATCTGTCTTACCAAAAATTATGTGAGAAATTCAAATCAGGCTCTGACATGTGAGGCAAAAACAGATGTTTCAACTCACAAAAAGCTTTTCATAAAATGCTTGAGGTTTTGTTTTTCTTCCAAAGCAAAAATGAAAATAAATAGTCATATCTTGAAATTTTTGGGAGGTAAACAGAATCCACCAGAAAGGGGGTTTTTAGCCTGAATTGTTCTGGTTATATCACAGGCACTTAAATCCTCACAACCACAGGAACGGCGAATGGTGGAGACAAGTGACCGTCACTAGAACCAGTACATCATTTAACACTTTTTGCCCAAAGTTTTCATGTGCAAACAGTGAAAGAAGGAAGAGGAAGCAGGAAAGAGCCTGGCAGAGCCCACCGTCACTGACCCTGGTGCGAATGCAGAACAGCTCTTCTGCCCTCGGAAACATTCCTCTGGATTTACACTGGAGTAAATTAAAGAAGAATTCACTGCAATAATATAAAACTGTTTACAGTTTTAATAGGAAAGAAGGTTAAAAATACAAAGGGAACAGTGAAGCATCTTTTTCACATTACCAGTGTTTTTAAAACTTTATCAGACTCAAATTTAGCTTTTAAATGTAGGTCAGAATCAGAACCAGGTTTCCAGTTCACCAACCCACCCATGTTTTGTGCTTTCTGTTACAAAGAGGGGTAAGTTTATTAAATCAAAGTTCATGGAACTGGAATCTATAAACCCAAACTTACATATCCTGGTCATTGTTCAGTGTTGATGTTTTGTGATGATTTAGAATCACCACAAGGCAAAACAGTGTCTGAAAAGAAGCACTGGGGAAAAGAAAGAAAAAGGAAAGAACTTCTTAGTACACCCAAATGCTTCAGGAGAAGAAATGTGCAGAAATGTATCTAACTCTGAGAAAGCTTATTAGTCCTTAGAGAAGGGAACACAAGTGCTATATTCCTGTAAAATTTGGAGGTGACTGAATAACCTCATGCTGGACCAAATACAGGCCCATTAAAATCACTGGGAATCTCTCCATTGACTACAATAGGCTTTGGATCAGGTCTCTTTTCCTTTTTTAGGCAAGGCAACACAAGATGGGGTGAAATCCTATCCCCACTGAAGTCAATGGGAGTTTTGCCACTGACTTCATTTGGACCAGGATTTCACTCCTCCTCTGTTATCAGAATATAAAGTGTGTTTTCCGGATCTAATCTGCCGGTTGTAAAAGAAGACAGGAACAAAAAAAGAAAAAAAAGCAACACCATCCAAAGCACAGCATACATCATGAAATGACAGCATTACCATGTTTCCAAGTGGTGTGAGATACTCAAAAGAAAAATGGCAATAGAACATGAAGCAGCATGAGCGCATACTAGAGGCTAAATTACACAAATTACCTGTCAATATTTCTTCATATTGCAAACTGTGACACAGAAATTTTGCAGCAAGCAAAAAAATCAGGAGTTGCATTTCTAAAAAGACTGACTTACCTACCCAGTCCTTCTGGCATTTCTGTGGTTGGTTACCTTGTTAAAGTTACACAAAAGATCTCAGAAACAAAATGTTTGTGTTTGACTTTCCATGCTTGATCTTCACTCTCCATGCCCAAATAAAAAAAACCATAATCTTCCACCCAAATCCTTTTTCCTTAAGCTGTTCTTAGGTGGGGATACATAAAAAAGAAAAACATTAGAGTGGATGCCCATCCAGTTTTGCTGGTTGTTAGGTCTAGTGGTTTTGCGGAGTAACTGTAGGGTTTTGTTTCTTTCAGAGCAGCCTTTGAACTGGCTTATCATAGGGTCACATAGCCATCGGTCTGGGATGAGGGATGCAGGGATTGTGAGTGCATCTTTTGGAGCTCACCCCCATCAGTGTAATGCTCTTGTGAAAACACGGCTCCAGGTTGGATCCAAGCGCTGTTATGAAGAGCTGAGGTGAAGCAGTGCCTGCCCCAGAGGACACTTCTCTTGATCTCCCAAATGAGTTTGAACCTGCTCTGCTCGTTCACTAGGAGCCTACCTGAGAAACACACTGGAAAGTGGAAAAGGCATGTAGCAAAATGAAACATCTGAAACCTCTCGTGGTCCAGAGGCAGGCACACAAAAAAGGAAACAATAAGGAGTGCTGTCTTTTTCAGCACAGATTGCAGATCAGAGCCTCAAGACTGGGCCCCAGATGAGAGCGGCAGGATGCAGCTGACAATGTACTGACTCATGTATCCACTGACAAGTAGCAGTATTAAAACAGGGCGTAAAGATGCCACAACTCTGCATGAGTGATTCGTCAGCCAAGACAGACACAAGTGAGAGCGTTAGCAAAGCCAGCGGTTCCCAACTGGTAAGGCACGAGCCTAGAGCAGATGCGGGGTTGTGTTGAGACCAGGGCTATCTCTGTACCAGTAAAATAAATCAGGGCTTTGGCTGTCCCCACCAAACTGTGCCTAGGAGAGAGGGCTGACATGTGCCAGGAACCACGCTGGCAGTTTCACAGAAGGGGTTCACCATGAACCAGATGGTCACAGTCCCCTGAAGCCCTCCTGACTCCCTCCCAGGCCACCATCCCACTGCTATGATCACCAAATTGAATGGTAATTCCTGAGGCTAAGGGCAAAAGCAGCATAAACAGGGACAGGGGTAAGGCTCCCTGAGATGCAGGGCACAGAGACTTTCTGAAAGGACAGTTGATTGCAGCAAGTCTGGGAAACACCGAGCAAAATCAGGAGAGCAGAGTGGAGAGGCCAAAATAAGACACTAGGCAAGAGGATGAGGAGGGATGTGAAGTCCAAGAGGCACCTGCAATGTGTGCTGAAAACAGAGTCATTTTGAAGTGATTTCAGGAATCGAGCACAAAGCCGGAGAGTCCCCAGGGTGTGGTGGTGACTTCAGTTGCTTTGCTGTGACATCTGGGCCCTCAGGGCTCACAGCAAACACAGACTGAAAAAAAATCTGTAGGGGAAAAAGTATGAAATATTTCAACTTGAGATGGCACGTGGTACTAGGACAGGCCACGTCAAAATGAAAAAGGAGACGAACCATACTGTTTGTCAGAGTTATGTCTTCACAGAAAAACAGCCAATGGTTTAAATACTGAGGGCCAGAATATCAAGGGCAAGCTTCAGACACCACCAGCAGCCAGGTGACAGCAGGCACAGTTTTGCAAGTGCTTTAAACTGCATCAGGCACTTAAGCCCCCAGGCTTAAGCATGATACCCTGTAGCACCTCAGTTAGGAACAAGACAGGCACAGAGCAGACCTGGCTGGAACAGGAACACAGGCAGGCAGTACAGGGGACAGCTGAGAAAGCTGCCAGCACCTCATCCCATCACCGCCACACCAGCAGACGCACTGCAGAGCCCTCAGCTAACTGTGGCAGCACTGCATTTCAGCAGCTCCCAAGCTGGGTAAGATGTAGGCACCCAGGTCGCAGCGCTGGGCTGTGCCTCCCACCTGTCCCACATCCCGGGCTCTGACAAGGGGAATGCGAGCCGATGCACAAGTGTCTGAGGGACACAGAGGGCTGCAGAAGTCCATCCAAGGATGAACAGCCGTTTGCCAGTATCCGTGATTGTGGATTGACAAATGTTCAGGCCAGTCTGAAAGCTTTTTCCCCCACACACACTTTTTTCCTGGATGTGATTTTGGCAGCTAGTTCCCTGGTAATCAGATCTCTTAGTCACTGTCTGTCACTATTCAGCCAGTGTTCTTACATGCTGTAATTGCATCCCATATGTAAAGTTACTCCTAAAAGCTGCCTTTGATAATTGCTTTTTCTTCTTTGTATCGGGCAATCATTAAAGATGCAGGCACAAGTGAAACAATACTGTTAGGATTTCTTTCTGACGCACTCATGTGGATGGGATCCAGTTGGCCATTCACAGTACTTTAAAGACAGTGTATATTTACCCACCCAGCTCAGCTCCAAGGTAAGCACCTAAGCTCATTGCTAGAGTGGTGACAGGCTTTGTTTATTTTTGCTGTAATGAAGTGAATTCTGCCACAAAAACGACCTTTGTTAACTGCAGGGGTATGCACAGGAGAAAGATTGACATTGCAGAAGTGGACTGTGGATCACAGGGATCATGATATGGCAGAAAAATGCAGGGGAAAAATCACTTTAATTCCATGCTAAAAATAGTAATGCTTTGGGTTAAACATAGCAGTATTGCCTCCACACATGGTTTGGTAAGAACCCTCTGCAATGTGTCCAGCTCTGCAATTCACATTTTAAAAGAGACTAAAAGTTGGAAAGGTTCTGGAAAACACATCTTCTAACAAGTAATGCAAAAAGTTCGAACAGTTTAGGGCCCAAAGAAACAGAAACCAGTTTTTAAAGCTTCTGAAGTAGAGAGGCTTGATATAAGCAGCCCCTGAACTGTATCAAAGAAAGGCCCTACAAGATCAATTGGCTGAAAGTGCAAAGTAGAAAAATGTAAACTGAAAATAGGGCACAAGTTCCTTACAGTGAGAGAGTAATCAATCACTGGAACATATTACCCAGGAAAGTGGTAAATTCATTATCGGCTGGAGCCCTTAAATGCAGATTGGATGTTTAAGTGATGTGCTCTGGTAGTTCAACAGCAAGTTAGCAGCCACAGTATCACTCACTTGTCTAAGTGTAAAATAATTCCAGTTCCTTGCACTGCAAAACCTGCTGCCTGGAATTAGGTAGCCCTTGTCACACAGTAGATCAGAAACGGACAGTGGCCCCTTTCAGCCCCAAATCTGTGAGCATTTAAATGGTTTTGTTTGTCCATTGATCTCTAACTTGGTTATGTTACACATCATGCACCTTTATTATGTTACAGCGATGCTGCAAGTACAGTTTTCAGGTAAAGAGAAACTTGAAAAGAAAATACACATGTGCAGGCAACAGAGTTAATTTGCAACAACAATTTGAATTCTGGAATGTCTTACCTTCTGAGCACCAGCTACTCAGTCTTAGCACTTTAGTAATTAATTACAGGACATTTTTGTTTACCTTATTTTTTAAACCTTTGAATCATTTGTTAGTGAATTCATAAATCTCACTGTTTCAGCCAGTAAAATATAAAGGTTTCTGTACTTTGTTAATCAGAAAGACCCAACAGGCTTAACAGAGACATCTTAAATTTAGCTTTCCCTAGTTGACTGAGTACATTGCCTTAAATGGGAATTTTCAATCTGTGGAGCTGCAGTCCCTATTGACCACACCAGAATAAAGTCATTTTATAATGGAAGTATTGCTGATAATATTATAAAATAAACCAGAAAATATTATAAAATAAATTAGATAAATAGTTAACTCAGATCTCTGATAGCTCATGATTGAGTTTTGGTATGTCAGAAGTGCAGGATCCTGAACATTGATGGGTCAATGAAATGAGCAAGATCCAAAAGAATTTTTTGAGGACAGAGGGCAGAATGCTGTGAGCCATCAGAAATGTCAAAGGAAAAAAGGGAATGATGAAGCAGCTGCCTATCAAAAGGAAAAAAATCCATGAGGTATTCACATGTGGTAACTCTTTATGAAGGATAAAGGTGAATTGAATTCTGAACAGCAAAACTGTACTTGATCAGGAATTGCAGATCATGATCAGTTTCTATTTATTTCTTATAGGGAAACACAGAACAGTCCAAACAACAAAAATATTTGGCCATTACCAAATAGTTACATTCTGACATTGGGAAAATATAAGAGAAATTTGCTAATAGGAAGAAAGTAGACAAAAAATATGAAAGACAGTAGAGAAAGCTTGCCTCAGTTCAGTGACATACTGAATGCTTGGAATTTCAGAAATGTTATTCAAAAAATGACAAAAGATATCAAACACAAGCCAAACTGTACAGATTAGCAGTTGTAAAGGGTAGAAGGTGTATAAAAAGGGCAAAATATCCTAAAGGAAAAAGTCATGGTTGGCAAAACTGGTTATCACAAGTTTAAATGTACTGAGATCTAAGAAAATGAAGGCAGATTTTTCAGTGCCAAAGGCAAAATTCTTAATGAAGACAAATAACAATTAAATAAATAACTGTTTTCTGTTTGACCATGTTGTATTTTAATGACCTAAGTATGATTAGACATTTTTTTTTATTTCAAAGAGGGAAAAAAAGAGTCCAGAAGAGGGCATTAGGTAATAACTACTAAGGATGTGCATTTTAAAGCCATCAGCCTGGACAACTTGAACTCGGGAGTCCTAAAGGACTTGCCTAAAGAAATCACTGCTCACTTGTTGCTAACTTTTACTACATGCCAGAATACCAAAGAAGTCTGAAAACAGCAGATGAATGATCACCTTGTGCAAACATTTAAGAGGGGCAAACTGTACCTACCAGAGTTACAATACTGATTATCTTGACATCAACCTCAAACAAAAGAAAAAAAAAGCACATATGGAATTTAACTGATAACAAAATAAAGGAGAATAATATAATGAATACCAGACAACATTAAATGCTTTATGGAAAATAGTGTTGCTTAAACAAACTTGAGTTCATTCTCTAAGAAGTTTTTTTTGGATAAATGTAACTGTGTAGCTGTAATAAAATTTTATAGGGTGTTTGACTTGGTACCACACAACATTCTGATATAAAAATCAGCAGTATATGGTACTAAGAAACTGCATACAAAATATATTGAGAATTAGCTAACTGATATACCCAAGTATTTGTGAGTAATGTCAATAAATAGGGCTGTTTCTAGGACGGTCACAAAAATGATGGCTATAAACCTGAGACTTACACCATACTGTCCTCAAATATTTGAAAGGAAATACAAGATTACTGTTGATAATTTTTGTGGATGATGTAAAGACAGTTGGAATGGCAGACGAAAGTGGGGAGAGGACAACCAGAGTGAACTGAACTGCTAGGTAATCTGGGTCTACTGAAAGAAAAGGCTTTTCATAAATTCATATGTCTAAGGAGAAAAAAATGGGCTGTTCCTATAAAACAGGAATGGTCTTCTGAAAAGTAGCACTTCTGAGATGGATTTTAAACCTGGCATGGGCCATGCTGAGGTCCCATCATCAAGCTGTGGCAAAAAAAAAAAGAAATGCTGCAGCCCTGAGAAACCTGTTAAGGAGATGTTTTCTAAGAAGATTAAATTCCTCCTGTATCTTTGGTGGAGCCAAAGCCACTACACTGAATAAAACTCACATTTTTGGACAACATTGCACTACCCTTTTCCCCATGCCTCCCACATCCAACAAGCACAGGCAGAGACTGAAGAACTCTGCTGCATAGACCATCAATATAATATTCATGATCATTATAGTGTTGGTTATTTGATGATGGTATACCACAACTACTGCCAATAGCTATAGCAAAACAGATTTTCAGTTAAATATTTAATTAATTTTAATGCCTCATAGATTGAACAAGAGAAGAAACACCACATGACAAAGATAAACTGCCTGACAGCAAAGTTTAGGTGCTTTAGTGCTATCCGCGATTCAGCCAATCGTCACTTTTCAGCTCGCAAAGGGGTTAACGGAGTTGTACGTAGAGGCCAAACTAGATGATCTCATGGTCTCTGCTGACTTTAAACACTATGGAAAAGGGCTTTGCAGTTGGAATGAGATGTTCTCAGATGGGCAATCCCAAACTGAGGCATTAAAAACACATCACTGGAGAGGTTCTAATAAGTACATGAAAAGCTGTTGAATTTAAACTTTTGTAACTTCAAAATTACGGATCCAAATTTCTTAGATTTTTGTCAGTTTATATTATATTCCCTTTGAGGCAGGATTATTTCTTGCCTATCTATAAAATACCTCATGCTGAAGCTACTTGGAATTTTCCTTTCTCACCACGGAAAATTCTGACTTTTTATCAAAAAATGAAAAATGAAAAAAAATCCATTTTCAGCCAAAACGTTACTTTCAGGGGAAACTTTTTTCCAAGAGTGATCATTTTTTCACCAAAATAAATTGCTCTGTCAAAAGCAAAACTTTCATCCAAAACCAATTTTGACAGAACATTTTCAACCCACCATATCTACAATACTGGTGGTGCTATAAATAAACAGACCAAAACCACATTCACTTTAATCAGTTACATGCCAGATAATATTAATTATTCCTTCACTTTACTCTCAAAATTATTAAGTTTGAGTTGTGTGGGATGGTTTAAAAAAAATAAAGGTTATTGCTGGTTTTTAGTCTGTAGCTATGAAACTGAATCACCTTTTTATCTCCTGTCTGTCTACAGTGGTGATTGATATTAGGACTTTAGGTTAATCTAAAAAAAAAGTAAATGTGATTCATGGCCTACACAGAGAAAAACTAAATAATCTAAGTGTCCAGATCTCAGCTGTGATATCTTACCGCTGTTGATGGAGCAGTGGGTTTCCTGGGGAGCAGCAAAGAGATTTGAGGATGTATTCCATATCATGTGGATGACCACACAACTTGGTGCCAACCAGAGGTTACCCTTGCCGGCACTGACATCAAACGCATTCACTGAGCCAGTTTGTTGTGAAATACACTGCAGGTTAAAAGTATCTGTAGTCACCTCCAGTTTGGAAAGAACTGGATTAAATTCCTCTACACCAACTTCCAACTTCGATTTCTAATTACCTTGCTCTGACTAATTTGCGTCAGAACTCATGTTGTTTACTCTATGGTCAGTCTTTCTTTTCAGTTGCTGCTGAATGAATAACACCTTTATTCTGCCAATTATCTGGTGACCGCACAGTATATTTCCAGCTCATTGTGTTTATAATCATAACTTTACTCCTGCTAAACAACACAAGTTGCCTCATGACCTTTTTTAATATGTAACAAAAGCCTTTTCAACTGAAGAGTGGCAAGAATTTTCTAGGACAGCAGCTCCTTATCTTAAGGTCATACATTTTAGCCATGCAAGTGAAAATAAAATAAGCACACATGTCACATGTAGCATAGTGCAGTGCACACAACTGTCACCTGTTAGAAGTCACTTGACCATCATC
Organism: Falco naumanni; assembly: GCF_017639655.2. NCBI lineage: Eukaryota > Metazoa > Chordata > Aves > Falconiformes > Falconidae > Falco > Falco naumanni. The sequence goes on from NC_054059.1 coordinate 33,889,919, forward strand.
CCTCCAAAGCAGTCTGCATCCCACTTTTTGTTCCTGCAGCGCAAAATTCAGTGCCGGTCTAAGAGTGATGGTTCCAGGCTCCAAGAAAAACCTACAGAAGAAAGAATGAGAACCACATGTAGACGTTTCTGAGAGAACATGCAGAAAGAAAAAGTGCTGTTAGGTCTCGTTCAATAAGACTATTACAGTTGGCTGGCAGAAAGAAGAAATTAGGTTTTGCCACTCCTGTAACTAAAAGTAAATAACAACACTGGTGGAAACACAGCTCTTTTTCTAAAGTTAGTCATACCAGAGCAGAGTTTGTCCTTCAGTGACATGTAATGTCAGGTTATTTAAAATAAATTTCTAATTGGCCAGGAGGAAATAGGTCTGGGCCCAGGATTTTCAGAGTCTAGTGTGGAGAGGTGGAGGACCAAACCCTACCTCGGAGGTAAGTCAGTGCTACAGATGAAGGTCATGGATCCTGTGATGGATGACAGCAGGCAAGCTCAAAGGGACTCTGGGACAACTGTGCTCCCTGAATAGGTGGCTCTGAGCTCTGTCTTTTTCTTTTTTATCCTCCTTCTCTGTCTTTTCTACACTATTTCCAAATGTCTCATATTTTCCAATAGGTGTCCATTGCAGGGGATCCATAAGCCGGCATGTTACGCTGCAGAAATTACTGACATTCCAGACCAGGCTCTTGTTGGCAGCATTGGTTTTAAAAGTTAGCTACCCATAGCTACAGCTATACATGCAGCACTCCATGAAGGCAGAGTCCACATCCCACCCACAAATTTAAGCATCCCTGAAAGGGAAAAGTTTTCGAGAAGCAGCAGAGAAAGGGTTTCTGAAAGGAGGAGAAAGTATGAAGGGTGAAATCTTGGCTTTTTCATAGTGGGAGCTTTGCTACTAGTTTCACCTCTTTCCTGGGCTGCAGTGAGTAATGCTTGCTGAGCCTTTGTTCTTTTGAAGAAGCAGCTGCTCGCAGATGAGTGTTGAAGACCTCAGAAAATCTGGTCGCACTGCTCGTCCTGACTGTTTTTCCAGGTGGTAATTTATTCTTCATGAAAGACAAGATCCTGAGGACACAGACATCCAAGGGCTCCAAACACTGCACAGGAGAGTGACAAGTGACACAGGAAGGTGAAGAGTGTATGGCAATAAGTAACTGAAGTGTTTAGGACATGGGATGGCAAAGCAAGAAGCCACACTTGCAGTGATGCAGCTGGTCAACCTCACTCCATGTGCACTCTTTGGCCATCACCGTCTGGCTATAGGCCCACCATACTCCCCTGAAATTCAGACTTTCAGTGTAAATTCAGAGAACAAAGCATTCCCCGTCACCAACCATGAGAATTCAACAGCTAGGATAGAAACCTCAGTGTTACCGCTGATGGCTGTGCAAAGGCTCGGATAGGTGTTTTCAAACCAACCCACATCTGTCCTTCACAAGTAACTTTCACTGACAGCCCAGACTCTCTGAAACAACACTCTTCTTGGCTTCTGTCAGGGATTTCTTTGCCTGGAGAAACCAGGGTAAACTCCTTAAAGTTTTCTCTGTAGTTACTCATTCTACTGCCAGTTCATGCTCAGTACAAATTGCAGACCTCAAAATTCTGGATGAATCCTACTACAAAGTCAAAGGGGGAAAAATAAAGTTCTGGCAACCATCCAGTCACCAATGGAACTGGAGGAAACCCTATCATATGAATCATTTAAAAATAAGATCAGTCTGGACACGGCACTGGAAAATGTACCGTGGGGAACAGACTTGTATTGGCGGGGGAATGAACAGGATGAGCTAATCCTGTAGGTCTCTTCCATCTCTAGTTTCTGAGGGCCCAGTCCTCAAGGGACCTTGCAGGTTGGGCTCATGCCACATCAGACTGCCTCAAAGAGCACCAATACAAGAGCTACGATAATGCTAGGGCCGCATTATCACATATTTACTGTTTAACTTGACGCAGTAAGCACTTCTGCAAAGGTCTCCCAGGCAATAAGACCTGGTCTAAAAGGTCAGAGTAATTTTGAAAACACTTGATGAAGGGTATTTGAGAAAGCATCTCTTCTTTGACCAGACAGAGATCCAAGGCTCAAAATCCGTATCTGATACTGCGCCTTTTTGGAGCTGGGATTTTGGTCCAAGGTATCATTAGAGACAAGGCCCAGCTGTGAAGCTTGGAGCTGGAGTCAGTCTACTATGGTATCTGTTTACATCCAGAAATTTGGTTTGGGACATTATCTAGTCAGAATATACTGGCAACCTGCCTCATCCTATTCAAAACAAATGCCCTGGATATTGCTAAGTCCAAACATCAATAAGATATCTTTTGGGGAGAAAACGATGGAGTAGAAAAAGAATCGGCCTTCTTCCCAGTCACCCACTTCAATAAACTGAAGTGTCAACGGATTGCTGTGATCAGTATCAAAACCTCAGATCTGCCCGTCTTTTCTCTGCTCGTTTTCAGCTCCCTGTGTATAAATTTGACTGGAGAGGTGAGAACAGGCTTTTATCTACAAAGGCCATGAAATGAGTTAGGAGATGTGAGTTTTGTGTCTGGTTCTAGTCATCACTTGCTTTCGCTCCCAGCTCCCTAACTTCTTTTTGCAATGGTTGTAAAGTACGCAATAGTGTCTACTTTTTGCAAAATGCTTTTGAATTCTCAGCTGACTGGTGCTTTAGCAGTACGGAGTGCTGGTGTTGCTAGTGAGGAGGAAAGAGAGGAACTGTTGAGGGTGGTGCAAGTAATGGGACAAAATTAGCAAAGGGATATTTTAGGCTGGAAATCAGGAAAAAATTAACAATGAAGCCCATTAGACTGTGGAATAGGCTCCCAGAGGGAACTGCTGGCAGATCCACCATTTGAGTCATTTCAAATAAGACTGGACAAAGCACTAGAAAATACACTGTAGGGAACAGCCCTGGGCTGACCTTCAGAGAGTGGAGGGGGGGCAGGGGGGAATGGACTGCATGACCTAACAGGTCTTTTCCATCCCTAACTTCTATGAATCTGTTACTGGCTAGTGAAAAATGTGATGTAAGGGCAGCCTGCAGTGATTGGCAGACTAAATGAAGGTCAGGAGTAATTTTTTGGATGCCTTGAGCACAGTGCGTGTCCCAAGCACTGACCACACTCACTCGGCATGTTTAGCCACCTGGCAGCTCCGCTGTAGCCAACCCAAATAGTTCATATAAAACTGAAGCGAAATAGCAAACAACCATCATTCTCAGAAATGTTCACTTTTCCTGGGATTTCTTTTTCTCTCTTTTTTTTTTCCCCCAGACAAACCAAAAACAAGTGATTGAGTTGAGGTACTTGCTGAGTGAACTCAACCTGGTCAAGGCTGACTGGTGTCTGGTGGAACCGTTGTTGGAAACAAATAAGCATTTACAAGAGGGAAGTCCACCTTCTGTATTTGGATACCATGTCAGGCTATTCCTGGGGCAGCAGACTGGTCCTTGAACTTGATCGATAGTCCATTGTAAACATGGGCTAGAAATCACACTTGCCCCCCTGTAGACACACGTGCATCACCCTAGGCTGCCCATGTTCCCTCCTCAGTGTCTTCTTTTCACAGAGCCCTTGGAAATAAGCACATGGAAAGCCCTGATTAGATCTCATTTCCCTACACTGCCAAAACCACTCTGTCTCCCAAGATTATGAGTTGTCTTCTGTTCCTGGGGCCAGACTTTGGTGGCAAAACCGTTTACTGATTCACATGCGCTAGTTTTGTGTGCTTCACCGGTGTTTTTGGATTGCCATTCCTGATCTTGCCTTGGCCTCTTCCAGGCTAGTCTGCTTGAAGGAGGCAAGATGGCTGTTGGTCGTTGCCAATGAAGAGAGCAATCTAACTGGCAAAGGACCTTGGTAAGGCACCGGTGGAAAGATGGGATGAAAAAAAATGGGCAAGGGGAGGTGGGGGAAGCAGAATCAGCCAATAGAAGAAAAGGAGGCATGACTAACTGAGGTAAGTAGAGAGGAAAGAGCAGAAAATTGCCAATGAAAGGAGAATCTAGTGAAGCAGTGAAAAAGCCAGAGGTGTTGAGTTAATGCACCAGTGGTCACACACAGCTGAAATGCAGCTCTTCAGCTCAGGAGGATTTGCTCTGCCCTTACTTTGGAAGGTTGCCCAAATTTTGTGCCAATTTTTATGAAGGCATTTTTATGGACTTCAAGCAGTAAAAAGCTCACCGTACTGGAAGCACTCAGCATTGAGGGCATGACCTGAGGGACCTGCATGACCCCTGTGTATAGCCTGTCAGGCCCTTGGCGTATGCTGGAGCCGCTGTGCATGGAGAGCAACTTCAGGAAGAAGCATCAACCCTAAGGACAATCAGGAATGCAGCCCCCACTCCGCTCCCCACCAAAAGCAAACATCACAGCTGGCTCCACATCATCTCGGGAAGCTGAGGTCCTTCTCTTCGATAGAACCTTTCCTCAAATATAGGCAGGGCAGTGAATGTTGCCCCCTTTGACTATATGTCATAAGGTGCTTCCACTGGATTACAGCCCTCTGAAAGTTTCCTTTTCAGTTACAAGAACAGGAAAGCAGGGAACAGGGCAGCTTTACTTTCCTCCTTTGCTTACCTGGCAAAGTATCCACAGGTTTATTTTTCTTACCTGTGGTTTTATTTGTCAGTCCAAGCATATCAAATCAAACATAGGTTTTGGTCAGGATGGATCTTGAAGGAAAAATGATACTTTCTCTCAATATTTTTTAGACCGGAGGAAATTAAACAATGGCTGTAATTTCAGTGGTATAAGCAGCAAGTGATGTGGGAAGAGGGATTAGATGATGACAGACAAAATTAATTATGTGCAACAAGACCAATAGATGAGAGGCTGCTATGGGAAAGAATGAGCCAATTTGCACTGCAACCTACATGAAATAGAAAGCATACTCTAAAAATTGAGCAGTGGGAAAAAGCAACATTGCCTTTTCATAGATGGATTCTTCAGAAAAAATACATAGAGGGGCAGTGTGTCTGAGTCTTGTCCACCACCTGCCAATGTTTTTGTTTTAACTATTTGCTTGTCAGAGAGGAGCCAAAACAACTCAAGTCCACAGGAAGTCATGACCTAAAGTATATTTAGTCATTGCCTAATATTAAAAATGCCAGGGTAGATTCATGCTGTTAGTCTGTTCAATTTACCAAAAAAGAGACTTTTTACCATTACTCACAGGGACAGAGGATGAAGATTCCTGTTTCCATTTGGGTCTGTCTTTTGTACTTATGCTTCTGAAGTACAAAAGGAGAAGTCTATAACAACACTGGTGGTTTTCAAGCTGTTGTGTCTTGGAGATCCCTAAAACTTTCCCAGCAAAGGAATGGATCTCATCTAGAAAATATATACTTGTGTCACCTGTTGCAATCTGCAGAGAGGATGTTGAAAACCACTGTGCTTTACAGTGGAGAAAGGCAGGAGCTGTCTCCTCACCAAAGTGTGTTTCCTGGGTGAGAACATCCAAATACTGTGGTCAGGTTTATTGCTATTCCCAAGCTTCATCTTTTTGTCAGACAATGTCAACGTCTTCGGCTTATACCTCAGAAAGCAGCTTACACCTGCTTTCACGGCAGACATGGTTGGACCATCTGAGCTCAGGGCTCCAGGGAGCTCATTTGGCACCAGCCTCAGCCCTGCTATTAACTTTCCACATAGTTCCAGTCAAATCACATCATCTCAATATCCCCCTCTGCAGAAACAAGGATATGATTTCTCCTGTTGTTCATATCTCTCATCAGCATCTCTAACAAACTCCTCTTCACAAAAAACCCTCCCTGGACCAAGGCTTCTCAAAAAAAGGCCAGGCTTTCAGTGGAGAAGCCCTTGGGTCCTTTTCCCACTGGTCAGCAGGCCCTCCCTTTGCACACACCTGCAGTTTGCTGTTCCTGAGCAGTTTCCAAGCAAGAATCAAATGCTGTTTCTGTCAGGCCAAGTGCAGGATATGAGACGAAACATGAATCTCTGTCTGCCCAAGATTTAACAAGCAATTCAGTTTAAAATTTATTGAATATCAAAAGGGCAGAGGAAGAGGTTGCTAAGCTTTTTCCCATGGTGTTCTCTCTCTACCTGAAGACAAGGCTCATAGACATTTTAATAGCAAAACTCCTCTTTTTCTTTTTCAGTCAACTAAATGTAAGTCTCTTGCTCATCAGTGAACTATGTCGGAGCAGGCTGTTTTGCATTTGATAATGAATTGCATACCATCTTTAGATAGAGATCTTTTGGACTCGTTTTTGGCATCTCTGAGGAAATATGCTCTCCACCTGCTGCTCTGTCCCATGCAAACACCATCCCCACGGCGCGTTTCGCTGCTGCGGGCAGACCCTGCCACCTAGTGCATCCAGATGTGTACTGGCCCCACGGCACACCCCAAACAGCTGGTCGCACCCCTGCTCCTCACCTGGGATGACCTGACTTCACAACGGCTTTTCCTTTAGTCGCTGAAGGAAACACACCGCCACCAGCAGCGGTTTTCCTGGGAGATGGAGCTGTGCAAATATTCTCCCAGGACCTGGATCAGTTCTCAAAAAAAAAAGCCATTTTGATCTTCATTTCCATTTAGAAAATGACATGTCTGCATTTCTCTGCTAGTAATAAACCAGGTAAGCAGACACAGGGGCATCCTATTTTGTTCTATACTTCTTAGGTTATACCCTTTTGCTCTGGCTGGCTCAGACCAGCATCCAACAAGCAATAGTGCTGTCTAGCTTCAGTCTCTTCTTGCCCTCCTATTCTGTGGGGTTTGCTCTGTCATGGAATGAATGGTCCTTCAGAAAGCCCTCAATGCACTAACTTTGCTTCCAGTCATAGGTGGAGCAGCATGGCTAGTGAAAAAGGTACCCAGCCAATGACTGTATTAGAGGTTGTCAGCAAACAAAATTGGACCTAGGTGTCCATGTGTGACCTGACTCCCCTCCACAAGACTGAGATGCTCCCCATGTGTGCTACGCACAACATACCGACTTTCTCTGAAAAATCAGGTCTGGGTCAGTGTCAGGGAGGGAATACCAAGCTGGACACAAAAGATATGATATTTGACAGATTCTGTTTATCAAAACAAAATTCTCCTTTCTTTTGACAAGAATAATTTATAAATATTCATTCCAGGTGTGAAAGTCTTAACTCTTCCATACTTTCCCCCTCACAGAGCCAACGATCCTGTTTTCCAACAGGACAGCCATCAACTTTTTGTACTCTGCACTGAACAAATATCCACTTCTTTCCTCATCTCTTCATCTCTGGGAGGAAGGTATTCATTTTTCTCTACAATAGCAATATAATAAATTGCTAAAATCCTTCGTTAGCTGCCTAATCCAATTCATGTCAGCTTTTTCTCTTTTCTGCTGCCCTGTGTTTCTAACCTTCTGTCTACAGAAAAGCCCTCTTCGCCATCCATTTTTCCAGCAGTTGACCAGCCTTGCCAAAATTTGCACTTTTCTGCTGCTCCACTTCTTTCGCTCCCACGCTTCTGACGGTGAATAGATTCAAAATAGTAAAGTGGTGTACGTTTTTCACAGCACTCACTGAAATTACTTAAGAAGAGCCTTGGTAGACTCTCCACCACTTTTGTGACTTTCATTTAATATCAGAGCCATATCACAGCAGCAGACGAGCAGGGTTGAGCCCCAAGCAGTAGGAAGGGGGGGATCCACAAGCTGCCTTCTCATACAGTGCCAGACAAGGTGTGTGTGGGGGGTCCCTCCAAGCCACAGCACAGCTCAGTCAGATGCCAGGGTAATGCTCTGATCCAGACCCAAAGGATGGATTGGGATTGGTGGTGGGACACAGCTGGAGGGGGAAGCAGCTTATGCCCCATCCTGAAGCTCCCAGCAGCAGGAGCAGAAAGGACCACTCCCAAGGTGTCCCCTCCAGCCCCACACCTGCCTGCAGCCCTCCTCCCATCCATTTGCTTTAGTCCCCTGAGGCACAGTAGGACAAACAGGAATTGCACAAACAGGGGTATGTTTCTCACCTGGGAGGGGTCGGCTGCTGTGTGAAGCATAGTTGGGGCTGTGGGGCTCATACCCCTCCAAAGTGGGGGAGCTGTAAGGGAAGTCCAGAGGGAAAGGAGTCAGATGGGGTAAGGAGGGAATCAGAGGGATCCCTACCTCAAAAGACAGCCTCCTCAAATTTCCCATGTCTCTCAAATCCCTTCTGCTCCCAACTCAGACCTCTCCCAAAATTTTCATCTCTTTCAGCCCCTCTTTGGAAACCATGACCTTTCTTCTCCATCTCCTACCTGAGAAGCTTCTACCTCAAACCACCTGGCCCTGTGACCTCTTCCTGAACCACACACCTGCCAAAAAATAACCTTAATCGCCTCCATACCTTCTCTGCAGTCCTCCATGAGTTTTCCTAAGCCTGTTTGACACTTATGATCTCCAAAAGTTCGTTGATCTCACACTTGCTTACTGGAGTTCTCCTGACCAGTTATAGCTTCCTCACCCCTATCTCCTGAAATCCCCTGGCCCCTTCCAGCCCTTCTCTTGCAACCCATCCTGCTGCTGCCCTGAAAAAAAAAAAATTGCCTACACTGCCAAAAAGCCTTCAGCCATCTCTGGTCATGATGGAAAACTTTCTTCAAGTACTTTCTCTCCCAGCTGCAGGAAACCCTGTGGGAGCTATTCAGTGACCTCCATAATGAAATAGGTCAGATTAGATAACCACAATAAGCTTTCTGGCCCTGAAGGCTTCTTGCAAAACAAATGGCGTGATCCAGCACATGTAAGAACATGGAACAACGGGGAGGTCAAGCCCCATGTTCCTATAGCCTCTGAAACTACAGATGCCAACAGCAGTCTAAATCTATAGGTCTAAAGAGAGAGGCAAACAAGTGTAAATGCAAAGGAACGATCTTTGTAGTCCTGATAATACCAGTATTACACCGATATCATTTGTTTTGTGTTAGACAAGTTACACAGACATCCCGTATTCCCCAGTTTGAACTAGCAAAATGCCAATGGACAAGGAAAAAAACCTCAAAAGTTTATTTTTGTAGGAATAATGCGATGACACATTTTCAGCAATATATACTATATCGTCAAGACCTCATTAGACAAGCCAAATATTTTTGTGTAATTTCTGCAATAAAATATGAAAGCAGCAACATTCAGACAGAGAGGCTGGCTTTTGTTGAAGTGGGGCTCCAAGAATAACAGCTTGTGAATTATCGACACCATTGTTTGGAGGAAGAAAGTCGCTTGATATTAACAAATTCATTAAGCTAAAACTGACATGCCTGTTAAACCAGCCATTAGCAGTTGCAATCTTTATGGACTTGTGTCCCAAACATACCAAACAACACCAGTCGTGGGTGTTGTGTCAAGTGCTCTGACAGAGTAACCTACAACTGCTGGGGCACAGATATGTTTTCCAGCAGATGTTAATGATGATTTATGAGTCACATTTCTTCCATGTGCTATGGCATTCATACAACTCATTTGTGTTACATGCTTGCAAGAGTCATTTCACCCAATCATAATACTAGTGAAATGCAACTGCCTCTGAGGAAAAAGGCACGCGAGGGTTGGAGCTATTACAGTAGTAACACACAGGTGTCTAGAACAAGGGATGAGGAAGACTTTTGTCTGCTAAGGTCCAACTCACCAAAGAGTCTTTGAGCTTCTTTGTAATCAATTCCCTGATCACCGATCCCAAGTTACCAGCCCGGTGGACAGCCGACCTGCAGAGCATGTCAATGCGGCCTTTCTCAGACAGGGACCACGCACAGAGACAGGGGATGAGCCCAGACCTAAGTGCAGTCAGGGCCTCAGAACATGGTAAATCTTTTTTCTTTCTCCAGTAGAAACTGCCAAGAGGATTTAGGAAGAAGGATAACAATTTGCCCAGGAGAAATTTGGCATGGACGTCAGCATGTTCCAACCCCTCTGATAAATTTTTATGATATTACAGCTTTAGGTACACAGTATCAGTGTCTGACTATGTGAGTGCAAAGTTTATTTATTTATTGCTATATCTATTGTTTTTTCTAATCTGCCTCCTTTTCTCCATCTCGTATCTTTGAGAGATCTGATGCCGAATAACATGAGGAAAAAATGGCTTCTGCAGAATTATCAAGGCAAATTACAGCAAAACACGTGGGAATCTGTATCTGAAACACTTACATTGCTGAACATCAATTTTCTTTTTTATCTACTCCTTTTTCAAAGGAAATGCTTTGGTCTTCAGCCTCAGTTGAAACTCCCATTAGCACAGGACACTTCAGAAATCTCGGTTTTGCTGCATAAGGCTATTATATTAAACAGTCAGATTTGGATCTGGAAGGTCACAAACTTGAGCGAACATCAAAATATGACACTATTATGGTGGAAATGCTCTTCTCATTCCTTAAAAAAATGTAGGAACTTCAATAGATACAAAACCATTAACAGATCAAAGCTTTTACAGATGCGTCTAATGGAAGTAAACCATTTAAGGCTCAGGTTAGCCCAGGTTTAGCCCAGTTAACCAAGAAATCTTTCTTGAATCCCAGATAAATTTGTTTTAAACAAGGATCATCCTAATTTTCACCTTCTTACCTGTCCACACACATTTCATTTCTGTCAGAAATAACGCTTCATTGTCAACAGAAATCCCATGAGTAATGTGGAGATTTGCAACTCCCATCGTAGATAACTGGCATCCCACAACACCATTTATGGAGCACTGTCATCTAGAAGCGCTCCAGTTCCCTGCAGTAGTTTATGGCTTATATAGAAGAAAAATGTCAAGTCTGGAGTGACAGACACTTTTAAGTAAGAAAAAAACTCAGGGTTTAATCCCTAGGTCGCTGGGAAACTCAGCTGCCAAATATCTGTCCTACCCAACAAAGAAAACCAAAGAAGCTTTACTCCTACATGTCACTGTCTTTTACCAGTCAAACAGAGCTAAGCTTTAGATGGATTAAAGCAAAACTGTACAAAGCACCAGAGACACATTATCAAACAAACCCTTAGACAGCATGGAGACTACCATGGCAGGATCAGATAGGAAAGACAGATCAGTGCATTACATTTTTGTGTAACCAAAGAGTAGCACAAAGTAGTAGCAAATCTTCTGTGTTATTCCTCCACCCTCCTGAGGGAATGCATGTCCTGATGAATCTAAATCCACTTCTTCTGCAAATCTTTCAAACAGCCAGCAGAAAACCTGTTTCCCTTGTGCTCTGTCATCAGTGACATAACCTGACAGCCAAGCTCCACTCCCCCCACAGCTTGCGGTAACAGCAGTAGACAAGAAACAGGAACAGGACACCGATATCTGTCATATTAAGCCCGCCCTATACCAATACTGATTGATAACCCATGTGATGTGCTTGTGATCTGTATACAGATCCCAGTGCCCACAAAAAATCGGCACTGTAATTACAACTTCTGCTGTCACTGTCAAAAGAACGCCATGGGACCAAAGACCAAACCACAGTAGCCACTGTTAAAATGTGATTACATTTTTTCAAGAAATGGTCTGTTGCAACTGAGAACAGAAGAGTGAGTAGATAACAAGTCGCAGTTCCTTATGCTAAGTTACACAGACAAACACAGGAAAATATTGGCATGGAAGGAAGCTCAGGCTACCACCATCCCTTTATTGCACTTGTTCTGTGTGTTTATTAAAGCTTATGGCACACAGGATGCTTGCTTTAGCATACCTCACCAACATAAAATCCTGCAAAATAACACTATCAGTTACAGTCATACCAGAAAACAAATGAGCAAATTAATTGCATAATAGGGAAGCTTGTTATGAAAGGACTGAAGACGATGCTCTAGAACTCCTCAAGGGCATAGGTTTTGTAGCACTGAGCTGAAACAACCCCAGAAATCTTTGCTATTTGCAAATGTGGGTAGAGTTCCTCGTTTGTCTCCCGCTTTACTGATTCCCTCCATTTACTCACTCTCTCTGGTTTTGGTCCCATGTGTAGCTGCTGAGTTCTGGCACCTCCTCCAAGTCTCCCCGTCCTGGGAATACCGAACCCATTGGTTCTGGAATCAGAATGACCACACGGCTCTTATAACATTTCCAGACAGACATAAATACACAGATTAGTCTTTTCTGCATTTTTCCTCATAAAAACAACAGCAGCTTCGAAGCACATTGGCACAAGCACTGAAATTAAGTATTGCAACCTGCTATTGTTGGCAGGGTTGTTCTGGCTTCTTCTGCTTTCCCCACCTCCTTGTAATCCTCTCTCCTCTTGGAGAGCAGTTAAATGCTATGTCCATTCATGTCACCACGGAGTAGTCTTGGCAGATGCGTGCCCCAAGGCTGGGATGTTTTTACGAGAACCGTTTTCATATTTCACTGTTTGCCTGGCTGATCCTTTATCTGTTCTAGCAGTTATACAACTAAACATACTGAACCTTCTGTCAGATGATTACATATTCCATGCTGAATTGCAGGATATGGAAATACTGCCAAACACAGTCCTGGTCTAACTCTTGTCGATTTCAGTGCACAGCTAAGACTGAATTCAGCCCTTAAACTCCTTCACCTTGGTCTTTGAGAATAAATAGAAGAAAATAATCAGTAATATGTCTTGTATTTTGTGCACCTATGCCTTTCTAAACCCGAAGGCTCCTGTGGATACCCTCTAGGTCTGAGTGATGGGTTTGTATACACTACCCCTCTGCTCAGAGGGATGTCTTTAGGATGTTAGAACACACCAATTTAAAGCTGAAAGCATTTGAGTCTAGAAGCAATGGTTGTCAGGCTCCTAACAAAAAAAAAAAAAAAAGAAAGATGACGGCGGATGGAGCCCTTCCCTCCACTCCCCACTGTTGACCTGGCAGGGCTGGGAGGGAGGTGGAGGTAAGGGAGGCATGAGCAGAGGGAAGCTCCTTTCCCTCCTCCACTCAACAGCAGCTTCCCTGCGCTGCCTGCTCCCGGCTACACAGCAAGAGCTCTCCGTCCTGGCAGCAGCTGCCTGCAAGCAGTTATTTCGCTTTTGCAGAAAGATTCAGGGGATTTTTCAGGTTGCTTTTAAACACCCCCAAGCCCAGGGAAAACATGGGGTGTTTTCTTCTGCAGAAGTTTTCGTTACTTTTTAAACTCCTGATTCCCTAGAGAACTGTTTCAGGAGAAAAATCTTGATCTGATCTATTCCCATATCATCCAGCTATTGCTACTGTATCAAGCTATTAATATAGCTCGAGGGTCTGGTTTGCACATGATCAGAAGTGAAGCAGAAAACAGATTATTATAGCAAGAGTTCAGGAAGGGATTTTCTCCACAGGAGAATCCTAAAAGAGAATAGACACATGGAAAGAAGGAAAAGCAAATGCACTCTTCATATGTTTCAAAAATAGCTATCAAAATGTTCTATACCTTGGGTTTCAAGGTGTTTTCAAGAGTCTCTGAGTCCTCCTACTAATATTGCCACCTGGACACCTCCAAGCCATTTTAGCCAGTTTTATCATGCATTTACCTGCTGTTTTCAGTGCTGTTACTCTGACCACAGCTGCCCACATGCAACTAGCATTCTTTTGTATTAAACGTCTGGAAGTTTTATTTATTTAATCATGTGTTTTGACAAGAGTGGCAGCCCCACCTCCTACTAGTGAACAAAACAACATAAAAGAGGCCAAAGCAAAGGAAAACACAACCATAAAAAGGTAGGAAGGAAAGTTTTCAGCAGGAAAGCACTTCACAAGTGTCAAGAAGAGCAGCTGAATATCGTCCTTAGCATCCCTGGGTCACTCACAAACTGAATTGCTAAAAAAAAAAAAAAGGCAGGTGCTTCTGATATTAGGGTTTCAGTTCCTCGGTCCCCAAAGATGTGGACCACGGAGCAGTTCCTCTCCTCAAATAATTTTTACCCTGCCTGACTTCTGTCCAGCCCCTCACTATCCTGGCTTCTCTGGACCCTAACAATAATTTCTGTGCGCAGCAGATTTAATGAGGACTGCATGTTTCTGGCCATTTAGTCGGCTGTAGCTATAATTAGACAGCTGACAAAGACTAGCTTGTTGTGTGCTCTTTTTTTCTCTGATTACATATCATATTTGGTCTATGTGCAAGAAGGAAAATTATTTTTCTTCTTTGTCACTCTCCAAACTCCTCAAGGGACTTGATAACTGTATTGGCTGCTTTTTGCCACTTACCTCACTACTAGCAATAAGACATTGTCATCATTTCTAAGCTGATGTGTTGAAGTGACATGTTGTGGAATTCAGTCAGCCTCCTACCTACACCAGTGTTTTTCCCCCTTTTTGCTAAGTGTTGCTTTTTTTTGGGGGGGGGGGGGGAACTGATAAACAAATATGTTAATTTGGAAATGTTATGCTGCTTGTTTCATGATAATAGTTGGTTGAATTGCACCTCCTGAGTGATGCCCTCACAGCAAACAGAAGCAGTGCGAGGTGGGAATCCTGTGACTACAGCAAGACACAGAGGGGGTCAGGCCCATATAAGAAAGTGAGGGCATGAGGGTGGCCCAACATGGCACTTTCATGAGGTTTTTCACCTGAAATATTTCCTGGGTTTACTCAAATCTTTGCATTTTTCATCTGGAATACCCAATTTTTCTATTAAATTAGAGTCTTTTAAGGAAAAAGTCAATGAAAATGTTTTCAAACAGACCATGCTATTAAAACATTTGTTAGCTCACTAAAATAAACACATTGTCTTTAGTAATCACTGACAGTAATAACTTAGACTCAAAACCATCCCAGAGCAGATATTTTGAGTGAGAAGACAGTATTTCCAAGACCATTAGTTTTCTGACCATTGTTCAGGACCATACCAACAACAGGCTCTGAAAACTATCCATAGAAGTACGTAAAGCCATTCTTCATCTTCAGTTCACTGAGAAGGGCTAGCAGAGTATTGTTAACAAGATAAATGAGTAAAATTCCTGAAAAATAAAGCTCAATTTAAAGGAAAAAAATAAGCCAGAAAAGACTTTTAATCCCTAGTCAGTGAAATCTTTCAATGAAAGCAACGGAAATTATACTCATTTTAGCACAAGGTTTCTACCCTACCACAAAGGGCCATAAATAAAGAAAAAGATCAGGTGACAGATGCTTGCACTCCTCACAACCTGGAGCTGCTGCAGATCACACCACACCTCTCCAACCAAAACCTGCCCAGGAAATGGTGGAAGGACTATTTCTCGCGAGAGAAGCAAATAAAACCTCTATAAGCTTCCCACCCAGATGTATGGAATTAAAAGGTAACATCCCTGTGGACACTAGCTGGAAACTGCACCATTGACACTAGGCGCTATTTCGTGGCATCAGAGGGTTAGTGGAGGAATGGCAGACAAGCCTAGAAGGTTGCAAGAAAAGCTGCATCATAATTTCGCTCTGACCAACCAAACTCAAGTTGTGACACATTTTCTATCAGGTTGCTGCTGGCAAGCAAGCAACAGCAGGTAACGTTCATTCTAGCAGCTGCCACCAGTTTCTACCTTTCTTCCTCTGGCTATAGCTTCGATAGCGTGTGGAAAGCTTTCCCACTGTCTCTCCTGCGTCCTTTCCCTTTTCTGTAAATCAGCACAGCCCAAGCACCTTGTAACGCTCAGAAATTATACCCTAGAGTATAATTCCTAGCACCTTCCCAGCCCTCCCACCAGCTGCCCCCACTTGCCTTTTGGGCAGACGTCCTCGCAAGTCAAGTGGGTTGGTAAAAATAGTTCTCCCTGTCTGCCCCACTTCTGATTCATGGTCCACTTAGGTAACGTCTCTTTCAGTTACATGGAATGGCTGGGGCCTCCTGGACCCCAGGGACATTACATCTTCATAAATAAGGAGATTTATTTACAGCTATAAATCAAGACACAACGTTTAGAACATGCTACAGGGAAACAGTAAAATACAAGGAGAAGGAAAAAAGAATAATCAAAAGTCAAGGATTCTGGCCAAATTCTTCTTAAAATAGCTCTTCCAAGACATAGTGAACATTGTATCAAACTCACAGAGGATCTCTAGCCAGCATCTTGGCTTCTTTCATGACTCATTTTGCTCAGGCTGGGGAGTAACAATTTCCTCCCTAGCCACTGACTAACATGGCTAAGACTAGGTAGAAGAGAGCTCAACCCATTGTGATTGATCAGGTCCCTCTTTAGGGGAAACGATGCATTTCATCAAATGCTACTGTACATCAAAATGTCAGCATCAAGGAAATCATCCTCTTTCACACACAGCCCCACACACCCCCACACACACATCCCTGCACACTCAGCCCGGTGGTCAGATCATCACCTGCTAGTGTTAACATGCACGCAAGCAATTACAGAGCAGACATCTGTTCAGGATGTTGCTCATTGGATTAGTATCTTTGCGCTGAGATGTCTGCAAGTGTTTGAAGCATTTATATTCTAAGTCTGTGCTGTCTACTAGCGCACGATGGTTTGTCTGTAAACGTTCCTCGTCCTGGCGCAGCATTCATTGGCATGAATTATTCTGGTTCAGCGCTAAAGCAATGATGCTAATAAGGAAAAGTCAGCCTTGTGCAGACAGACGAGATGAAGCCCGCTTCTTTCAATTATTGCTAAGTGGAATTATGGGGTCCTACATGGGTCCCCTGCATGAGAGAAGGTTTTCCAGATTTTCCTATAAACAATAAGTAAACAACGTATGTACCACATTCTGTTTGGCAAGGTGGTCACCATTTCAGAGAAATCAAATAATGATTTGGAAATTACAAAAGCCCCACAAGTCAGTTACAGGGTCTCATCTCAATTATCCTAAAGTTTTAAAATGTTCCTCAGAACAAATGCCAAAGCAAAGTTTGAATTTTCACTGTGATTTCTGAATACAGGCTGATGCAACTCCCTTTGAGGGCATTGGTAATATCTTGAGATTGGCCTCAGTGGTAATTAAAAATTAAACTGGACAGTGGTTGCCAAGAGGTGGTAAATGCCCTGGCCAAGTCCCTGGTCCTCTGTTCCCATGCGCTGGTAGCACAGGAACGCAGGCGTGGCCAGGACACTGCAGAGGTCATCATGTCCGGATGTCTGCGACTGCGCACCATCACACTCACAGATGCCAATTCTCCCTGTGCCCGTCAGCTTTAAAAAAAAATGGAAAGAAACACATTCAAAATACATGTGAGCTAGATGTTTCTCTGGACTTCACAACACCACGCCTCTGGTGGGCATGAAGAACCCACAGGGATCACAGCATCTTCATATGTTCAGCCTGGTGGCCCCGTCTCATGTAAGCTGAGCCAGGCAGATTCCTATGATATTCAGGACAGCGTGTGCCATATGTCAGACTTGGACCCCTTCTCCGTGCCACTGCCACTGTGCTGCCTGGGTGCCTTTGGGGATGTCTCTTTGGGTGCACAGAAGATGTCGCAAAGAAGGGAGACAGATTGGGAGAGAGGAAAGGAAGAAGGGGGTGGTGGTGCAGGGCAGAAGGAGAGAGAGAACAGATACACATATCTAATACACACACAACAGATTTTGTACCTACTCCTCTGTCTAACGCTGCCCATGCCAGGGGCTGCAGTGTGCGCTGGCGCTGGACACAGCAGGGGGCTGCTCACCCCTGCAGCACAGCCCCTGGTGGCACAGCTGGCAGCGGCGCCTGTGCCAGGCAGACCGGGCAGCACCACGTCCAGCCAGCTGGCAAGGGACCCACCGGAGGACCCAGACGTCCCCAGGCTACCCCAAGGGAAAGGCTGATCGCCGCAAATTCTTGAAGCCATTGAGCCCATGCATGGGAGGCCGTACAGCATAGCTTGTGATTAGCACACGTGTTTGCTCCACGTTGAGACGGAGGCAAGATCTGCAGAAAGCACGAGGGCAGCTGAGCCAGCTGCTGCTTATTGTCCATGCTGGATTTTTATGCTGAGCAGATATCTCGTGCCTCCTAGCCACGGCCCTTGCACTGTGGTGGCTGTGGTTTGCAGGTCGCTGGGCTGCCGCGGAGCCGGCAGCGCGGTGGGAGGAGGGAGGGATGGCCAACGCTTCATTCAGTGATTGCAGGCCTCCTCCAAGGCTCAGACTTTGAAACAAGACATTGGCAGGCCTGTTTAGAAAAATGATTTCATCCATGTATGAATTAAGCCAAAGAACACAGTACTTGTCCCTTTGGTGTTTATTTTAAAATAATTATTACATGTTCCCTTTTCTTTCAGGAACATTAAACACAATGCTGCACATGATTTTTTTCAGGAGGGTTGCAGATGGCTGTGATGAGGGAAAGTCAGTGGCAAATACTGACATATGCACGATGGCTAGCACTCAAAAATGAACTTCTCATTCCCTTCAGCCTGAGGAATGCTGAAGTCCGATACCATTTTTGGGGAAGTTAAGATCAATAACAGCTAGTTGATTTATTTGGTTGTTGATTTTTCTAGTGCTGGGCCACCAGTCCTGTTGCATTTCTACTCTTTAAATCGAGTGCAGACCTTCACAACAAAGTGCCAGCATTTGGTAGCAAGAGAGGCTTCCCTGAAGCAGCTGTCCTCTGTAAAACATGCAGTGGTTTGAAAATGTGGTTGCAAAATGTGGACAATGTGCACAGGAGTTACTAATGTTCGCAGGAAAATGTGCTGCTTCATCTCCATTACAGTCATTAACCACAGCTGTGGTTTTGCAAGTGAGGAAATCTGCTCTCATTCTCAGGGCTCAGATTTGGACATTCACAAGCAGAGACACAGGTAGTCGCTAGAATTCCTTTCCCAGCTACAGTAAGAACATACACAGACACTGGAAAAAGACTTCCCTTTATGTTAATAGACCTAGCACACAAACTGCAGAAGGAATTTAAAACAAGGCTTTACTGTCAGATGTTTCATATGGACCACATTTCTCACAGTGAAAAGGGAATAAAAAAATATATATATTTAAAAAAAAAAAGACAATACACTGTCCAGGAAAACAAAGCAAGCCAGCCAGCTCTACAACCATTTGACTGGGAGACAGCTCCAGAGACGTTCCAGTACTGGCAGTACAGCTAAGCCAGAGTTCTCCTATAAGCCAGATGACACAGTTGGAAAAATATATTCTAGAGCTTGTTATCCATCCTCTGGACCTGCCAAATTTGCCCATGTGGGACCACAGGTGATGGCTCAACCCATGGAGGTTGCAAGCAAGATGAAGAATATCAAGAACTTAAGCAGTATCATCCAGCCAGAGCTGAAGTTGCTACAAGTGCCAATTGCTGGTGAGAGGACTGTGGTCTTCATAAAGTCCAGTCCAGGTAAGAGGGTGCTTTTAGACACATACATGGGCAGGTATTTAAAATTCCAACATGTAACTTGCAAATCCTGCCTGGGACACTGAATTTTTGGACATGTATGAAAGCAGCAGTTGTCAAACATTTGCGGGCACAGCATGCTAGAAAGCACAGCCGTCAGCTTCAGTTGCAAAGGGCCACTTTTTGGCAGTTAACAATGAAGAACAAATTCCCCAAGCACCATTAAGATACGCCTGCTTACAGTGGTGCAGACAGGCCAACACACTCTACCCCAAATTCCAAGCTGGCCAGATGCAACCAGCTCCTGTCTGGAAGTGTGTATCTGTGTTAGCGTAGCAGAGCACCCAAACTAACTACCAAGCTGAAAAGCAAGATATATAAACCGGAGAGCATTGCTGTGTTAACATGGCTGTGTGGCTTCTGGAGCTGAAACCAAAGAAGCTGATGTTTCTCCAGATCACACCGATGTAACCAGGGAGGAATTTGCTTAGCACCTGCACAGGTCTGATCTTCCTTCCAAGTGAACAAACTACAGCAGAGTTGTCCTTGACTCAGTGCAACATACCTGGACTGCAATTCCACAGGCTGGCCTGAGGCTGCTGGCTGCAGATTAGACAAATCCCAAGCCGTGCACAGATCAGCACTGTATTTGTCATTGGGAACCAAGCATGGGAACTTCAGCATCAAAAGTACAAAAGCCCAGCACTTGAACAGGAACAGCATCTCTCATGTTGCCAGCTTGAGCCATCCAAAAGTTACAGACAGGTTCCCATACTCATGAACTTGGCCTTAAATAAAAATCACACCACAAGATATGATTTCAATAACACTTTGGGGGTTGATTGCACTTACTGTCTAGGGTTTTAATCACTGGGGTCCACTTCCAAACACTTTCACAACAGGAAGGCTCAGGATATGTTATTTTATATTGTTTTTTCAAGTGAAAGCTGAGGTTCTTATGCATTCATCTTTAATCCAGGAGCTGTGTTTTTTAAGGCACACACCAAATGTCAAGGGACTCACAATAAAATCACAAGAATTGGCAAGACTGCCTTCGTTGGCTTTGGGGAATGAGCAGGTTGTTGTTGGAGCCACACATTAGAGGGAGACATACTCGCATGTTTTTAACCAGTGAATTATGCACAGAGGTATAATGGCAATCTGCCCAGCACTGACATACAGCAACAAGAACAGGATGCACAATATTCCCAGGCCTCTTAAGCTAATGGAGAAGCTTTGTTAGTTTCCCTAACAAGGGAACCAATGACATAACCTGTCATAAACATGTTGGGACCATTATATACAGAGATATGAGATATATTTAAACTATAAAAATCCATTTAATAACCAAAAAGACAGCTGTGTAATCTGCACATTACACTCACAAAAAGGAAATAAAAGTAAAATGAACTGGAACACGTGTGTCTGGAGAGAAAAGGGGTGAGAGAGGCCTAAAAACTTCTCAGAGAAATCTTCTAGGATCTGCTTCAGCAGGAAGGCACTCTTATCCTCCATCCTCTATGACGCCCTGTAGGAGACGTACTTTTACAGCTTTTCTGAAAATAATAATAATAATAATAATAATAATAATAATAATAATAATAATAATAATAATAATAATAATTTAATTACCCATACACTAACAATGGGACAATTTTCAAGTAAGGGGAGGAAGCTGGGAGCAGGACATCATCTTCTCCATCAACAGGGGAAACTGAATGCATGTGCATCTCTGTGTTCGAACTAGCTTGGTACCATCACCTGAGATCAAGACAAAATACAATGAAGCCAGTGGACTGGTCCTTATTTTTCTTGCATTGAAGTGCAAACACTGAAGTTGCAGGTACCATATGGCAGAAAAGAGGACTCTGCTCTCTTCATCTCTCTCTGCCTTTGGTCTTAAAGACATTGTAGATTTATGTGCGACATGAAAACTGACTCAAACCTATTTAACTAGGACTATGCTCACAATGTATTTGGGGAGGGAGTACTATGGGGTATGGAGGTTTTTATAAATCATATCACTTACGTTTTGCCATTTCTATGGAGGACATGTTCAGCTGCATAATAACTCATTGAGGTTTTGTCAGGATCAATTCACATTTGTCAGATGCTCTGCAGTCTTCAAACAAAAGCCATAAATTATGGCACTGCACCAGTATTTCATCTTTTTAAATGTTATGATTTATACCCCATAGAACGGGAAGAACAGGCAATGGAGTGATGTATTTCTCTTCCAGCTGCAAGCACTGATCTTCTCAAGAGAGGAACCAATGTACAAAACTCAGCAACATCTATCCCTAATACCAAAATAGAGATTGAAAAACCCCTCCAAGGTGCCTAAATGTCTGCATCTAATTTATGGGTAATTTACAATGGAAATAGACTATATAAAAATGTATACAAATTTGTAGGCTTGCACATCAGGGCAGATAGTTTAACTACAAAATAATGAACATGAAGTGTCTCTTGTGAGCTGCCAGGTAGACATTTTGATTGCCCAGATTTCATTAAACTCAAACCAGAGAGAGCTTGAAGTCTTCCAAACATTCTTTAACTCTATCAAGTGTGTCGGTGCTCTACAGCCGATGACAATATATTTCACCAGAGTTGCCAAAAAATTGTTTAATTTTAAGCGATGCCTGCATTGCATTACTTTTTACAAGTTGAGCCAGCATGTAGGGCACGATCAACTTTGTAGAAGAATAAGCCCATTGCCAATGCTTCCTTTGCATCTGAAAAAACAATTTCACATAACCATTCCTTAAAACAAGGAGAAAGGCAACAGAAACAACAACAAATGCCCTGTTGTGTCCTTCTGTCCTCTAGCCCTCAAGTCAGGTTTGCTTTTCCCAACTTTGCCAATCAGGCTCAAGCGAGTGAAGAGTTACAGAGAACGTCTGTGCTGCCAAGAGCTATTTCCAGTGGACTTTGATCAAATGATGCTGTAATCCCTAATGGGAAGCATACTTCATTTATAAGGTATTCTTTGGTGTCATTCCCAAGGAGCAGGCATAAAGTTTTTGAGCAGCAAAGCTCTTTCTCTACAGAAAGCGCTACATTTGTGAGAGGGTAGCACTACCATGTTTGAGGTGGGTGTACAGGCCTGCCTAGACAAGTGGGCTTTCAGCCTTAGTCATTGCTACGGTCAGAAAAGGCAGAGGTGGCCAGAGACTAAATCTTAGCACTAGAATTTCTTCGGCCACAGTCCTTTGCCCAACAGCAACGACTAACACACAGCAGTGCTTTTTGGTTTTGTCATGTCCAGTGAGGAACACAACAGCAGGCTGTTCTGACATTTGCACTTTGCTGCAACTTTGTTGAACTTGAGAGGCTCGGGCTGTTCAGAACAGTATTTTATTTTGACTGAAGTTTTATTCCAAGACCAAGGACAATTAGCTCACATTTTAACAAGGAAGCAATTAAAGAGTATGACGTTCATAAAAATGATTTATTGTGCTATTAAATTAGGATGAAAATCATCAAAGTTCATAATAGCCAAAGAAAAACAAATATAAATTATCTTCATACTCAGTGTGTACCCCGATGCTTATCAGCATGAAACGCGTGTATTTATTCTCCAGTGCTGCTGTGCAATTTCTGTCATTGTATCTTGCTGTTTGGAAAACTCATCATTTTCATTCCGTGCTGAATAGCAGCCCTTTGAACTGAAAAGGTTTAAACAGCGCTTATCTGCTTAAAACTTCCTCCAAAAATAGGGTGAGCTTCCAGAGTAAAGGCACTTTGGGCACCTCCAGGCAAACCTGCTGGAGGCAAATGTCCCACTGGACACAAGGAGAACCCCTTGTCCTCCAAAACCCTCTGCTTCTTCCATCTCTCAGTGCATTTATAGAATCACAGATTGATAGAATCATTTAGGTTGGAAAAGACCTTTAAGGTCATCAAGCCCAACTGTTAACCCAGGACTGCCAAGTTGTCTGCTCTCATAAATACTAAAAACTTTATTATTTGTTGTGCTTTCACTTTTTTTCATTAACCTTACCACTGTTTTTACACACAAACCAAAAAGATTAAGATGCTTTTACTGAAACAGCAGTTTCAAACTGACATGCTCTGCTCCCATTTTCTTCCCTAGTATATCACAAAGTAATATAGATATCTATTTATTATGAGATATAAATATGTTAATAACACCACAAGAAAATAAGAAGCAACGAGAACATGTCCCAGTGGTAGCAGTATAGAACCAGAGATCAGGAGTCGTTCTATCACTGGCTGCCTCTGTGATACTAGGAAAAAAACATAGCTTTATTAGTGAAATAACAACACATTAACTCCTTCATAGGACTCTCATCTGCAAACATTTGGGTACTATGTCCTAAAAGGAATTATGTCCTCTTAGGCAAGTTTTCCAAATAATCAGGGTTTTCCTTTCACACGAACACACAGAAGCCCCTTTTAGCAGCCTTCTGTTCCTCACTAGCATCTTTCATAAAAATCCTTCCTGCATCTCGCTGCCAGCCCCTCAGATAGAGAGCAGCCTTCAAGGTCTGGCAAAAGCTGCATCCCTGCAAAAGGTCCAGTTTCATGAAGTTCAGGGACACTGCCATGCCATCAGAGGTTGCAAGCCTGCTAGCCTTCCTTGGTTTTACAAGGTGATATGAAGATCCACCTGACTGAGAATTGCAAATAAGGCCTCCTGAGCAGTAAAGCATCAGGTAAAATCTATCCCTCAAGTTAATAGGTAAGAGCCAGTTGAGATAACCTGCACTCCTATCCAGGACCTAAATTGGAAGCATGTGGGAAAGCAGGTCTCTGAAAGTGAGTGCCTTACTTATTAATCGCTGGAAAGATTCCTGTTTTAGATGTCTGAACTTCATGGCAGCGATGGAGTTCGTTATACATTTAATTTAAGGGAATTGTTCATCTACTAACTACATGTTAAATTGATTTGCTGAACTGGGACCTGTGTTTTAAAGTCATAATAGATCTCTGTTATCCCGGACACTGTTTCTTCTACTGTAACTTGGTAAACATTTATTTATTAAAAATTTGAACTCTACAATTTGCAAGTAGTCTTAATAGGTTCCTTTAAAAGGTTCCTTCATGACTTGGAAAGCATCATGCATTATCACTTCAGTGCAAAGAAAGTATAGACTAGTACATCTGTTTTTTAGAAAATAAAATTAAAAAAAAGAAAAACTGTTTCAATTTCCCATTTCCTTAGTAAATCATCCTTACTTATTTGAAAAAGGAAAGCATTAAATGTTCTGCCTCTATGATGAGTTTTAAATAGATATTTTCAATGAATTATCCTAATTGAGCTGCCTGTCAAGATAATGGAATAAATTGCTCCTTCAATCTACATTTACAAACTGATTTGAACAGCTTCAGTAAAGACCCAGACAAAAGTTAAAGGAATCTGATGTAAATCAACAATGAGATTAGTGTTCAGATTGCCCTTAACAGGACAGGCTGTGCTGCAGCTGAACAGACTCATGTTTCAGTTTCTTTTCTGTTTTGCTTTGATTTCCCTATTTCAACTCTGTTTAAATTTTAAAAGTATGAATGACAGTCTAGAAAGAGTGCTCTGAAACAGATAATGAAACGTTTCCAGAACCTCAGGTACTGTGTCTTAAAAACTTGCATTCACTGAATGAAGGACTGAACCGTACATGCAGAAACATGTTCAAATGTTGAAACGCCCGAAAAATCAGGATTTTAAAGAATGGGGATTTTTGAATACTTTACAAGTGATGCAGACTTAAAAAGCAAAAGTATTATTGATCTTATTAACAAACCTCAATCTCATATAGAAAATGTTATTTTTAGCTTTTCACCTCCCTGCTATAAAAAAATATTTTTCTTGCTGTGTTTAGTTTACTTTTTAAATCACTTGGTCATTATAGTAACTCACCTTTTTACTTTGTAGTTAAGAGGATTTAGGTGTTCTAGTACCTTTTAACAGCATGTTTCAATACTGGTTTACCTTTCAATTACTTTACAGTCATTTTTAGAAGAAAAAGGAACAATGATAATTGGATATAAATTTGCAGTATTCATGTTCTGAAAAATTATTAGAAGCTTTGAAAAATGTTGACATACCTCACTATTCTGTTTTGCTCTGGTTTAAATATCAGTGTATTTATTAAAGCTGGTTGGAAAATTTAATCATATATAATATTTTTGGTTTTCATCAGATTTGAATTCTTTCCAGGTTTTTCAGGACTCTCATTTTTCTACACGTCTCAGAAAATCTGTATTAAATGAGGTAGGATTTATTCCAAGTTATCCAGTGCATATCTTCAAAGAAATATGTTATGTATATATCTTTTACAATAACTTATTATGTAAATAGTTATTAATACAGAATAGTTGGGAAAAGATTACTTTAAAAAATGTTAGCGTCTTAAAATGCTGCGTGAGAAAGACTCCAATGAATGTAGTTAATATCTTGAGTTACAGTTCATGCAGTATTTTGTATTCATCAAATTTAACTCTTGAGGTTATTTTCTACTGTTTTGTTGTGGATACATATTATCTGTTATTTTCCAGAGCTAGAAATCATTTCCTGAAGGGCAAGATTTTTGCCTTTTTAACTTGCTGCGTGATACATGATTCTTCACTGAAAATAATCTGGTTCGTACGTGTAGTGCAAAACCATCCGCGTGGAGAATGTGGATGCTCAGACTCTGATCTCACAGCTCTGGGCACAGAGGACAGACGGCTGCAGTCACCCGGCTGCAGTCACCCACAGCCCCGCTTGAGCCCGTGGCTCTGGTTCAGGATCCATGCAAGGAGCTGCAGCAGGAGCAAGACCAGTTCGGTAACCTTGAACAACCAGCTGAAAGGCAGGGGGAGTGTTGGGTACAGGCGCTTTAGTGATAACCTTATAGGTGGTTCTTAGACATTAAGACCTGAAGGCATCTCCTTCTGCTCCCAGCTTTAGGGACTTAAACAAGGCTAGTTTTGGAGCCCAGTCGCTGTAAATTCCCAGTATGGTCCCAGAAGAAAGGCAAGCTTCATCTCCACTTCCAGAGCAAAACTGAGCTGAGATGGGACACAACGTCTGGAGGAGCTGATCGCTCTTTGCTGACTGCTGTGGGTGTGTGACCTGAGGAGGTGCTTACTTAGGCACTTCAAGAAATTTCCTACAGCTCGGCAGAACTGATGCAGGAATAGAAGCACTGCAAGAAAAGTGGCACAGCTGGTCATGGGTTTTGCCAAAGATGCTTATTATAAGAGTGTTTATATAATTTAAGCCTGGAATGAAACCCTGCTAGACATATGCTTCATGCTTATTTTTTACCCTCTGAACAGATTTCCCATTAATCTCCGCAGTGGTAACCCACAGTATAGCGTGGTTAAGCACTGCATGTAAACACACATAAGCTGAGGCACACAAGCAGCCCTTCTGGAGTCAGTGGGCTTGGCTTGTTCAAGTGGGAAGATCTGGCAGGTGCTTAATGAGCAGAACTTCAAAATGGTGATGCACAAAGGCCAAAGGCTTTGAAAGGTACAAGGCAGGAGACAGTAGCAGTTTGGATCCTCTAGGTGAGAGTGAGTAACAGTTGTAATTACTGCTTGAAACTGTTCTTTCTAACCATGGAGCTGCTAACTACCTGTCACTGCCCAAAACTGCCCAAATCCCAGAGATAAGGGAGACCATGGCCAGTAATTATAGTGATTTCTCACTTGCCGAGGGAACTCAGCTGCTGCAGCTTCACATGGGCTCACTCCAGCAGACAGAATATTCTCAAACTTGTCAAAAAATTGCTTTGAAATTTTGGTTTATCCTGGTTTGGGGGGGATTAGTGGGGGATAGGGCAAATTGTGCAAGAGCAAAGAAAAACAACCTCAAACAACAAGCCAGTTCCAGAGGTGCAAAGAAGGAAGCAATGATTATTAAGGTCTCAAAGTCTGGCCAGCACAGATGAAACAGTTTTGATGCAGATCTTGGATTCAACGTGATATTAAGTGCAAGTAAGGGCAGCCTTGACCGAGCTAGTGTTAATTCCAGCTTTAGGCACTGCTGCTTCCAAATCCATTTTCCCCAGGTTGTGCCACATCACCAGTTCCTAGGGTGGTTTATCCCTGAGCGTAGACTAGGCTCATCCTAGTAAAGCCTGCCTCCTTTTTTTTCCTATGTTTTAGTATTTAGATTACAGTATACTGAATATTCCACTTCACATCTATTTATTGGTCTCTTTTCTTCATGTATGTCACCTTTGTCCTTTCAGCAGCACAACTGTCTGGGACACAACAACAACAGGAAAAACACTGCTGACAGATTGCTGTTTTCATCTGCGATTTAACATCAGTCCTGACTAGGCTCTGAACCATTTCACATTGCTCAGGAGCCTAAATCAACTCACTAGGCGATCCCGCCTCACCCAGCAGCAGGCAGCCTCCTTGCTCGGGGCAACAGGAGAACGTGCTTAAGCACACCAAGGGGGACATACTGAAGTGTTTCTCTGATTTGCAGCCTGAGGAAAATAACTTTACTGTAGCAACACTGTTCTGCCTACTACTTTGGTCAGTCCAGGATCAGTGGTGAAAATGAGGTCAGACACGGCAGGAGTAATGAGTGTGTTAAGAGGTGAAGCAAGGTGATGACCGAAGAATACAGGGAAAGCCTGTAAGTTGAGGACATGATCTAAACCCCATCCAAGGGACAGGTTGGGGCAAAGCCAAGTACCAGAGAGAAAGTGGGATCAATGCGGAATGCATTGGGCAGGGACCCACTGCGGGATGGGAGCAGGCAGGGCTGAAACCAGCTGGTGAGAAAGCAGAGGTCAAGGAAGACATGATCAAAGCTGAGGATGAGATCTAAGGCACAGGGACAAGTAGGGCTAGAAGCCAAGCGCAGAAATGTATTTACACTAGTAAACTTAAGCTTTCTCTGGTTGTATCCATACTATTAAACACTCTTAGCTCTCACTGCAGACCTCCTACCTGCCTTTGCTAACTCTCAGGCTGTACCTGGGAATTGTGAAGCACACAAATTTGCCTGTGCTAGAAGTGTGCAAGTGACCTCCCTGTGCTCTAGCACAGTTTAAAACACCAATATAGATGTACTCAGAGACCCCTTACCCAAGCACCTGTTCACTAACCATTTGCTGTGGTACCAGATTTATCCAGACCAGGCTCCATTTCCCATGTACACAGGAGTCAATGACAGTTAGGCATGTCCTTGTTCATACTAATGAGAGAACATAGTTAATATTCCATCACTGTCAGAGTTTTACTTTGCAGCCTTAATATTCTTCTAATACAAAATTTTTCAGGCCGTATAGAAATCACCTCATCAATGCACTTTTCTGGCAGCAGCACTTGACAAGCTGCACTTGTTTGCAGCACCTCAGTACTGAAACGTGAGTAGGGGTCACGGGGGCGGAAGCCCATCAGGGACAGATCCCATCTCAAGGCTACCATCACCTTTTAGCAGTAATTACAGTTTCCTAACCCCACCTTTCTCAAGCCTGAGGAAGGAAACTCAGCCTGACAAGTATGTTTCTCATCAAGCCATTGGGGTGTTTGCGAAGTAACAAAACCAAACAATCCTTTTTCATGGAGGGTTGTGTTGAAAAGGGACTTTCCTTTTATAAACTGGTCCGAGTCTCTCTCAGTCATGTCTGTTTTCTATGTGTGATCATTGTAGGGGAGGGAGGGGAGTCAAAGTGATTCAGCGCTTGGAGCTTCATCCAGGACTCTGCACAGCTTGGATCACCATCATGTTGGGAAGCAGGAGGATGACAGGAGACTGCTAGCAGAATGCCTCAGATTGTTTGTCCTTGCACTTAATCCACTTTATGCTTCCTTTCATGCCAACACTAGCAGCAACCAGCCACTTTGAGACACTGGAGTTTTTGTGTAGCTCTTGCACATTATTGTGCTTCAATTTTTCCTCTCAGAGTTGGACTTTTTTTTTCTCTTTTGTGATATATGTGGTGGTTATAAAAGGTGTGCCTGTGAAAACAATACTGACAAAGGATTCAGTTCAGTTCGCTGGGGAACACAGCAGGAATTCTATCGAAGGTATCCAGCTATTGTAGGGTTATGGAATAAATTAGGTTGGAAGAGACCTCTGGAAGTCATCTGGTCAAAACTTGTGCTCAGAGCTTCAAAGTTAGATCAGGTTGCTCAGGGCTATGTTCAGTCATGTTTTGAAAACCTTCAGGGATGGAGATTGCACAGCCTCTCTGGGCAATTATGTCAGTGGTTAACCACTGATTGTGAAATTTTTTTGCCTTATATTCAGTCAGGATTTCCCTTGCTGCAGATTGTGACTATTGCCTCCTGTCCTTTTGCTACAAACATCTGAGAAGAGTCCAGTTCTACCTGCTCTGCAACCCTTCTTTAGGCAGCTGGACAAAACAGTGAGATATCCCTTCTGCCCGTTCCTCGGGCAGAGCAAACCCAGGTCTCTCAGCCTCTCCCTCTACCTCACCATGTGCTCCACCCCCAGCCAGCTTGGTGCCCTTGGTTAAACTCATTTGAGTTTGTCCATGTCTTTCATGTACCAAGGGGCCAAAACAGGACACTGTACTACAGCCAGCAACAAACAGAAAGGAATAATCATTTCCCTCAACTATGCTTTGGCTGACGCAGCCTAGTGCACAGTAGCCTCATTTCCACAGGGGCACACTGTGGACTTCTGTACCATTCAATGTCCACCAGGACTCCTAGGTCCTTTTCTGCAAAGCTTCTTCCTAGCAGTCAGTCCCCAGCCGGGACCAGTGCATGGACTACTCCATCCCAGATGCAGGATTTTGCATTCTTTTTTGTTAAACCTCTGGAGGTTCCCATAGGCCAACTTCTTCAGCTTGCTGCATCTCTCTGGACAGCAGTCAAATCTCCAGCGCACTCAGTGCTCCCCTCAGCTTGGTATCATCCACAGAGGTGCCTGCCATGCCATCACCCGGGGCACTGGTGGGGATGTTGAACACTACCCATCACAGCACCAGCAGCTGAGGGATGCCACTCACCACGGACCACCAGCCAGACATCAGCTCATTAACCACTCGCCTCCAAGCCCAGCAGTCCAGCCGGCTTTTCAGCCACCTTGTATTTCACATCTCCTGGGCTTGGCTATGGCTATGTTACCTCTCTTGTCTGTGGACTTTAATGTTGCTCTGTGGTGGAGGAAGC
This sequence comes from Falco naumanni, assembly GCF_017639655.2. Lineage (NCBI taxonomy): Eukaryota > Metazoa > Chordata > Aves > Falconiformes > Falconidae > Falco > Falco naumanni. The sequence goes on from NC_054059.1 coordinate 33,920,166, forward strand.
AATTGCAAAAATTTGAGCACAGAGATCAGAGGCAGGAGAGCTGGGCTGTTTCCCAGTCTCTGCTGTGTGACCTCCGGTAAGTCACCCAAGCCACTGAGACCAGATGCTACATGTTGTTTAAATAAGTCAACCTATCCCAAAGTTTATAGATGCAGCTGCATCTGGGGCAGAACTCCGCTTTTGTGACAGCTGAACTAACAGCACAGCCAACAGCAGGAGCCCGTGCCCAGAATTAGTGTATAAATATAAATGAAAATAAAGGTTTTTAAAAGACTTCTGTAAAGATTTTCCACTCCAGCACCTAAATCTTAGCACAGTGACTCGGTTTCAAGCCTAAGTCCTCCTCTCTACAACATGGTGACAAGGTGACCTGAATTTGTATGCTGCAGGAGTGCCAGTGGTGCCACTTCAGCACTGCATGTGACTTAAGAATAAAACAATGTAATCAGCTAGAAAAATTCTAGTGCCATAAAAATTCCATGCAAGGTGATGTGCAGCTGAGGAGCAAGCCACCACAGTGACTGGATGAGCTCTCTGAATGATGCAGCATGCAGGGTGCCGCATTGCCATTGCCTTCATGACCTGCTGTATTTCGAGCACCAAAGGATATTGGGTCAGCAGAAACTTGTGTCCAGTGTCAAGACGTGCAAAACTTGAATAGTTTTAAATAGCTGCATGGAATGTCACAGAGGCTGCACATGGGCCAAACCGATTAGAGCAGAGGCAGGATCAGAAATCAGCTGAAGAAAGAGAAGCAAAAGCCTCGCAGCCATGCCATTCGTGAAAGAGCCTTTTTCTCTCCACATAAAGGTTCACGAATACCACTCCCAGAGGTTCACATTAGGATTCGGGGAGGTGGGCATAGCTTTGTGCATAGCTTTCTGCCAGGTGCCCCTCTTAACATGTGTTTTCTTCAGGTATTTGTAACATAGGGGGAAATCCTAGGTCCAAACAGGGATCGCGTATGGTACCTGCGGCAAGGCAGCAGCCCTTTTCCCACGGTACCGGCCCGCTTTCCCACCACCAGGAAAGCTGGGCTCAGCCTGAAACTGCACGGGGGTGGGTTTGATGGAGCTGCAGAGCAAGTTGTATGACTTCTCAGCAGTCTGCCACTGGCTGCACCCAGATGTGCCTCCCCCTGGGGCAGGGATGCTGCGTGCCCGACGGGCGGAGAGCCCCGCGGGGCGCGCTGCGGCGGCCGGGGGCGGGGCGGCGGGCCGGGGGCACACAGCCCTGCACGGAGCCGCCGCCGGCGGGGTCCCGCTCCCTCGCCCCGCCACGGAAAGTTCCTGCGCAGAGATCCCGAAGCAAAATCCGGGAAGGTGGCCCGAGCCAGGCGTTCCGTCCCAAAGGAGAAGGAGGGACGCGGCTGCGCGCCCCGGCTCAGGGCAGCGCGGGGGCGAGCAGCGCGGGGGCGCGCACGGCGCCGGGCGCTCCGTGCGGAGGCCGAGGGGGACACCTAATGGGAACGGGCGGGAAAAGCACCCACGGCACAAGGGCGGCAGGGCCGGGAAGGCGCGGGTGGGGGGCGAAGGGGCTGCTGCGTGGCCTGCGGTGGCGCGGGGAGGTGTGATGGGGCCGGGGCCGGAGCGCAGCGCCGCACAGGCTGTGGTGCCGGCAGCCGGCGCCCACCCCGCCGCTGCAGCCGCGCTCCGCCGGCAGCCCAGCTGCTGTTTCTAGGGCAAAGGCGCCCCTCGCCCGCTGCAGACGGGGACGCAGCTCTGCGTGCCGCCCTCCCCACACCCAGCTCCTTGGCACGGCTCCGGGGAGCAGCCCAGGGCCCGCGGGCGGGGGGCTTGTCGGCAGCCGGGGCCCACGCCGTGGATGGCCGCCCCGGCCAGCTGGGGGGCAGCGCTGCTGCTGGGCACTGCCGCCCCGCTCGGGGGTCCCAGCCACGCCGTGGCTGCGCCGCCAGGAGAGCAAAGAGCGGGTAAAGGACCCTCAAAGTCGTGGGGAGCTATTGCTCGTAATCTACTCCCTGAAATACGGCCAGCCGAGGCAGCTGTTGTCCTACCACTACACCAAAAAGGTCACTGCTGCCAGTGACAGCAGCACTATGCTTCAGGTCAGCCTGGAAGGCTGGGGACAATTGGCATCAAAATTGTTTCCGACAGCAACCAGACTCTCAAGGGAACAAAAGAGGACACTGCGCCTTGCTCTCCCCCTCGCTAGGCCCTACTGAGAGGAAGGCAAGCCTGACAAGTCCCATGAAACACAGGCAAAGACGCAATTTCTCTAGTGCAGCACCAATCCAATTCACCAATTTCCGCCTGTAGAAAGGGCACATAAGCTGCTGGTAATACGAGGCAGTGACTCCACAGATCATCTCCCCAAACAGAGCTCTACTCACAGGGAGACTGAGTTACAGCTCCTCTCAAGTCACCCTGCAGATATTCACTGCTAATCCTTCATAGCCATCCCGGGAATCAAGCACTGTTCCCATTTTACAGATTTTACATCCCCCGAGGGGGGATGTGGGGGGCTACAGCTCATCACACTGATGGAAACAACACATGCCCCCCCAAGAGCGAAATGCCGACGACAATTAACCAGTGAAGCCGAGTAGTAGATCACCTCCACAGCCAAACAGGCAAGTGTGGAGATCTCACCAAAGAGAGCAGCCGTGCAAACCACCAAGTGAAACTGGGAAGAAACCTCACAGATCACTGTTAATGACAGCTGCTCAGCAAGGAACAAAGTGCTTCATACTGGTCATGGGTCGAAGCCCACGGTTGTCCACGCTGGCCGTCATCTGTACAGACAGATGTACAGCATTAGCTTGCCAGGGATTTCAAGCTTTTGTAGTCCTAACCCGTGTTGCGGTAACCCGAGATAGGAAATAAAAAGCAACTTCTTGCCAGCATTCCTGGATGCGCTTCAGGGTGAAAGCTGTCTGCTCCTCTCCGGCCAAGCAGTGCCTATAACTGCGCAACTCTCAGGAAGCACATGAGCGTTTTTGTGGTGAAAATGTGACTCAGCAAGTTCTGCACTCAGCTGGATCTTGGAGGCAGCCGTTGGTGTCTGAGACGGAGGTGAAATACCACCAACCGGCTGATGATAGCTGGGCTCCGTGGGAGGCAGCCGCCCGGGGTTGCAGCCAGCGCCAGTGTGGGTACCTGTCAGGAGCAGGATGGAGGATGCTGCTGTGCAAAGCAGTGACAGAGCAGAGATGCTGTGGAAAGAAGTGGAGATGAATAATATGAGTGTTACAGGCTAGTCAGGGAAAAGGGTACAAGAAAGGAAAGAGCACAGGGTTCCTCTGCAGGAGAAAAGGAGAGGGAAAGGACACATTACGATGGGGCACCTTAAGAGGGAGCAGGAAAGTTACACTGATAATAGGTCAATATCTGTTGTGGCACAGACCGCAATAAGCGTATCAACAAAATATCTATTTTTTTAACAGCCAAGCTTTTTATCTTGGTTCTTGCCAGTGAAACACCTGGCATCCTTGGCACAGGGCACCAGAGGTAGGAGGAAAGGGAGAAGCAGGTCTGGGCTCTGCATGCCCAGGGTCTGGAAAGGGTTTACTTGTGTTTAAATCTTACTGAAATAAATAAGATTTAAGCAAAGACTTAACTGCTGCGCTCAATAGAGGTGCTTCCTTGAATCAGGTCCTTCATCAAGAAATGTTAGTTAGATGTATTTCCTCCCTAAGACATCTGCCTGTGAGGACAACTTCATCATCTCTGAAGTGCTCAAGTATGTTAGTGACAAGGCTACGTAACCATCTGGGCAGGGGGAGCACTGAACCTCTCAGACCCCCTTTCTGCCACTGGTGCTCATGACAAATAGTATATTTTTTTTCTCTGAAATAACCTCCAGCTACTTCAGCAAAACTGCTGCCGGATGCGGGACTGCTCATCACAAGAAAGACAGTAGACTCCCATCTACTGCCAAATCCCTCATAGCAGGACTTTACAGATAACTCTTAAGACCACCATCGTGCGAGCATCAAGGGCACTACAGAAACATGCAGTGGGTGCTCCACCTCTTCCACCTGCCCAAAAAGAAAGTCATGTGCCTTTGGCAGAAAATAAACCCATGCAGTCAAATACCAGAGCGAGGTGGGGGAAGAGTCAGGCAAATTAAATAGATGGATCAGATTCCAGCATGCCCCAAAGGTCACTCCATGCAGGGTCTGCTGGGGGAAGGTGGGAGCAGTGTCACTCCTCCAGGGAGGGTGCTAAGCTACCAGCCTCTTGTCAATTAATCCTAGGGAGCAGGAGGCAGTGGAGAACACCCTGCCAATTGTAAATGTGGTGGTGGGGCATTGGGGGCATATATATGCATCATTAGTCATCCACAAGAATTTTGTTTTTGTAACCTCTGCATTTTTATCTGTCACTTCGAGCAATAAATATGCACTCCTGCCAGTGATTTGACATTACACTTGCTTTGGATGGTTGCCTTTCCCAAATATTAATAGTAACTCATTGTGGACACAGCATTGGTATTTAGTTAGATCAGACCAGCTTCTTTTAAAAAACAACTTCTCGTATAAAGAGAACAGATGTTTTTAATTTACACAAAGAACAAAAACAAAGTTCTATTGTTCGGTTACAGTGAACACAAACATTACATACACACAGAAATTAACACCAATAGCACGTTAAAAAAAAATTAAAAGCCCATCATTATACAGGTCTGCTTATTTGCACCTTTTCCACCACTTTAACGATTTAGTGGCATGCAATGATAGCAAGTGGCGCTTTTGGGGATCCATACATATTTAATTGTGGCACATTTTAAAGAAAAAAATGGCATAAACATGAGGACACTTTCTAAACACATATTACACAGACAATAACAATAACAATAATAATAATAGATTTATAATAACAAACAAGGAATGTAAACCCTCACAGTCCAGGGCATAAGCCAACTACTAGCTCAGGGGATAGGAAGAAATTGCCTCTTTGAGCGGATTATTCTATAGTTGTTCCTTACAGAATATATTTTCCTCTGCACACAACCGTAAGGCCTCAGCCCTCTGAAACACAATGTGTAAATGGGCAGAGCATTTTAGTTGCATCAGTGAGGTTATCTTGTGGTATAGTACAAAGTTAAACCAGAACTATCGCTATATGCTATTTGTCCCTGAGTATTTAAAACCCCTTTGAATGCACTTACAAGCTCCGGGTGCATGCAGGTGGGAGGAGAGCTCAGGCACGCATCCATGCCAGGGTGATCAAGCCCTCTCCAGAACTGGAGTGCTGCCCTGCAGGTGGAGGTCACTTGCACCTCTCTGCATCTCACAGACACACGGTCTGAGAAAACATTTCTCAGAGATAAAGCTTGACTTCATTCCCACATCTCACCCACTGGACCCACAACTTGGATATCTAATTCCCATCTTACTCCAAGGCATAGCTCTTCCCATGGAGAAGCACCTCCTCTAGCATATCCTTCCTGAAGATTTCCTAGTAGCTCTCTCTAGTTGGTTGTCACGTCTTCAGCCACCTCCTTGAGCGGCTATTTCTAGGTTTAGAAATACTGACATACCAATATTTCTATCACCTCTATTTCAGATTTGCTAGTCCTGCAGCTGCAAAAGGTCAAGGAGGGCAGGGATCCCTTATCTTGGCTTATCCCAAATGTATATAAGCAAAGAGTCTGCTTTTGGTACATTTAAACCAGACTTCACCCCATTTCCTTTCCCACTGTTCATTAGGAGGGGGGGAGTTGTCCAAGAACAGGTGCCATTTTACTCTATCCCACACTTGGACTAAGTATCAAACTATGAGGCTTACTTAAGATCATCACATGGGACCTAGTGGAAAAAAAACCCACCAAACAAAACGTTCCTTGCATTTTAACCAGTTAGATAAACGAAATTATAAGTAAAAGACTTGGGACAGAAAAACGGAAAAATCTTTTCCTGTAGCATTCAGGTAACCTGGGGATTTCAGTGCCACAGAACAACAGAAAGGCAAACACCATGACTCAAAGGGCTGGAGCCTTTTTCCACCACTAAAAGCAAGCCTCGCTGGAAGAGGTGCTGTATGCATGCTGCTCCAAGTGGCCGGTTTTAAACTTTCAATCACATTATGTAACACAAACCCCAGTTCCAGACCCATTTAGGAAAAAAAGAGAAACCAAAACATTACATTCATACGGTACCTTTCAGCTTGGAAGAACCCAAGCCATGAATCATCTTATCCACCACAGAATGCCATCACCTCAACGTCGAAACACGGCAGCTGTTTATCACCCTACAAGAACATTAAGATGGGTGCTCTTACGCAGCCAAAACAGCAAGGAAAACCGAGCAGACAAATATAATAATCTGGAATGCACAAGCTTATCCTCCCTACCTTTATAATGAGTACCAGAGGGACTTTAGGGACCACAAACAGCCAATGCTTCCAGCCGCTCAATGCTAACAGTGCTTTCTATAGCACTTAAGCGATCCTTGGAAGCCAAAGGCATTTGACCTGGACTTGCTTTGCTTTGCTTGGTTGACTGCGAGGCCAAGAGCTGGCTATTGCACACTGACCACAATTGCTATGTCACATCCAAAGTCGTTTCTGCCACATTTAGAACCACAATTGATGCCAGAAACAGTAATCGCGATGCTCTGAGTTGTCCAAAGATTGGAAATGCATCTCCTCGCTGCTTGTGCAAAGAAAGCAGCTAACTGCAGTCATGTACCTGTCGGGATGGTTGGCTGTTCATTAATAAATTGCAATCACGCTCTCTCAAACATGGCTCCCTTGGACCTTGACTCTCAGTATCTCGGAGAGATGCTGCATGGCTCTTGGAAGTGGCTTATCAAAATTGGAACCGTTTGCTATCCAAATATACTGAAGTTTTCACTCAAAATTCAAAATCTCGTTACACCACACTCATCACTGTGGTATCTGAGTACCGCCATTTCCAGCCGAATTCCAGCCCCAGCTGGATTCAATGAAGAGTCACTCTGAGTCCGGGGACGCAGAGTTAACACAGGCCAGGATCATGCAATGAGTCCTGCGTGGGCTCATGAGAGGTTTGTTGCAGAATTTGGACTTCGGCTCCGCTGAATGAGAAAGGGCCTTGTGGCCAAACAACGTTAATTAGGAGATTGCTCAAGCCCCAGGGCTCCACTCCAGAGTGCTCCCACAAGCGTGCCACCAGCTCCCTGCTGCATAAAGGGAGCGTGTCTGGCAGGGCAGTGGTGTGGGTTCTTCTGCTGTTACTGCAGAGGTCCTCTGGGAGAGGAGGACAGAGGAGGAGATGACACTGATTGCACTGTGTCCTGTGAGTGGACGTGCCCACTAGCTTTTGTTTACCCCAAAGCAGTGTGAAGCATACTGTAAAAACCATCTAATTTCTATAGCAGAGCTCTGCTCATGCACGTGAACAAAAGTAAGGTTAAGAATGGCTGAGTAACGCCCCAAAACGGGGACTAAAAGGAGATTGAGACCTGGGTTTCAATGGCTAAAATGTCAACCTAAATGTCCTGTACTTCTCACCCCACCATAGCTCAGCCATGCCACACCAGCTGTTTTTAGCTCACCAAAACTCTCAGCCTCTCTGCTTCCCCAGGCACTCGCAGTCCCAGAGCCACAGCTCCCACCCACCAGGCGCAATGACTTTCTTTTCCCAGGCAGTATGTTTGGCCATTTTCAGACCTGCACATGGTCTGACTGATCCAGAGATATCAGAGCACTTCTAAATACAAGATGTTTTCACCAAAACACTCTCCAATAATCAAACAAATCAAAGGGCAACCTAACTGGATCCACACAAGCAAAACGTGTAGCTGCCAAAGAACTGCTGTTATCTCTGGCATGGCTGGGTCACTGGGACATTTCACAGAAACAAAAATTTATTTCCTGTATAGACCCAATTAAAATACCTCCGGGGAAATGTTTCATGTGCTTGTAAGACCTGCAGCCAAAGCTACCCAACTGGCTTGTAAGGAATAAGACTACTTCCCAGGGGCTGATGGAAAGCACCGAGCACCCTCTGCTGCACTCGTTAAAATCAGGCTCAGCAGCAGCATTTGACCTTGTAAACACCTGGCAGAAGGGTGCTCTGCCCTCCCAGCAAGCAGGAGGCTGCCTCCCACTGCCAGCAGCTCCGATAACGTCAGAGGGCACTGCAGAATTTAGCCCAGGTGTCTCCCCATGACAGAAGCCACCAGCCTCTCTTGATTCACACGCACAGTTTGGAGAAGACAGCACGATCTCTGTTGTAAAAGGTCAGCTACGCTTTTCCTCCTGGGTCTGACCAAGTTCCCTCTCTGCAGCTGGGTCAGCTTTCTTCAAAGGGAGGAGGACTTTGCTGCCCATGCACAGGTCTCTGGGGGCAGATGGAGGCTGTGGGTTACTCGCTGTGCAGGTAATGAGACTTTGGTTGCTGCCTCATTCATCTTCCATCTTGATCTTTGTTCTCTGTTCACCCCATCATTTGTTCATGTACTTGTACTGCAGGATTTGGCTGCTTTTCTCACTGTTCTGGCTGGGACAAGGGAGGCAGATGGCTCCCCCAGGTTGGTGAAACATCATAGAAGGATAGTGGGGAGAGGCAAGGATGAGAACTTGACTATTTTGCTTTTAACAAGATGTGCCTTTTCTCTACCCTCCAGTCCCACTGGCTCATCTGCTCTGTATATGTTCCCACCAGATTTTGTAGAGAGCAGTTGCCGCTCCAGGATTTTTTGGATGAAACTGAATAAACTCTTACTCCAGGGAAAGTTCTTTCAGCTGGAAATCAATGGTGAGTCACAAGTGGCTGCCCTGAGTACCATGAGGCTGGGGAATCACCTAAGCAATCAGGATGCTGCTGCCATCTACGTGAAAATTGGTAACTGACCCCAAAGAACTTGCAGAACATCCTTACCGCCTAGACCTGGCCTCTTGCATCTTAATTTGGCCAACATCCCTACAGATGAGCAAAGCTTGTATCTACAGCCACAGTCCCCCTTGCCCCTTACAACTAACATGCTGGGGAAAGGAGAAAGGATGGTCTGAGGAGGAAAGACTGACATTTGGCTTTCATTCTTTCCTCTGCTAAGCCATTACACACATCTAGCAAGGAAAACAAAGGCAGTATTGCAGCCTGGATACGTCCTGGGCAGCACAAGTGACAACAGCAGTGTAGGCTGGTAATACCCAGAAATTACACTCACGAGTGCTGAGTGAGTTCTGCAGCAAATAAAGGCTTTTCTTTCAAATTTCCTTTTTATTCAACATGACAATGGCAGTTAAGTGCCCTATTTCAGATTGAACAAAGGGTTTCCATTTTGCTGAGGAAAACAAAAATCTACTTAACCAAAATGAAAACCAGAAAATGTTCACATCAGATTGAAAAGAGTATGTGATTTCACCCCAAACCAGATTTCTTTCAGTTGAGATCAGTCCCCTTTTTTCTGGGTTTTGGGTTTTTTCAATTGATTTGGAGGCAGAACTGAAAAAGCCAAGTACAGCAAGGGTGTGGGGAGAAGTGATAGCATTTATGAGAGCAACTGATATCACTGGAAAAAACAGACCAACCTTCAGGCACAAAAAGGTTGTTTGTTTCTTCCAGCTCTATCAGTTGGTCTCATAAAAGCTATTCCCACTTCTTCCAAAATTCTTCTCACTTATCTCCTTAGTCTATCCTGGCTGCAAGAACACATCTACTGAAACAGCAGTTATTAGTACTGTTCGACATATAAAGATGACAGACAAATCTAGAAATTACAATGACTGCTAGTTAAACCCTATCTATTTGTACAAATTCTTGTGTCTAACCCAAGACTAAAATAGTTCCATAATCAGAGGGCAGATAATTAACAAAATATGGCTTTATTAACTCTACCAGCATCAAAAGCTGAGCGCAGCCAGCTCCCATTGTGCCTGTTACTTGGCTCCCCTGCAGGTTTCACGGCACGCAGTGCCTTGCCGAGCAGAGATGAGCAGCAAGCTTGACCAATCTGTAGAAATGCCCATCCAAAATAGGTCTGTGATAGCATCCTTTTACCAGAATGAGCAGCAGATTGTCACAGCTTCAGGACTTTTAGAAATGGATGAGCTTTGTAGCCCATAACTCTTTTCTAGAGAGTAAAATCAGGGAGAGAGAAATGTCTGTGATATGCCTCAGAAAAACTCTCCATAATAATACTTCAAGGTGGCTGTGGCACCAGCTTTTGGACACAAAGAAACAGGCATTAAAGTGAACATAATGTGTGTGAGCTTGAGACATGCCAGACTCTCATGCACTCTAACATGTATCTGCACAGCTTCACCAACTCCTTAACAGCACAAATCCCTGGAAAGCTCCCAACCCAGCTGGACCTCTTTTCAGAGGAGAGCTGCGGGAGGAGGCTTCAGCACCACTCTGCCCCGTGACTTGCCCTGAGCTTTCCATCCCACATGTTGTTCCCTTTTTCTGCAGATCCTTATGCTGGCCCTGTTCTGCTGGATGAGAAACTAGCCTCTCGCTGTGGCTATGTCCTTTCAGAAGATGTGTGGGGCAACCCCGTGTTCCGCGCGTCAGTGCTTGGTTGTCATGTGGTCAACAAGGTAAGACCCAGAGACAGGCTTGAAAACAACTCGGACAGTATATCCTCTCCAAAAAGACATGACTGAGATATTATATGGCATTCTAATGGCACATTTTGCAAACTCAAGAAATAGTGAACTCAAGGAGTTAGTGCTGGTGGTGCATAGCAATGAATAGGCAATGGCTCTCCAGTATGAGGTTTGCTCAGTGTGACTGACATGGGATTTCCTCTCTTCACAAAATGACACTTAGCCTAATGCTGCTGACTAGCTGCCAGTTCTCAAGCATATCTTTGTAGCTGCTGATTTGCCAGAGAGTTTCTTGAAAGCCTCTCTGGAAAGAAGTAGGCATCTGCTTGAAAAAGCAACATTTGCAGTGTGATTCTGGCAGACCATTTCCTGGCTTAATTTGTGTGGTAATGTGCCTGTTAGCACATGCCTAGGAACGTAGATCACACACATCTATTAGACCCAGATTCATCTCACGTAACTTTAGCCATCTAAAAGATAATGTCTAGTCTAAACTAGTTGTTTACACTTCCACAATAGTCAATGGAGAGAAACGGGCATCTCGGGAAGGTTATTCACCCCTTCCTAAAATATGTGTGAAAGTCTAGCCTGGGTTTCTAATTTCTAAACCTTAGTCAAGATGAAATGTACCTAGAAACAGAACATATCAGAGTGGAAACTTCATTGCTTGTCCGTGTTTAGTCTGGTTGGTCCTGGAAGCCCCACAGAAAAAATAAGGTAAAACTTTATGGGCAGAGGTTATGCTAACAGGAACCGGGGGTGTACAGCGTGCTGTGCAATGACCAGGATTTCCAGACTGGAAATTTCTCTGGAAAGGTTCTGCCTTTTTCTGCAAAAAAATACACATCCATGTCAGATACAAGCACAGTCCATGGCTTCATGGCGTGGCTCCTGCAGAGCAGAAGGACCAAAAGGAGCTCTTATTGAAGCTAGTCAAGATAGACACTAAACAGCATTTGTAAGATAGACCTGAACTACCTAACCAAACAGAAAGCTCCAGTACTTTCTCTCCATGAGGAAGCACATAGCAGTCATGAATGGGGGGAATGTGAACCCACGGCGAGGTAGGTCAGGTTTTCCTCTGACTGGCTGCTCTGTAATACTGTGGCAAGAATAGTGCTGAGATGTGATCTGAGGCAAAGGCTGTAAGTACTGAAGTGATGTCTCTGGCTCAGAAAGCCCCTGCACACAAAGCACTGAAGGCAGAGTGGCATGTTGGAGGAACTGTATCTACAGCTCTCAGCCTGTTCTTATCTTTACCAAACACTCAGAAACAGGACACTGGGCTGGACGGTCCCATGCTCCTGGGACCTTCCACATTATCCGCTGAATTGCCTGTTTTTCTTCCCAGGCAGATGAGCTGTTTTCACTGACTGTGAACATCAAGGTCTCCTCCTTCTCAAGCATGAGGGCAGCTGTGACCTACACGTACCCTATGTACTGCTCATACTCTTCCTGGGCATCAAGAGAAATTGTGTGTGAAGAAAACTACATGGAGGTAAAAGCTTTCCCACAGAAGGTGAAGCTACATCCAAGCTCCCCGCCAGGCACAACAGCCTCCACAAATTCCAGTCAGAAGTCAATTTTACACTGTGCACCAGAAGTAATAGCAACCTGCTGATACTCAGCGGAGGATGTAACTATAGATGCTTATTAGTAACACATTTACATGTCATAGGTATTTTGAATGTGGCAAAAATTCAGTTAACTGTACAGATAATGTAAGTCAAGCTGCTGCAAGTGAATCAGCAGCCAGGCAGGCCACCCGGTTTAGCTCACGATAGTAACACCTTTGTGTTACAAAGTGCTGCAGCATCTGTGAGAATGTCATCCCCACATGTGAAATAGTAGAACCCAGAGTTTGCAGAGCTGCACCCCTGCTGCATCACACAGTCCTCGGGACATTATTGTGAGACAGAACCTGTCTCCTGCTGGGTGATAACAATTTGGTTGTCCAGCCTGCTACCAGCATCTGCACACCAAGGTAGAAATAAGGCACTGAACAAAAACTTCACTGCCTTTTGTACGCACCTATTGTAGGCAGGACAAAGCATATTTCTCCTGTTAGGACATGAATCTGTGCAGTGATGTCTGGGTGCTGCAACACACTTAAATCATGGTACAGATGTCTGAGGCAAACACCGACTCCTAACTCAGTGTCCAGAAGTTGCTTCCCTCTGCAGCACATGCTGGCAAGACTCACACCCTAGCATTTAGTTACGTATTAGGGATCCTGCATTTTCAGGTGTTCAGCCTGCATGGGAAGAGGGAACAAGTCCTGCTAAAGCAAATAGCCTGCTTCCCTACATCATAAGTGCCCCTGAAAGTCTCCAGAGCGGGATCTGGTTTACAGTTTACCAGATGTTAAACAGGACTTTTGCTTTACCTGGTTATACACAAAGTATTCCCTCTGCTGGACATGCACTGCCATAAATAACTTTAACTTTCATTTTAAGGCCACAGAAATTACCGCCATCAAGAACCTCTTTGGAAACACTTTAATTACTTCCAGTGAATGTAAATTGCTAAATACCAACAGACACTGGAGAAGAAATCTGAAAGCCTTCCCTCTGCTCCCCATGCCTGTAATAATGCTGAAGATTTGTTTGTTCCCAAAGAATCTCCTCTCTGTCCCCAGGTATCGGTGAAGACTGATGTCCCTGCAGTTTCAAATGACTACACCGTAGCATGGATGTCGGCACTGCCAGAGGTAGGAAGGGGAGACTTTCCTAACCGTTCCTAGCCTGTCTCGTCTCACTAGTCTCATGAGTCATTCTTGGGACATAGCTCCATCTCTGTCAGAAAAAAAAAAGGAGATGGCAAAGATGCCATGAAGTACTGAAAAATCTCTCAAGTTTTCTTAGCGCTCTAGACTGCAAAAAGACATTTAGGTGGGAGAGAGAGCCATATGCTTGTTACGTTAGTGGAAACTGAGTTCAAGACAAACAAAGGTAGGTGATTCTTCACACAATGGGTAGTGAATCTGTCAAACTCCTTGCCAAAAGATGTTGTGGCTGCTAAAAGCTTGCTTGATCTCAAGGAGAGTCTGGAAAAGTTGACTGAAGAGAAATGCAGTAAGACACACAAAATACAAAAAAGCTACAGATAGCTCAGGAGTCCCGGAGCTGAAAATTATTTGAGGCTGTAAAGTGTTAAGGGGAAATGTATACATTTATCTGATTTTTCTCTTGTCTTACTGGCTCCTTCTGCCCACTTTTCCTTTTGACTATCCTCTCATATGCTTATCATTTCAGGATACTCTGTTCTAGACCAGTACACACATTCCTCTCTTCTTATGTTTGGCACAGCATGGCTACACACTATAAAAGGTAGTCTGTCATTTGGCCTCTGCACTGCTCCAGCAATCTACAGAGATGAAGGCAATCAGTTTTTAACAGCACAGGCATTTTGTCCAAAGGGATTTGTTCTAGGCCACCAGCCTATGCTTCTTCCAGGGATGCCATAAGACTATCTCTAAAGATGGCTTAAAGAGCTATAGAATGCCTTATCTTTATATATATCGAGGGTATTTCTTGGGGTGAACTAGTAGTGTCCCGTGTCATTCCTGTTTCTTCAGCTTCTAACAGGAAAATAGGTGCTACAATATCGCAGGTTTTTAAGAGATTTTGGTAGACTTAGATCTGATGCAGCTCATCTCTCTCTTGCAGACTCAGAATGTTGCATACCAGCTATGGCAACTGATGTTTGTTTCTCCATCAGGGAGAAAGAGAATAACAGTAAGCGATGCAACAAAACTGGGCTACAGCTTCAATAATACGCTGTCCCGAGTGTACCTCCGTGCTCCCTATCACAGCAACGAGTCTGACACCAGCATGGTGAGTGGTTGCCCTCCATCAGACACAAAACTGTGCTGTTCCCGCTGCCTCTCTAGAACACCAGTTCGCTTTTTCTGCCTGCATCCCAACAGGTCAGTGGTGTAAATATGAATATGGTCACTTCCACTTCCATGTACAGGCAGCGGTGGCTGCTTTTGCTGATTGACACGACTGTCTCCTGTCCTGTTGGTAAGGATTTCTTCCTTCTTCACCAAAAATAACCACCTAAGCAGCTAGTAGAAAACATGGTCTCCCCATTTCCCCGTGGCCTACTCTGTAAGAGAAGAAGTTTACAAGCTGCCCTCGGAGCAACATGAGCTAAGAGTCCATGGCTTTAGTCCCAGACAAACACGTTCCCTGCTGTGACGCTACATTACTTGTGTTTCCAGTGCACTGTTGTGCTTTGCCTGTCATTTCTCCAACCCCCACGTTAGATGCAGGGAACTGGAGACAAGTAAAACTGCTGCAGAAGGGCCAGGGAGCATCCCCTGGACTAATCCCACAGCCTTGGCTCTCCCCTGTCATATAACTCCACACAGGGGATGCTCTTCTGCATCCTTGGGACTCACCTAGTCCTTTTCTCTGGAAAGGCAGAACTAGCCCAGCTTTTTGCAAAACAGTTGTGGCTGCACCTTCTGTCCCTCACAGAATGGTATTAACATGAACAATTGATGGGGAAGCAGGAGGTTTTGAGTTGTCATGATCTCAAAGCAAATACTTCAAGGAGAAGGTCCAAACAGGAGCCTCTTTGCCCCATTCCTTTTGCCAGCAAGGCAAAACTCCTGGGACCAGAAGGACAACAGAGTGGGTAGGATAACTGTCATTTCTTCTGAATAAACTAACTAGTCACCTGAAACCAGTGGTTCAAGTCTACTTGGAGCACCAGGGTTTCTGTGACAAAACAGCCATCTGTTGCCAAATATCCTACAAGGTGTTTTATCAGTGAAAGTTGTAAAGGTACCCTGGTGAAAAGGAAAAGACAGCTGTTGCAGAGTGAAGACTGACTGGTAACTCCGAACCACCCAGTCTTCTGAGACCTTCTATCTAACTCAACAGATGGCATCAGTTTCACTGATACTGCGCTAACATGGACTGTGCCGAGGGTTATCCCCACGTTAGTGGTTCAAGAATCCACCTTTCTGTCTAAAACCATTTTAATGGGAGTTGATGATCAAGTCATAGTAAACCTCAAGGAGAAGAACTACTTATTGGAGTACAACGAGACACACATCAGAGTAACTGTCCCTATTGGAGCAGAAGGAGGCAGGCTAAAGGTTAGTACAAACCTGTCACACACTAACACATTTGAGGGCCTGCACCATGGAAGATGTTTCTAAATCATGATAACACCAAATCATTCCAGACAGTGATTGATTGACGCTTAAAATCCTTAGATACAAGAAATATCTGAAGACCTAGATTCTCCTTCTCTGTGTTCTGAAAGCACTTACTCAGAAACTAAGTATCCATGATTACAAAACATGATTGAAGCATAATAATCTATAAGGCATACTATTCAATTAAGAGTGAAAGGATTCCTGGGCACTGGAGTTCAATCGTCTATGTTGTTACATTATGAAACTGGTCCTGGTAAACTTTTGGCCTGGATCAAGGAGTAATTTCTCAGACATTTTCCATTCAGACAGCTTGAGTTAGCATGGAACGAGTTCCCAGCACGTAGTGTGAGTGCAGCCACCTGCTTTGGACATACTGTATTCCTTATTGTCCTGGTTTCAGCTGGGACAGAGTTAATTTTCTTCCTAGTAGCTGGTACAGTGCCATGTTTTGGACTGAATATGAGAACAATGTTGATAGTACACTGATGTTTTAGTTGTTGCTAAGTAGTCCTTACCCTAAATCAAGGACTTCTCAGTTCTCCATGCTCTGCCAGTGAGGAGGTGCACAAGAAGCCAGGAGGGAGCAGAGCCTGAACAGCTGACTCAGACTAGCCAAAGGGGTATTCCATACCATAGACCAGGGGTCCTCAAACTATGGCCCACAGACCAGATACGCCCCCCCCGGGGTCCTCAATCCGGCCCCCGGTATTTACAGACCCCCCCCGCCGGGGGTTGGGGGGGAAACCAAGCAGCCGCAGATGACTGCCTGCCACTGCATCCGCGCACCGGCCCCCTGGTTACAAAGTTTGAGGACCCCTGCCATAGAACAACATTCTCAGCGTATAAACCTGGGGCTGGGGGTGGGGGGGGTGGGGCTGGCCAGGAGGGGCCGGTCACTGCTTGGGCACTGGCTGAGCATGGGTCAGCAGGTGGTGAGCAATTGTATTGTGCATCACTTGTCTGTCTTGGGTTTTATTCCTCTCTCTTTTTATTATCTCTCTTTTCATCATCATCGTCATAATCATTATTATTGTTATTATTATTATCATCTACTTTATGTTAATTATTAAACTGTTCTTATCTCAGCCCATGGGTTCTACCTTTTTCCAGTTCTCCCCATCCCACCGCGGGGGTGGGGGAGGGGGTGACAGTGAGCAAGTGGCTGTGTGGTACTTAGTTGCCAGCTGAGGTTAAACTATGACACTTGTCAATCTATAGTTTACAGGTACAGAGGCGAGGTCGAAAGAAATGTTCAGTAGAACAGAATAGAATGGTTTGGGTGGGACGGCATCTTTAAAGATTACCTAATCCACCCCCCCTGCATGGGCAGGAACATCTTTCACTAGATCAGATTGCTCAGAACTCCATCCAACCTGACCTTGAAGACTTAGAAAGGAGCTGGTCTTTACCAGTACTATTTGTGAAGATGACAGCGGTGTGATTTTGACCCGTCCCCTTCAGAAATTCACTTTTTCTGTGTATCAGTGGACACTTAGATCAGTATATGTATTGTAACACCAGGCAGGCTTGGTCTGAAGAACTGTGGGAACCACTGACAAACTTTCAGAATGAACTGGGAAGAATGAGAGACATGACTGGTAATCCAGAGATTGTAAAAAAATAAATGCAAATATGTTTACTTACTAAACTTAATGAGGACTATCTATCTATAGCACCCCCTCAAAACCTGATACTTCCTTATTGAGAATCCTGGCAGTATCTGAGCCAAACAGGGACCAGACAAATGGGCCAAGCAAACAAAGAAACAAACTCCCTACAAAATCCATCCCAAACTGTACTAGAATACCATTTGCTCTTCCTAGTGTAAGAATTTTAACTATATTCAGTTGTTCCTCTATTAAACTGTTGAGAATTGAAACTTAATCACAAATTTTACCTCCTAGAGCTCCATATCTGGTGGTGTATATGGAGTCATTTACAGTATTGACTTGTTTTTGGAGCACACGTGGACAGATGCAGATTGGCAAACCACGAAGTACACTGTCATCAAATCCATCACCACACCTTTCATGCCACAGATACCAACTGTTATCAACAGTAAGTAATTTCTCTCATTGACTTTTACCAATCTCTTGCTTTTGTTGTGTTATACATTGCTCATTTGACCTCTGCCACACACCTACACTCACCAGAATGTTCTCCGCTCCCACTTCCAATTTGCTAGCCAAAGTCAAGATTCAGAGCATTACAAAAAAACCCAAAACTTTAGCCTTAATGGATGTACCATTTATGCCCATCACTAAGGGATGAGAAATGAAAATTATAGGCTGCTGTAAGAAGGTAAACATTTCTTTCACACTAACATCCAGATTTTTCCAGTGAGCACTGGGACCCTAGAATAAAGATGTTGTGTTGCACAATTATCACATGAGGACAGCGTTCATTGATGATGTTTCCTCACCCAGACTGCCTGCATTTGTTATCTTGGGAACATACTGAAATCACTGTGCCATCCAGTGGTGCAGTAATTTTGTTTTAATTAGATTTTCCAGTGCATTAAGACACTAAGCATCTTTAGAGCTGTCTGAATAACTGATATAGAAAGAAAAAAGCCTCTTAGCATACATTATGATAGTTTTTTTTTTATGTGGCTAAACTGGATTCTAGATTTCTTTATAGGAAAGTCATTGCACATCTTAGTGCACCTCTAGAAAGTTACTAAACCCACTTTCTATAAAGTTGTATGTATTTGTTGTTAATCTCCTGCAGCTTGAAGCAATTCTCATGTACTCAGAGTATTTCAGATCTGACTAGAACACAAACACTCATTAATCAGAGCCATTAAAGAGATGGCTGTTGGCTAAATTTCCTGGAACTTGAATGGGAGGCCACCCCAACTGTCTTCGTTACTTGATCCACATCAGCAGTAATTTGATGTTCTCTCCCTACAGATACTCTGCCAGAGGAAAGGCTATTTAATGTTGCATTTGGACACTTTCTTCCTGATGTCTCTCTGGTGGCAATCACAATAGGAAATGTGCCATTTACCCTGAGGGAAGCACAGTACCATGGGTTTAAGATTTATGAAACTCCTTTTCCTAATAGAACGAAAGGATTTATCTTGGAAATATCTTTTGATGATCCGTATGTTCTAAAGGAGGTAAGATACAGCAGGTCACTTCAGCAGCTGAGTGGGGGAGGTAGGGCAGTCCCTTTTCAGAACATAGCCTGGCTTTTATTAACCAACAACTGTTCCTTGACCATCAAGGTGCCAATGAGTCTGAGCTCGTTCAAATTAGGATGAGAGGCTTGTACATGCCCACCTTGCCCTCCCTAGCTCTCTGGGAGACATGCAGCTTCAGGTGTGATTAGCTGGTATGAAATATGACTTCCTTTAGTGTCTGTCAGCATGGCTAATGTCCAAGCACATGCCCAGCAGGAAGAGGTTTGTCAAATCTCTGTTAAATGTTGTCCCTTGAAACAGGGGTGCTTTGGAAAAATAAATCAGTTATTGCAATCCTGCAAACACCAGTTACCACCATCCAGTAATTCTTGAACCTACTGTTTATGCAGAGCCATCTGACTGCTGGCACAGGCCATGTACCGTACGAGCATCTACAGGCAGGCCCAGGCTATTCTAAATGTGATTTTGTTAAGCTTCAGACCATTTGTAATCTAAATATTTGTAAAAAGTATAAACTCACAGAGGGAATTCAACCTCTCATTTCAGTGGGAAGGATGCATAACTGCAAGTCCTCTACCCCTGTTTCAACCAGATCCCACGGATCTGTGGTGCTATTTTCTGTTACAAGGAACATCATCGTGAACGCACAGGATCAGGATTTGCACAAATATTTTCAGGCTGCAGTCAAACTACAGTTAAATTGCATTAATGATCAAAGCAACCAAAAAAATTTCAGAAGTATGTCTTTCAGGGTGAACAGCAGGTTTTGCTTTGGGAGCGCTTTTAGTGAAGTAAATGAGGATATTGAGAGGGATCTCTTATAGCATCTCCTCACACCTTCTGTTTTACTGATGACCTACTCTCCTGGGTCAGCCCACACTCTGAGTAAAGAAGAATGAGGATCTGGACCCAGATCGTCCTGCATGAGCTCTTTCACCAGTGGGCTACAGAGGAAACACCGCTGTGTTCACTTCTGCCTCCATTTTCTGAGCAGGCCCTACATTCTCCACATTTACATTTGGCTCAAAGAGCTGTTGAATCCAGTCCAGATTTCTGAATAGTTTTAGGCCAACTGAAGCGATGTTTTGGAGACTGAGCTATTTGCAGGGGAGAGAAGGGTGTTGGAATAATTATTTAGTGCTGCTCGGGATATACATGCCTGTCTGTACTGGAAGCCATTGCTACTGCAGCCTTACACTTCTCTCTCTTTCAGTACGTGAACAGAAATGAAACAAAATACACTCTCCTCGTTAACTACACTGTAAGCGTAGGTATGGAGATGACACTCTATCATCATTCGGCAGAGGTGGAGTGTGTGATCGCCGATATCAGTAAGCTTCCCCGTGATATTAACTGGTTTGCATCAACAGCATGGATGAGATTTTCATTGAATTCAGTGAGAATGGCATTAGACTGAGGATGAGAGCTTTTGGGAAAACCCCACCCTTCAATAGCTCATTATTGGTAACACAGCCAACTTGCTGCTTTTCTGATGGCAGCTCTTCTGCATACTGGCAAGACAGTCTGCCCTCGAGACACTGAGAGCAATAAAAACGTGTGTAGAAGTTGGCTTGCAAACTCAGCGAACAAGATGCCTCATAACTTGAACATATATCTACTGGCAAAACTTTCAGACATTGCTACAAGTTTCAGTTTGTCCTCAAATGCAATTCTGCCTCTGCGTCCAGGGCAGAACTCAACAGACTCAAATAAATTGCTGTGAACTCTAAAGACAGCACTTCCGTAAGGAGACAATCGTCCCCTAAGAGCTGTACTTAGCAGGTTATTGAAACAGTCAGGAGGTCTGGTATTTGCTCAGATCTTACATTTTGGATGCCACAAAGGGGACGGTCTCCTCACTGTCCTTTTTATTTTTGAAATAGCTCTTGGTTCATCCCTAGAGAAGGCTGACCAGAAAAACGTATTTACATATACAGCTCGGCTTGCCTCACCGAAGCAGGGAGTAGCCCTGGAAGCAAGCTGGCAGGCCATCACTGAAGCCTGAGGATTCCCAATCCCACTGATTGTGAGCTGCTAGACCCATAGCACAGCCAAAGCCCTGCAGACGATGCCAGTATGCACAGCACTGCTGCTGCAGTGCCAGTGCAAAACTTACCCATGCTAGAAATCCCTGCCTGGGCCAAACATCATTGCTCAAACCTTCCTTCATTGCTAGCTCTTCATCCCACCTTCTTCCTGCAGAACTACCAGAAGCAGTTGGATACTGTGATGAAGAAAACCTGTATCTAGCCATCTCTGCTTTTGGCTTGCACCAGTATTGGAACCTGTACCTTGGTAATAAGCTGCTGAACCAGCACGTTCTGCTTACCAATGGGTATCTTGCAGCTACCAATTCTACACACCTGGTCTTGCAAATACCTCTGTTTGCTGTGGGAGTTATCTATGAGGTACGTGAACTGTAGAGCAATACCTTCTTTAAGACATGTAGAACTGGTCTTACAGCCACAGCCCTACGGTCACAGTTTGTAGTGCTGCGGTATTACACATCTTGGAAAACCTCCAGAGGGAGCGACTCTAAGCCAGTACAAGTAGGACAAGAGGTATCGGATATGGACCCTTCTGGTAATGCCATGTATTATGTAGTCTGCAGTGCTAAGTTGCCTCTAAAAGATAGGCAGCAAGTCTTCAAAAACAAACTCCTCAGTATTTTTAGTAAGATGAGGCAAAATGTCCCATCCACACTGAGCCAGAAACAATATTTCAATATTGCTTTTATGAAAGAAGCTCTTTTAAAGTATTATTTTGTAGAAATGGTAAGACATAGCAGGGGAAAACTGATGCTGTAATAAACATCTGAACTATTCTACAATAATCAGCCAAAATTTATCTCTGTGACAGTGACCAATTAATTTGTGCGAGAAAACTTCTGCTCCTATGTTGCATCAGGCTCGAGTCTTCACACTGATTTAACTCTTGTGACTTGTTAGTATTCAAGAGGCACAAGCTAAAGAGCAGAACTTTGTACATATGGATCACGTGCCTTAACGGGAGACCTCTTCCATCACCTCCTTCACAGGAAGTGTTCTTTCAGAAAATTAAAGCAAGGTTTGATGTTGCCCTAAGGAAAGTGAGAACTATGGAGACCTTACAGATGTTCTCCGTTAGCTGCAGTTTTAATCCTTCAGCATTTATGAGTAAGTTATACAACTGATCAATCCATAAAAAGATCTGTGATTCTTTCCTTGTGTTTATAACCAACTCTGATTTTCTCAGTATGCCACCCAGATGGTACCATAACGGTATCTGCCCAAATGAAGACAGTTCCTGCCATTGATATGAGTAAAACCAGACTAAGGGATAGCTCTTGCAAGCCTAGAGAATATAATGAAGGACATGCCTTCTTCAGGTTCCATGTCACTACCTGTGGCACTTCAGTAAGGGTAAGCCCATGGCTGAAGCAGATACATCTGCTGGAAGTCTCTGTCTCTCTTGCATTTTCTCTTTTGTTCCCCTGCCCCAGCTCCAGACAAGATTTAATTTTTAATGAACTTCCCATATGCACAGTTTGAAGGTGACCACATTATTTACGAAAATGAAATTTCTTATGAGAAAGAAACTCTTTCAGGACAGAGCACAGTGACAATCACAAGAGATCCAGACTACAGGTAGGAGCTACTGCTCACAGATACTGCTCACTTTGGGACAGCTGCTGAAAAGTGAAAGTGAACATAAAAATTACCCTTTCTCCTATTACAGACTAACACTCTTGTGCTACTATCGAGCAAAAGAGACCCTAGTACTTGGTGCCTTCACTAGTGATCCAGCCACATCACCTCCCTTTGGCTCCGGCACAATGGTACCAAGATCAAATATTGCAGGTAGGCAATTCTCTTCCTCCATTTGTAATCTTCTGTGGTTCTTCCAGCTGTAAGTTCCTTTGTTAAGACATGTTCTGCTTTCTGCTAAAGAACCTCACTAACATTTCCTTTTCCGCAGTATACAGAAGGATAAGACAAGCTCTGAATGTAGTTTCAAGAGTGTCCAAAGGTAAGTCTCCTCCTAAGAAAATCAGAAAAATTCCAAACATGTTTTAATTTAAATAAAATTCAGCAACAACAAAATCCCCTGATGTTTTCTTGAGATGAATCTTTCACGGAATTCTATGAGTCCAACATGGCAATACTCAAGCGACCTGTGGAGCCTGTGTTTCTTGAGGTGGAGCTGAAAGACGAGAGCCCCGATGCTAAGTTATACCTGGAAAACTGCTGGGTAACCAGGTCTCCAGACTTTAACAGCATCCCAAGATGGAACATCACTGTGAATGGGCAAGTAGTTATTGAATAACCAATGTGCTCATCAGCAAAACCCTAATTTCTTCAAGGTCTGTTGTTCTGTTTTCTCAAATAGGTGTGAGATCAATGGCAGTGAGTACGCTGCAGAGTTCTGTCCTGTAGCTGTTAGCCCCAGGGTAAGGCACCCATCTCATTTTAAAAGGCTAGCAGTAAGGACCCTGGCACGTCGACCGGAACAGGTAAGATCAAGTGAAAGGCTCAGCTCCCACTCGTGAACCCTGTCGTCTGAACTTCTTAAGACCATTTAAAAAATAGCTGATTGAAACACCTCACAAATTTAAGACCTAGCCAGCATTCGACCCAAGTAGCCTGACTGGTGCACAGATTTAATTCAGTTCTCTTCTCAAATCTGCCTACAACACAGTTTCAGTGAATTGAGATGGGACTGGCTGGAGTAAACAAAATAGTTTGGTATGTAAATATGACTTTTATATGGTGTTTCTGACTTTTTATAGAGTCAGATTCATAGCACCAGCTCAAACAGTCTAGAAGAGAAAAGTAATATTATACACCATGACATCTACATGAAGTTCAGCTCTGTTGTCTCCCATATGTCCCAGCCAGTCAACCCTCTCCTCGGAAGCTAGCCCAACGGGCAGGGAAGCAGAGGCATGTGGGTTTAGCCTTACATTTTGAGGTTCTGTCCTCTAACAGTTCTAAGAAAAGCAAAGAAAACCCCAGGACAGTCACCGGAGGGTGCTTTGCTCCTAGTACACCCAGTTGAGTGGACATTAGCACAGGTACTGATATGAGCCGTGGCAGTACCTCTGCCTGGGCAGCCTAAGTAGCCACATAATTTTTCGGCTTGGCCTTGCATAAGCAGTTCAACTCGTGAACTTCCTAGAAATGAACACGATGCAATTCTGGCCTGTGCTGCTTCCTAAGTGTGCAGCTGCATCTAGCACTAGATTAAGTTTCTGTATAGCTTTTAAACGTAGCCTCACTGCAGCTCATGAGGTTTTAACTTCTCCTGCCTCAGCCTCTCAGTTACCAAACTGCCTGAGGGCTCCTTTGACACCAAATTTGAAATTCAAGGCAGGTTCAGCTACAAAGTGCCGCATGCAAGCGTTCAGGCAAGACTAAGTATAGAAAGGGGACAAAAGACAAAACAATGCTCTGCAAAGCAGGATTTGATATGGACCAAGTGGTACTTTTTCTTCTTGTCAGGTGTATGTGCACTGTTTGGTGGCTGTGTGCTCTCCTACCCACACACTACCTGGTGGCCCCTGCAGAGGACAGCACGCCTCAAGCAGGGAGAGGAAGGGTAGGTGTTCAGCAGAAAAAGAGCCATTGCAAAGCACTCCTGCCCTGATGTTTTTAAGGGATCTCGGACCTCCAGTTTTGGCATCTCGAGTGCCTCAAATGCGAACTATGTAACACTACCTTTAGTTCATACCTTAATACATCAGCACTTCATGTGCAGCAGGTACGTATTCTTTAAAAACTACACAAATACACTGTGTATTGTTCTCAACCTTTCCAGGTCCCTGTTCAGCCAATCTCCAGGGCTACATACTTGCTGGACCAGTCTGGATTGTTGATTCAGATCTAAGATGAAGCATGTAAACTGAATTTGGTAAGAACACCAGGCCCTGCATCCTCACCTAGAGAGGTCACCATGCTTTGCGGCACAAGTGATGCATAGCCTAAGGTCTTTCAAGACCTTAGAACTCTTAAGTGCTGGGACAAGAACAAGGGAACAGGCAAGGTTTGCCAGTCTCCTGGTCTAAGCTTGAGCCCATAACAGAGGGAAGAAAGAGAGCTACCTGCCAAGCCAAATACAGGTGGCATAGCTCTGGTGAAGATGCCAGCAGTAGAGCAGGGCACATTGGCGCTGGGTTGTAGCAGTTTGGGAACCAGGTGTTATTTCAACAGGTTTTCACCTGGATCACCCCAGTTTGAAGGAAAATGGACCTGAAATTTTAGAAACAAACACTAAGGCACAAATCACTACCATACTCCAATTTCTTCTGAAGGGTCCAAATCCTCCAAACTGTTAGGATTTACCTTATAGCTTCATCTGCCCTTGGAGAACCAAAGCTAATCATCTGTGTGCTCCAGCCTCGCTCCTTGTTTCACTGTGTATGTGTCTCCAACAGCACCTGAAGGCTCTGCTGTGCTGGCTGCTTTCTAAACGGTGCAACTAGACACGGGAGCTACCTCTTTCAGTGACCACCAGCACCATCTTGCTTGAAGTGAACAGATCAGGCAGTGGGACTCAGAACAGTACCACAACACTGGAAAGTGCTAGGATCAGCTAACAGGATTAGTAAATGTTGCTGCTCTATTGCCTCTCTGAAGTGGCTAGAAAACCAGAAAACAACCCAAGGTTGCAAAACTACACCTTGTTTCTTCCAGCTGTTGAAACAGGCATTTGCAGGCCACTAAAATTATTCCAGCCCTGATTACAGCCACTTCTTGTACTATTTCATAAAGCAAATGCCAGTCCTCCCATGTGAATGTAAAATGCAGATCTGAAAAGTCAAATAAAAATACATACGAAGTAGTGTAAGTGCAGAACATCTCCTTGCTGATGTACACCAGTAACCAGCTTTGGCTTCAAAGGGCCAAGCATTCAGCTACTTAGGGCCTCTTCCACATGCAACACAATGGCATACTTTTTTTTCCCATTAACGCAGATTTTTGTCTGTAACATTGCATTGACCTGAGCATCTTGGAAACCTGTTTGTTCCTTACTTTCCTCTCACCTGCCCTAGTAAGGAAAAGGCTAAATCTACAAAATGGGATGAGACGGATGATCTAACATGAGTAAAAAGGACAACTTACCTGGTATTTTGTTTTCCACGCCCACAGAAAACACTTTTTTTATTATTATTTTCCAGAGATCGAGGACAAACCAGACATGTGACCACCTGTAATCACTCTCGGGATGTGCCTACGCTATAACTGAAGGTGTGCCTTCAGTTCAACCACAGCGAGGAGGGGGCAATCGCACCGATGCCAATGCAGGCTAACATCCGCGCGTGTGCAGCCTCCAGTGGGTTTGCGCAGCTCCGGGCAGCCTCGATCCTCACAGGGTGGCTGGTTACACACGCTGGTTAGTGCATGTCCGTGGCATGCTTCCCAAAAGCTGCAGTCATGCCTGTAATGATTGCTGAATAAATGTGGTCTTAAAGCTGTATCTACCGAAGGACTAAGTTTTGTTAAACGGAATCGGAGGGTACTGGGATCCCAAGACCCCCTTCAGCAGCAGCCTGGGACACCTTCCCCTCTGCTGTATCAGCAGCGCACTCTACTGTCCGGAGCGAGCACTGCAGAGTCAAGCAACCTCACTACATCCACACGGTCTCCAGGAGAGTTACGTTCCCCATTTTTAACGTTAACAGTAACAAACTTATCAGTTCAGGTTAACTCTTAATCTAAAAAATAGTCCTTTTGAAATACGTCAGATGAGAAGGTGGTTAAATAACGATGACTAAATGCTAGCTCTTCTTTTCCCACTGCTAACGGGACACTGTCAAGTTCCACGCAGATGAGCATCAGCTCTGGTGGTGCATCACTAAAGTTTGCTCACTGCAGTCTTGCGGAGTAGGTTCAGCTAAACTCATCTGCAGCCAGCGGGATATCCCAGATCCTTCCCTTTTGCCCTGGAAAGCCAGGAAAGGGCCCACCAGTGCTCCATACCCATCCACCCACTAGCTGGCAGATGGGGAAACCTTCCTCTTCCAAATATGTTGGGAGGGAAAGGGAGAAGGTGAGACAGACCCGCTTTCCCATTTCAACAGGATTTCAGGTTCCCACATTCTCACCGACAAGCCAGAGAAATTCCACATCCTTGGTTTCCTCCTCCTACCTTGGCTGCTGTTCATGGCAGATAAGGTTTTTTTTACACTGAATCACACAAGCCTGTTAGGGTTAGGCATTCACTGTTCAGCTTTGAGGGTGTCTTTCCAAAGATAAAATTCAGGCATGCTATTTCATAATGTATTGCTCTGCATGTAGGTTCCCCTGGGCTTACTGCCCCCCTCTCAGGTGTTGCAGGTGGAACTTCAGCACCTAACTCATGTCCTAGGTGGCAGTTTTCAGGCCTATGGGATCAAACTCTTCCTTGGATTAGGCTTTCCACACGACTCCGGTCATACCGCCATAGGTGAACAAGCCTTCACGCAACAGCCAGTGTGGGGAAAATGAACTGGGAAGGTGCAAGAGAGAGGTTAAATGGACAGATACAGGCACACAGGAGTCCCCATACAGGTCTGGAAAGCACTGAACTTCAGATCAGCCTCTTCCATAATAATAGGAGTTAGGTTGAAACCTACTGTTGTGATGTCTATGCCAGGGTTGTTCCAGCTGTCCCTTGCTGGGAGATGAAGGTATTCTTCAGGTGCATTTCGCAACCTTACCGTACAACAGAGACGCAAGTGATGAAAAACCTGATGGTCATGGGCTGTAGGAAGCCATGCTGTGGACTCCATCCAATCCCCCCCCTGCTCATGGACTAAAGGGATCCTGCAAGTCTTGGAATCAGTTAATCTTCAGAAGCAGATGGGAGTTCAACTCAAATGATCACAACATGCTACTATGTGGGCCTCCACCTTGGCCAGATCTCGAAGCACATTTTTTTCATAAAAAGCAACCAGTCCTTCCATCATGCATGAAAGCCACAGGCTGAGGTTGAATCCGTTCTACTGATCCAATCTCGCCTCTAATATAAGGATTAGGTAGACCAACAATAATCTAACATCTAAGAACACAGGGTGTTACTCTTCTGCTAGCAATCCTCAGTTTCAAACACAGTTTTTGCCCGTTTCTGAATGCTTCCCTTGCTGATAGCCAGGGGGGAGCACAACCTGCATATCTGAGCTTGATGGATACAAAGGCATTCACTCCCCACAGAATGTGAATAGTGCACAGTTCACTATTAATTTACTTTTTAACAAGGTTACCTACTAAATGGGACAGTGCACAGCGCAGTTCTCAGTTTAACAGCAAAAGATTTTGGGGGTTTTAATACTGACTTACCTCCGTTGTCCACTTGGAGGGAAAGCACATGGAAGAGGAACATATTCTGGCCACTTGATGACCTAGCCTTTTCCTCTCCATGTGCTGCAGCTTTCCCTTCAGAATGGCCCTCCTTGTTCCCCACACTGCATCTCACATTAAACGTATATGAAACACTTCTCATACTGCGCTGTGCCCTGCTAACCTGGGATTTTGTCATCTTTTCCGACCCTTCTGCAAAAGCAAGCAAAAGGCCTTCCAACACTGCAAGGTGTGTGACAACTCCTCCTCCTGTGTTTCAGTAGAAGGACAAATAAGAGCACTAGGGGAAAGCATCGGGTGGTGTCATCCTTTGCCTTGTTTTCTGAGGAAGTAAGATCTAAAAGATGTTGTTCCAGATACTGAGGGAAAAAAACCCCAAACATTCTATAACGTATTGAGGAAACCAAGTATTTTTTGTAAGTTTACAGGTAAATCACCAGGTGAGAAAACTGTTACTTTATCCAAATTAATCCCAGCTATGGGAAACAAACTGAACAGAGGGGCTGCCAGTGAAGGCTGCGTCAAGAGTCAAGGGCTTTTGGAGAGTAGGTTTATAGGTAGGAAACCCCGGGAAAGCGGCTGTGAATTATTCACGTCTGAAACA